>NC_083368.1:40610277-40918888 GCF_030254825.1 Meriones unguiculatus
CTCTCCTCAAAATTTTAAGCACCAATGTTGAAGAGAGGATGCTAATGCTTTTCCCACATACCATCTTCTCATAGTTTGCTTGTGTGGATTTAGTGGACTTATTTTTAGGCGCCCTATTCTGTTCCAGTAATCAGAAATGTTTGATATGTCTATGTCAGTACCACTGTTATCACAGCATTTCAATCTATTTTGAAATCAGTAAATCTGGTTGCTTCCAAATTTGCTCTTCTTCTTTGTGAGTTCTATATAAACCTTAAGGTTTTTCTTTTCTATTTCTGCAAACTAAAAAATATTTCTAGAATTTGCACTTTAAAAGAGTTAATTAAAATTTATTCTGGGATTAAGGGATTTTATAAACTTAAATTCACCTCATTTTATTATGTTTTAAACTATAACAAATTATGTCATAATGTGATTATAAATCCCATTAAAATAGAATGGTTTTAAAAATTTTTAAGAATGTATCTTCAACATACAAAACTATGATTCTGTGTATCTCTCATATTTTATGGTTCATTTGCCTGGATGAAAAACCTCTAAGTTTGATGAACAATGTGTCAATCTGGGTTTTTGCTGAGAAAGTTAATGATTCAAAAATATTTAGATTCTTATACGTCAGTAAGTATGCAGAATGATACCTATTTTGTTAGTATCACAATGCCACACACACACACACACACACACACATACATACATATATATAATTTATATCTTTCTGCTAAATCATCTTACCTTATTCTCCACCATTCCTTTCCTTTTTGTCCTCGCCTCTTTTCTGCCCTCAGGACTCACTTCCACTTTCCTATCACATTCAAAACATTTTTTTTGTTTTCTTTTTCACTTATTGCATGGCAAGGGTGAATTTATGTGCCATGGTATATATATGGAGGTCAGAGAGTCAGCTTGTCAAAATGGTTCCTTGTGTTTTCAAAAACAAAAGTCAGGTCCTCTGTCTTGGCAGTTAGAACCTTTACCATTTTGGACATCTTGACAAAACTTCTGTTATCTGTCTGTCTCTCTCTCTATCTATCTCTCTGTCTCTCTGCTTCTGTCTATATGTCTGCCCCTCTCTTTCTCTCCCTGTAACTCCCTCTCTTCCTCCTCCCCCCCAAACATATCTTCCCCCAACCTTCCATTTCCTGCTTGATTCAACAAACTTGGAGACAGACACGATTATTAGTTTTTGAAATCTCATGTTGCATGGTAAGTCATAATATGCACTTTGGAACAAAAACTTCAAAAGTTACAAAGTGATTTTACCTTCAAACATCCATTTCTTTTCCTACTGTATTGTTTATGAATATTATTTACCTATTTAAAAACACACAAATTTCTGTAAGGCAGTGAAATAATGCATAAGTTCCAAGAGAAGACAACCATGTAAGATTTTCTGTTAATATTAAAGAGATTAAAGTTCATGTTATAAGTAGAGTTTGGTGAGTATCAAATGTCGATGGCTCTATTGAATACATTTAAAGAAACAGGTCTGATTTAATTAATAATGGCTGCATACACAGCTTGTCAGAAATCATTTTTTGTAGGATCTTCAACTTCAGAAATATATAAACATTTTTAATTTGATATTATTTATATAGTTATTTATTGCAATTTATTCATTTGTATCCCTGCTGCAACCCCATCCCTCATCTCCTCCCAGTCCCACCTTCCCTTCTTCTTCTCCCCTTTGGCCCTTTCTCTAGTCCCTTTTTTAGGGGAGGACTACCTCCCCTTCTATCTGACCCTAGCCTATCAGACCTCATCAAGTGTGGCTGCATCATCTTCTAAAAATAAGGATTCAGAGGTTTACAAATTCATGTAGAGATAATAAAAATTTTGGAAGACCACGTATGCATTTGTCCCATATGCATTTTTGTGAATCATATAAATTCATCATAGCTCTGTAGAGACAATACAAAGTTCACACTGTGCTTCAGTAAATGACTCAGTCAAATAAGCTTGTAGTGACTGTCTTGATGTCCAGAAGTATTCTGTTCGCAGACCTTTCACACATACTATTATACTGAATAGTCTTGTAAGATAAAGGCACCTCATTTTTTTTCTTTCTTTTGGTTTAAAATCAAAGAGGCACTTGAGTTAATTACCAAATTTAAAATATGTACTTTATCTTGAAGTTTTTCAATGATGCATGCTAGTGAAGATTACATGCAGGAGAAAAGAGTTAGGAAAGGGTGATTCTAAATTGTAAAGAGAAGTTATTGCACAATGTTGTTATGCTGCAGAAGTAGAAGGCTGAGTTTAATACTAAAGGGACTTACACTCTCCAACACAATACATAAGCACTTCATAAAATAAATATTCAAAGTGTGAATCATCCATGTATTCATCCTGCAAGTATAATAAACACAATGCATTTAAACAGTGAGCTCAGCACTGAGGAAGATGAACTAGATAAGAACTTGGGTTATCTAAATCTCATAAGTCAATAGTAAAGATCAGGGTGGCTGAATTATACAAAAAACACCAATACAGTTTGAAAAGCATAGCTCAAAGAATTGTTAGAAGTGAAATATATTACAAATAAAGCACAAAATCCTCTAGCACTTGATGTAGAACCCATAAATAATACCAAGGAAAGTCTATAAAACACATGCAAATAAGTGCAGTGCTCTAGATAAGAATTCAAAGAAAGTGGACAGAAAGTGAGCAAGTTTGTTTCACAATATAAATGAGTTTTTGAAGGAAAATATTGACATCTGTGTTGGTGTTTTTGATTGTGAGCCAATTAGTAATTAAAAATTCTGTTGGAAAGAAAAATGAATGAACTTTTATTACAGCCTAAAATTTGTATGAGCTATCTGATTTACTCTTTTTTGACTATTATGTGTATTTGCATGTCTGTGTTTGCGCCTGTGTGCATGTGCATGCATGTTCACACATGCACTTGTCTATCTACCATAAGAGGCCAGAATATGGCACCATATTCCTCAGAGCTTAATACTTAACCATTCCAGGCTTCTTGTGTGGGGGCTAGGGTCAGAATTATGGTCCTCATGGTAAATGAAAAACAAATTACATAATAGTAATGTAGTGGGAGTTTGGTTTCTTTAGAAACTCAGTTATGTTAAGTAAATATGTTTTTTGTTTTAATACTATGTATGGGGTATGAGACTGCTTCCTAAGGCAGAGGCAGGCAGATCTCTGAATTTGAGGGCAGCTTGTTCTACAACCAGGGCTATACAGAGAAAAGCAAAACAAAACAACAAACAAACAAATAGGACAACTAAAAAAAGTGAAAAGAAAATACACACAGTAGTACAGTATACATTCCTCTGTGTCTAGCTGTACTTCATGGTTATATGTCTTTAGCATAGCTTAAAGTTATAACTGTGTAATTGCTTAAATGATTAGAATTAAATATTTCAATTACAAATTGTAGTTGTTTAATATAAACTGAAATTGAAATACAAAACATTATTTCAATTCTGAGCATCCTGCCATGTGTGATAATATGATGACACTGATAACCTTTCAGCAACTAAGTAGCACAGCTATTTGTTTTCTCAAGTCTAGTTCATTAGGGTTGTTCCAATATCCTCAACTGAGGTCTTCCTATTGCATGAGTCTGTCCCAAAGGGTGTCAAAGATCAATTGTAGTAACGTTGACACAGATATGATACTAGTTGCATTCTAAGAAAATCAATACAACTCTGGCTCTATACAGAGGTATAGCTCTATATATTACATTTACACTAGAAAACGTATCCATATGGTAATAATTAAGTGAGCTTTTATAACTAGATATCCCCATATTTCTCTTGTAGCTTTAGTTATCACTTGATCCTGGTACACAAAGTTTCTTCTTTTTTTAAAATACTTTATTTTTATTTCATTTTATGTACATTAGTGTGAAGGTATCATATTCCTTGGAATTGGAATTAGGGACAGTTATGAGCTGTCATGTGGATGCTGGGAATTGAACCCAGGTCCTTTGGAAAAGCAGACTGTTCTTAACCACTGAGCCATCTCTCCAGCTCCAAGTTTCTTCATTTAGTATTGAAAAGAAAATAAAAAGCAGCATCAACTAGAAATTTGTTTTCATTTTTTTTCAATGAACCCTGAAACAATTCTGACCAGACATAGCATAAAGAGTATATGGGGTCACAAGTTTCAATGACAGGAACAGCAAATGCATCTAAAAAAATAATTCAAAAATGTTTTTACTTCAAGAGGGAAGAACCAGGGCACCGAGACAATCAAATCAAAGCAGAACCAAATGCTAAAAGTATATATAATTCAATGTTCAACTTCTGGAATTCACTAGGGATCTTCTGGGCTCCTCCAAAGGCCTTGGGTTACTTCTTTGGCTCTTCTCTCTGTAACACATACAACTTGTCTTTGAAGGTCCAGCTGACTCCATTTCACTGCTGCTGCTGTTCTTGGGGGGTCATCTCATGGTGTGGCATCTCCCCAATGCTGAGGTCTTCTGCTGAATCTGTGCACTTTTGTCAATAGTCCCTTGATGGGCTATCTTCATGGTGCTAAGCCTCAGCTTCTCCTCATGACCCCTTCCATCCTGGACCTTCAACTGGCACTGATCACGAGTAGCCTTTTCTGGCCTCCCATGTTGCCAAGCTTCTGTTGCTCTCCGTGATCCCCTTCATGCCTTCAAAACCACACCACCTGGGTGACTCTTAAGCTATTAACCTTGGCTGCCTTTGAAACACAGCTTCTGTGTGCTGACTCTCAGTAAATACTTCCCAAAAGATTTCACTTCAACGATGCTGGCCTGGTCTTAATCACCACTAATTTCACAGCTCCAGATGACCAGCATTGAGTATTCCAACAAAACAAAGGTTTCACTTTAGTAGATCAGGTATCTTAGTATTCACAGATGGTGCTCAACCATAGCTAACCAGAACCAAATTCAAAATTAATTCAAAATAACCAAAAAACCCTGATAGAATATTTAAACTTCCCTCGGAAACTTCACAGACC
Source organism: Meriones unguiculatus (assembly GCF_030254825.1). Classification (NCBI taxonomy): domain Eukaryota; kingdom Metazoa; phylum Chordata; class Mammalia; order Rodentia; family Muridae; genus Meriones; species Meriones unguiculatus. The sequence continues at coordinate 40,615,234 of NC_083368.1, forward strand.
AAGCCTCCATCTTCTGAATTGTCCTCAACATCTTTATTTTCTTTTTTTTTTTTTTTTCTTTTCAATGCAGTTTATTCAGGAACCTTGAACAATCATCTGACCCTGGGGAAAGCCAGCCCACAGCTTAAATAGCCTCTGGGTAGCCAACCCAGGCGAGCCACGTGGGCAATGCAGATAGGTCCACATACATGGAAGCAAGCCAGATCCTCAGCCTTAGCCAAATGTGGAATTGTTCGTGACAGAGAGCACTCACCATCGGGAAGGTGGAAGGCAGAAACCAGCTCCATCTTTAAGGCATAGCATTCCGCAGCTCTCTACAGTTCCCCCTTTTTGTTTTAGACGCATCAGGCAAGAGTAGAGGTCTGATCTCTGATATTAGAAATAAATTGGGACTTTGTACCGATGTTCAATTAGGTGTCATCCACCCAAAGAGCATCAGACCCGTCTGATACCTTTTTCTCAGAGGCGGGACCTGGGGTATCAACCCGCATGCAATCAGACATGCTCTTCTCTGGTTCCAAAGCGGCTGACCCTGAGTGCAGTGCTTAGCCTCGCATCCTGAGCGTAACATTTTAGCTTTTTATGGTATCCAACCATGCTTGGGGCGAATGTCCTGCTTCAATGGCTATAAAGGCCTGAATGATCATGGGAGCAGCCTTACCAGGCCATAGTAGAGGACAATGCAGCCACTTTTGATGTGAACTGACAGACTAAGATCAGAAAGGAGAGGAGAACCTCCCCTATTAGTGGACTTGGGGAGTGGCATGCAAGCAGAGGGAGGAGGGAGGGTGGGACTAGGAGGGGAGGAGGGAGGGGCTTATGGGGGGATGCAGAATGAATAAAGTGTAATTGATGAAAAATTTTTTTAAAAAAAAGGGAAAAAATAATTTAAGAACCTTAAATGACTTTCAAAAGTGGAGGAAAACATGGAGTTAGTCAATTGTCATGGAGCACGTCTCGCCCCTGGGGGCAATGGTCTCCTGAACCTACTCAGACCTCAGACACCACCACTGCTAGTTATTTATTTTCTTTTTTAAGTAATTAATTAGCTAATTAATAATTTTCACATCTTGATCCTCCTTCCTCCTCTCCACCAAATCTAATTAATTAGTTAATTAATTAATTTTTACATCTCGATCCCCCTCCTCCTCTCCACCAAATCCCACCCTCCCTCTTTCCCTTATATCCCTCTCTTATTCCTCGGGAAAAGGGGGGCCTCCTCCACTTACCTACCCCAGCACAGATAATCACGTGATGACTGAGCACATCCACTTTTCCTGTGGCCTGGCAAGGCAGCCCTGCCAAGAGCAAGTGATAAAAATGCTGGCAAGTGAGTCTGTGTCCAATGTAGTTGCCACTTCCCTTACTAGTGGACCCACATGAAACCTAAGCTACTCATTGGCTACAGCTGTGTAACGGGCCTAGGGCTGGTCCGTGCATGATCTTTGGTTGGTGCTTCAGTCTCCACAAGCCCCTCTCGGCCCTGATAGGTTGGCTCTGTTGGTCTTTTGATGGAGTTCTTGTCTCCTCCAGGTACTTGTATATATTCTACCCAGTTTTCCATAAGGCTTCCTATGCTTTACCCAATTTTAGGCTGTGAGTCTCAGCATCTGTTTCGATCTGGTGCTGGATGGAGCCTTTCCAATAATAGCTATGCTAGGCTACTGTCTGAAGGCATAGCAGAACACTGTTAATAGTGTCAGGGGTTTCCTCTCTCCCATGGGGTTGGGCTCCAGAGAACTGAAGATCCAGCGTTTGGTTCACAGCTCTACTAGACATCTTGAGGAGACCTGAAGGACTGCAGGAATACTCAGGATAGGAATACACACACTAGTTCCCTGCCTATAGGTCCTATTTTGCAGAACCAGCAGACAACATTCTTATCTTCTAAGCTATTACAGATCACTACAGCAAGCACTGAACATTCAATGGCTTTTCTTGAACAAAGTTTCAAAGTCATTCTACAATCCTCCCTAAAAACAACATGATCGGTTATGTTTCAGCAATACCCGACAATCCTGCTACCAATTTGTCTTAGTTAGGGTTTCTAGGTTTCTGTTGCTGCAATGAAACACCATTATACTAAACAGAAAGTTGGGAAGCAAAAGGTTTACTTGGCTTAGACTTTCTAAACACTCATCAAAGGAAGCCAGGACAGGAACCCAGATATCACAGGATATAAGAGCTGATGCAGAAGCTACAGAAGGGTGCTGTTTACTGGCTTGTTTTACATGGCTTGCTCAGACTGCTTTGGTATAGAATCCAGGACCCCAGGCCCAGGGATACCACCGCTCACAAGGGGATGGGCCCTCCATACGTCACTAATGAAGAGCATGCTTTACAGGCCTGCCTACAACCCCATCTTGAGGGGCCATCTTCTTAATTGAGGTTCCCTCCTCTCTGATCACTTTAGCTTGTGTCAAGTTGACATAAAACTATCCTGCACAATTTTCTTAGTAAAAAAAGGACTAATCATCTACTATAGTTATTAGGGCACAGTAAAGTACACGAATCCATCATGTGTAGAAAAAAATGCCATTTTACTCAGACTGTATTGGGAAGATTATTGGTGATAAAATTATACAAATATAAATGGCTTTTGATATATCAAGCACTGTCTTATCAAAATATGCATGTTTTGTTTCATTGGTATTAATAAGTATATTGCAAAAGCAATAAATCAACACTAATGGCATTCTCTAAAATTACAGTATTTTAAGTATTTGTAAGTTATTTTACAAATACTTGAAGCTGGATAATCATAGACATAAACATTAATGTATTTTTAAGAACTATAATTATTTATGCAGGTCTGTAAAACATTTCATGAAATTTATCATATGCTTATTAATTTAATCATTTGTTTCATTTTATTCATTTATTTATTATTACAATTTATTCACTTTGTATTCCCTCCCTAATCTCCTGTCCTGCCCACCCTGCTTCTTTTTCCCCTAGACCCCTCCCTTAGTCCACTGATGGGAGGACCTCCTCCCCTTCTATCTGACCCTAGCCTATAAGGTCATATCAGGGCTGGCTGCATCATTTTCCTCTGTGGCCTGGCAACTCTGCATTTCACAGGGAAAGATGATCAACCCCTGAGCTCCTTACTAGGGAACACACTTGAAATGAGTGAGCTATGGGCTTCCTCTGAGCAGGGGTTCTAGGTCCTCTCTATGCATGGTCCTTGGTTGGAGTATCCATCCCTGCAGAACTAATTTAATTCTTTTAAGATAATTGAAACTTTTCAAATTAAACAAACATTAGATTTTTAAATTATTTTATTGGTTAATCAAAAAGATATCATACAGTGTTTTCTTCACAAAAAAATTGAAATTATTCTTTGGAACAAGATTGAAACTGAATGTTATGAGATTTGGCTTCTAGCCTTCCTTGGTCTTGTTGGCTATAGACATAGCTGTGACCTTTACTATTATCACTCCAGTACATTTACAGCAAGAACAAATGAAAACACATACAATCTTCAAGCTTTTCAAGAAATCCTCTATTGTTAAATTACAGTGTCCCTACCTCCAAAAAGGAGAGGAAAAGAATAGAGGAAACAAAGAATAATGTAGAAAACTGGCAATACAGCTTTAAATAAACTTAAGTATCATCCTTTCTGAAATAAAGTGTAACATAGTAGAAGAAAGGCATAGGACACATAAATATCTTAATACCCAAACAATTAAAAATTCTTTTTTTAATCTCTGAATATATGTATTTATTTATTTATTTATTTAGACTTATTCACTTAGTATCCCCACAATAGTCCCCTCCATTCCCTCCAAGTCTCACCCACTCTCCCTCTTCTCCCTCTATGCTCCTTCCCTAGTCCAATGATAGGGGAAGAAGTCCTCCCCTTCTGTCTGACCCTAGCCTATGAAGTCTCATCAGGACTGGCTGCATCATCTTTCACTGTGGCCTAGCAAAGCTACAATCCTCAGGCAGAGATGATCAAAGAGCTGTCCACTGAGTCCATGTCAGAGAGAGCCTAACTAGGGAACCCACTTGGAAACTGAGTAGGGGTTCTAGGTCCTCTCCATGTATGGTCGTTGGTTGAAGTATTGTTCTCTGCAGAGCCCCTTGGGCCCAGATTTTTTGGCTCTGTTGGTCTCCTTGTAGAGTTCTTGTCTCCCCCAGGTCTTTCTATCTCTCTCTTCATCCATAAGTTTTCCTGCACTCTGCTCAGGACTGGTGAGATGGCTCAGTGTTTAATAACCCTAGCTGTTCTTCTAGAGGTCCTGGGTTTGATTCCCAGCATCCACGTGGTGGCTCACAATTGTAATTCCAGCTCCAAGGAATCTAACATTCTTTCATTCTTTCTTCACTTACAAATTCTTTGTAAATGTGAAGAGCTAAATTTGTTGGAATACAACATAAGAAAAAAATAAAAGTATAGAAAATATAAGTAACATTTATAAAAGGAATCCCTTGTGTATTCTATGGATACAACACTTGTCAACTAAAAAACCTATGGCCTATGGCTGAGGCAGGAAATAGGTGAATGTCCAGAAGGTAGGGGTAACCAGCCATGTGGCAGAATTAACATAAATGGGTTATTTTAAGTTATGAACTAGTCAGAGAAGAGCCTACCTATATGGCCTAGGTGTTTGTAAAATAGCAATTGAGTCTCCATGAGTAAGTATTTCCAAGCAGTTATGGGGGGGGCGGGTAGCAGGAGGAATACAGTTTCTCTCTGTACTCCTCCCAGTTTCTTCATACCTCCTCTATCATACTCCCTTTCTGTCTTTCATAAAACAAACAAACAAACAAAACACCAACAGCAAAATCATGCTTCAAGCAGATAATACAATACAATATAATATAGTAAGATAAAACACAGCTAAGACATCCGGATATGAAAGACAAACAAACAGAAGGAAAAGAGTCCAAGAAAAGAAATACATACATACAGACCCAGAGACCAACTGGTTGGCATCCCATTAAAACACTTGGCATTTAAGTATCCCATAAAAACACCAAGCTGGAAGCCACAATATAGGTATGAAGGACATACAGGGGAAAGTAAAAAAAAAAAAAAAAAAGCATAAAAATAAAACAATAAAATAAAAACCTAACATGCACACACATACACATATCATTTATATATATATATATATATATATATATATATATATATTTGTGAATATATATATTCATTTTCTGTGAACTGTTGATTCCATGTAGACAGCCCACCCTTTATAGCAATTTGTTTCCACAGGGAGAATCCCTTGGAGAAAACTAAATTTTCATTTGTAAGTGGTAATCAGTTGGAGCTAACCTCTGGGTTAGGGATGGCCTGCATGTATCTACTTCTCATTTCATTTCTAGGGCCCTGTCTGGTGCAGACCCATGCATGCCTTGTTCATGATGTCTCAGTGTCTGTGAACTGATATGTGCATGGCTTGGTTTAGAGGACCTTGTTTATTGGTGTTCCCTATCTCTCTGGCTCATGCATCCTTTTCACCTCCACTTTTGCTCCCTGAGCCCTCAGGGGAGGAATTTGTGGGACACATCTCATTTAGAGCTGAGTGTTCCAAGGTCTCACTCTCTGCAAAAGCCTTGCTGTGCGTCTATGTATTTGTTCCCATCTGAAGTATCTCTGATGATGGCTATGCCAAACGCTGGTCTACGAGTATGACAGAATGACATTAGGAGCCATTTTATTGCTGTGTGTGTTTATGTGTTGTTTTCTTTTATCTTCTTTAAGTACCACAGTATTTTGATTTGTAGACATGTGTTTAACTTAAACAGTATTGTTATAAACAGATAAAACATTTACTGTATTAAAACTTTTACTCTATTAAAAATATGGCCATATTTTGGAGGAGTGTGATAATACAACATAAAATATGGAAAAGTAAATATAGTAAGAGAAACAGAGACACTTCTATGTGTTCAGCTGAGATCCCCTGCTCACACCTGTGCAAGCTGGGAAACCTTGTCTGCCCTCCTTCCCTCAACTCCCAACCAGACTGGGAAAACTCTAGATAAAGGAATGGTGTCAAAGCCCAGTTCTGTATTTCTGGCAGCAAAGGCAACCAAGCTTTCCGAAATGGCCAACCCACCCAAGTGCCTACCCAGACCTGGGCATAGTACCAGCTCCTGGCTGACACATCATTAGCCCTCACCTAAGTTCTATAAATGCTCCCTGCCTTAGCTCTGGCAGAAACTACCAAAGCCCAGGTCTTTGCAACTGATGAGCAGTGCCTAGTAAACCAACATTTATCTGTCTTAAATCTGGTCTGGTCTGGCCTGTATTTGGGTCACAGAGAGAAAACATACTTAATGCTAAGCATATTGTATGAGCACGTTTCACATTCGGACGTTAAAATTCTATAGGTCATGGGATGAGATGTGTGTATGTGTGTGTGTTGTCCTCTGCATAATAAAAGTAATATTTGCCAAATATAGATAAATACTTATAAACAATAGAATATAGTTGTTGAATAAGACCATTCCAACGCCCCTATTCCTACTTACTTTGATTAGTAGGACAGAATGAAAGTATCATGATAGTGTTATTACTGGAGCCACTTGGTGTGATGTCTTTTTTTTTTTATTGTCTTTTTAAATTTTTTTCTTAATTATACTTTATTCATTTTGTATCCCAGCTGTAGCCCCCTCCCTCATCCACTCCCAATCACTCCCTCCCTCTCTAATCTCTTCCCATGCCTCTCCCTAAGTCCACTGATAGAGGAGGTCCTCCTTCCCTCCCCTCAGACCCTAGCCTATCAGGTCTCATCAGGACTGTCTACATTGCCCTCCTCTGTGGCTTGGTAAGGCCCTCAGGAGAAGGTAATCAAAGAGCCAGAAGGTAATCCTAACAAGAGAGTCAGCTTCCCCCAGAAATACACCAACAAACAAACAAACAAAATAACAAACAACAAAAACAAACAACCGCATACTGTGTCTGGTATCATTCACAGAGCAAGCTTGCTTATTAATACTGCTTATTACGTGAGCAGTAAAGTTCCTAAGTTTGGGTTTTCTCTCTCAGGATATACATGAGCACACCTTACTTGGCTCTTCAGGTTGCCAGGTCTAATTTGGCTTTCAGAGATTGCTGCCTCTCTAAGGCTGCAAGTGGGACACAGCCCGCCTGTCTGTGAACTGCAGCCTTCTGTTTTCTGCCAGTGTCTATGCAACTGCACAAGCTGGTGATTTATCATCTTACAGGTGCTTGTGGTGGGAAGCCTCCTGCTCCTAGTCCTTCCACAGATTGTCAAGCTTAGTTAACTAGAGAAACGTTGCAGCAGCAACACACAGTGAGCCAAAGAGTTTGTTAGGAATGTTTTCATTCACTACCATTATCACAATTATGATTTCAAATAACCGGAGATTACTAAAACATTGGAAGATACACTGAAGTCTATTCAAAGTCTATTCAAATATGTAACCTAATATATATTTTAAATCATTTTTCAAATGACCAACTATAGACAAATGGTTCTAAATTCCTGGAGGTAAATTAATGCTTAGACAACATAATCAGTTATATCCAACATCAGAGAAACACTCACCATTTAGAAGCAACATAGAAATAACAGGAGATTTTTTTAAAATCTCTAAAAATATCATAGTTCAGCACATCATAGAAGAAACAGGTAGAGTTGTAGCTCAGTAGTAGTGTGCATACTAGTTATATGTGAGGATATGGATTCCATTTCCTGGACATGCAGACTCAGAGTAATATTTTAGAATGTCAAGAAAGCTCATTAATGGCAGTGATGTGACGTATAGTTATTATTTTTCTTGTGACTTAAGATCATTACAGAATAAGAAAAATAGTTTTAAACACTACGTAAAATGAAATAGACCAGCCTGGAGATGCTGGTCAGTGGCAGCAAAGGTATCTGGTGTGCTTGATAGCCTGAGTTTGATACCCAGCACTGAAAGACAACAACAACATAAATATTTTCCAATTTTAGAAGAGGTCAAAGAAAAAGTGTGAAGGATTATTTTCTGATATCAGTTTTGTAGGGAACACTGTATGGTCAATGGAAAAAAAAAAAGTATCTTCATAGAATTCCCGCGGGACTGAAAAGCCATGATTTACACAAGTCACACAAATAGAAACATTGTACATCTCAAACTTTTTGTTGCTGTTGGGAGTAAGGAGTTCATTAGAAGAATTCCTAACTCCATAGATACACAGATATACAACGTCATGATGGGGGCCTGATTATGAGGAGAATTTAGGCCCCACTACCATAGATAGACAAAGGGGTGGGGCCTCTGAAGAGAAGAAACTGGAACTCCTTGTGGCAAAAGCAGGAGTCTCTCATACCTACCTAAGCATGGATGTACTGTAACACCAGAAGCCTGTAGTCAGTCATGCTCTGACTTCAGGAAAGGAGGTGGGGAGTGATATGCCCCTCCCTAAGTCCACTGATAGAGGAGGTCCTTTTTCCCTCCCCTCAGATCCTAGCCTGTCAGGTCTCATCAGGACTGGCTACATTGCCCTCCTCTGTGGCCTAGTAAGGCTGCTCCCCCCTCAGGAGAAGGTAATCAAAGAGCCAGAAGGTAATCCTAACAAGATCTATCTATCATCTATCAAGGCTGGATTTGATTGTCACATCAAATTTTAATGAGATGTAGAGCAAGAGTGATTATAGAAGGAATCTCTTGTGTAGTGTATGAATGCAACACTTGTCAATTTTAAAAAATGGCCTATAGTTTAGGCAGAAAATACAAGCAGGACATGCAGTAGCAGAAAAGATTTTGGGATAGAGCCAGGTGCCAGAAGATTCAGAGGCAAATGGAGGATGTCGGATGCATGGTGACTGAACTCAGGTACCCAACCACTTGGCAGAATGTAAACTAATATAACGAATTATTTTAAGTTATGAGGTAGTCAAAACAGAGCCTGGCTACATGGCCTAGGTATTTGTATAATATTTAATAAGTCTTATGGGTATTCTGGAAGCTAAGGGATGGGAGGAAAAACCACATGCAAAATAATGGCATCCTACCACTTCTACAGGTGATGGTGTGGGTCACATAACATCTTATTGGTGAAGGCAGCGATTGAGACCAGACATTGGGATTATCAAGAACAACAATGAACACAAAGCCACTAGGAAACAAGTTCCAAATGGGCACAAATATTGTCTCACAGGTAAGCAGGACTAGTCCAAAGAAAGTTTAGGGATTTCAAGCATATCACCAAAGCCCACAGATTCAGTTTCACCACAACTCCATAATAAAATATTATATTAAATCACATTTAGGGACATAAAATTTTGATCATAGTGATGAGATAGAATCAGAACATTATCAAGAGATCAAAATAGTATGGTAATTGCTCTGAGTAAAGCATGGTATTCAGATCTCAGTGGGAGAGAAGAACCATAGCCTGGGATCTTTACTTGAACCTGAGAAATATGCGGTAGATTGAATCCTGATGAACCTATAATTTAGAACCAGAAAATAAAATAGTTTAAGTAAACTGAGGTAATGCATAGATTTAACACTTTTTGGAAGGAAGACTGTATCAGGCCTTTTCCTGACTATGTGCTTTATATGTTAATTAGAAAGTTTAAACTTCTTATATTAATGTGAACTTTTGACTCTAACTGCATTTTACTTAGCCATGCTAGATTTTTAGAGAAACATTGATTATAACTGAAAAGAATGAAGTTGTTTTGAGAGATTCTTTAAGTACAAATACAGACAGCCAGAGAAAAATTTTTTTCCTGATACTGTTTTAATGTTTCTCATTTTTCAATGAATGCCCTCAGGCAAAGTCTTGTATCTGTAATAGAGACATTGGAACAAAGTCTCAATTCCCATTAAACATTTGCACATTCCAGGACAGTCTCTGCTGTTTTTGTATTGGTATTATCAATAAGGACTGTTAAAAAGATACAGTAGCTAAAGCCCATTAAATATATCACATTTGACTCTGCAATTAAAGAGAGAAAACTTGCATTAAACACTACTATTTTTACTTTTATTGATTCAAATAGAATTCTGAACCCTATTTCTCTAATGATGTGCTTAAAAACAACTTTTAATGCTAACTAACATACATGAAGGAATATTTTAAATGTAATTTCAATTCTTTAATTTCATCCTCTTATTTCTCAAGCTCAAAAGATTATAATTAAATGGTTTTGGCATCTTTGTCAAAACTCAGGTGTCCATAAGTGTGTGGATTTATGTCAAGGTCTTCTATTCAATTCCATTGGTCCACCGGTCTGTTTCTATGCCAGTACCATGCAGTTTTTAGTATTGTTGCTCAAGTATAGTACAGCTTGAGATCAGGGATGGAGATACCTCCTGAAGATCTTTTACTGTAGAGAATTGTTTTAGCAATTCTGGGTTTCTTGTTCATATGAAGGTGAGAATTTTTCTTTCAAGGACTGTAAAGAATTGTGTTGGTAATTTGATAGGAATTGCATTGAATCTGTTAATTGCTTTTGGTAAGATGGCCATTTTTACTATATTAATCCTGCCAAGCCATGAGCATGGAAGATCTTTCCATCTTCTGATATCTTCTTCTAATTCTTTCTTCAGAGACTTGAAATTTTTTTCATACAAGTCTTTGACTTGTTTGATTAGGTTCACACCAAGGTACTTTATGTCCTTTGTGGCTATTGTGAAGGGTGTTGTTTCCTTAATTTCTTTCTCAGCCCTTTTGTCTTTTGTATACAGGAGGGCTACTGATTTTTTTTTTTGAGTTAATTTTGTATCCAGCCACTTTGCTGAAGGTGTTTATCAGCTGTAGGAGTTCCCTGGTAGAATTTTTGGGGTCACTCATGTATACGATCATATCATCTGCAAATAGTGATAATTTGACTTCTTCCTTTTCAATTTGTATCCCCTTGATCTCCTTCGATTGTTTTATTGCTCTAGCAAGGACTTCACGAACAATGTTGAAGAGATATGGAGAGAGTGGGCAGCCTTGCCTTGTCCCTGGGTTCGGTGGGAATGATTTAAGTTTCTCTCCATTGAGTTTGATATTGGCTATAGGCTTGCTGTATATTGCCTTTACTATGTTCAGATATGTGCCTTGTATCCCTGATCTCTCCAAGACTTTAAACATGAAGGGATGTTGGATTTTGTCAAATGCCATTTCAGCATCTAAGGAGATAATCATGTGGTTTTTCTCCTTCAGTTTGTTTATGTGGTGGATTATATTGATGGATTTCCATATTTTGAACCACCTTTGCATGCCTGGGATGAAGCCTACTTGGTCATGGTGGATGATATCTTTGATGTGTTCTTGGATTCAGTTTGCAAGTATTGTGTTGAGTAATTTTGCATTGATGTTCATGAGGGAGATTGGCCTGAATTCTCTTTCTTTGTTGGGTCTTTGTGAGGTTTAGGTACCATGGTAACCATGGCTTCATAGAATGAGTTTGGTAGTGTTCCTTCTGTTTCTATTTTGTGGAATAGTTTGATGAGTATTGGTGTTAGCTCTTCTTTGAAGGTCTGGTAGAATTCTGCCATAAGCAGATATTAAGGGCCTGTGAAATAGGAGCTAAGATCACATGTCCTCATGAAGTATATTCCCAAAGTAGAAGAGGAGGGTGAATTCTTGCTTAGATTCTAGAACCATTATGTACTTTATATATTGGATTTTCCTGACAGATAAAGAAGGCAATGTTTTAGCTAGATTAATTCTTTAGTTTAGGTTGCTTCTTTGACCTTACTATAGTCATGGATTATCTATATAATAAAATATCATAGACTGGGCAGTTTCTGAATAACAGAAATTTACTGCCTTCTAGGGACGTGCAATCCTAAAACCAATGCACAGGCGTCATTGATGTGTTTCCTTCATGAACCATTATGTACTTCCCGTGCCACCTGCACATGGTGGATGGGCTTTGCTAAGGTTTGGATTTTGAATTCCTCTCAAATGTCTGCGTGTGTATTGAAGGTTTGCTTCGAACTTGGCAAGCCCAGGGTAGGGTGATGGAAACTTGACAAGGCAAGGCCGGTGAGGACTTCACATTATTGGGTGCCTACCCTCAAGGGGATTGTGGGTCCTAGTCTCTTCTTTATTTCTTTTATTCAAGGGCCATGACGTGAGTAGACTAGCTCCAGCACAAACGCCAAACAGGGCGTACTGCCTTACCTAACTCAAGATACTCATTTCCTCAGCCATACAACTCCTGATAAGAGCAGATGATACAGTTTCCATGAATCCTTGGAAACTGAGAACAGTGTTCATAATCTTTAACACTCTACTAATTTCTACATGGATATGTTTGAAAAAAAGAACCTTTCCAAAGCAGAAAGATGGAGAGGACAGACGGATGTCTATAGGTATCTGGAAACTTGGTACATGACAGAGATGGATAGAGCATTTGCCAGTGACAATAGGACCCATGGTTGGGGGGAGGTACTGAATAAAGAAGTTATCATATGGGAAAGCAATGTAATAAATATAAGAATATCTCTAAGTTCTGACATAAAGTAAATACAAGATAACATCTCAAAATAAGTAGGCAGCATTCTAAAAAGCAAAATAATTTTAGAAGAAATTTAAATGTATTTTCATGAGGTTACTATGAATCAAAATTGATGGGATTCAGGACAAGCTGCTGTCTATCACACCACTTTTGTTTTTTGTTTTTTGTTTTTTTTCCCATTGGAGGTGGTGTAGTTAGTTAGTTAGTTAGTTATATAGTTAGTTTTTTGAGACAGGGTCTTTCTGTGCAGCCTTGACTGTCCTGGAGTCGCTCTGTACACCAGGCTGGCCTCCCAGCAATCCTCCTGCCTCTGACTCTCCAAATGGAGTGCAAGGATCAAAAGCATGTGTCACCCTGCCTGGATCAATCATACCACTCTGACATCTAAGAAAATGTTAGAAACAAAGTCTCTTGCTTTCCCTCCACTCCATAAAACCTATTTGATCCTCTACATGGTAAGTCATAGAACCTTTCTCCTAGAAGCACTCTCTCTGTACTTGCCCTTTGTTCTGAAGACACTGGGACAAACGCAAAAGCAACTGGGTCTCGTCTTATCAAATCACTATTGTTCTGGGCTGTCCATTCCTTTTCAGACTTAAGCATATAAATAAATATTTTCTTCTCTTTTGAACTTTCTCAAAATTTGCTTGCTACTTAAAATGTAGATAAATGCTTTTGTACATATCTCTCCTGTTAGTTTTCCTCCTCTCCATATATGTAAAGAACATTTACCATTATATAAGGCACAAAATGTATGAGACATGTGACTTATGAATATAGAAAGAGGTAGTAAAATTATTATGAAATCCTTTGATTTTAAACAGCAAATCTATTATAAATCCTACTGGTACAGCAAAAGAATTAGGAAAAAATAAGTCTAAAAGGAAGAATTTTCATTTTATTGTAAATATTTAGTATTTTTAAGTTGATAAGGAGAAAATGTATTTTCTTGTTTTTATTTCTATTTTTAGACCTCAAATGTTATATTTAAATATTAAAAATTAACTCATGCAATACTAATTAGGACTTCTAAATTATGCATGGAATCAAAACCCCTTATCTGCAATTATTTTATTAAAATACTATGTAGGTAGAAAGAAAATCAATCTCAAAAGATGTATAAGTACTGTGATTCAAGGTTATTCTGCAAGTCTGCTAAAAACATCCTTCAAGATGCTGTAGTGGTTGTAAGTTTTCTATCTGGACTTCTTTCAAATGATTACAGCATAATTTATAGAAGCAAATTTACAACTTGAGTTGGCAACTAAGTAACTGCCCTGCTCAAAGAAACCTATTTGATTTATTTTATTTTTCCCTTGGATCTGTACCCCCTCTGTTGTATCTCTTTCTAATCTACTTTTGTTGGTATTAAACTCCTGTGGTGTTTAATTTGTCTTCCGCAGGAGGCCATGACTCTGCAGACAATATGGGACTGACAATCCCCTACTACAGAGACGATTGCAAGCTGACCATTTGCCTCTTCCAAAGAGCTCTAAAGTGTGACCACGTCTTAGTCACATTAAGGACTCCTAGAGAAAATGTAATTAAATTTTAATATTGACTTCCTTTTAGACGATATCTCCATGCTCATTATAAAATAATGGAAAAGTAGACTGTACCAGAAAAGGGGGGAAAGAGAAAGCAGCAACTGTAAGACTTCCATTTGGAATGATCACTAATATCTCAAGGCACTTATACACATACTTCTTTTTAATTATAGACATTACCGTTAAACATCAAAAAAGTTCAAGACACTCTGAGGAAGGAAAGATAAGTAATCACATTTATCTTGGGATCAGTCTAATGGGCCTTTACTCCCTTTGTTTTAGAATTGACTCAAGTAATTTGTAATGTTTTCTTTAGCTTCTAGGTTTTAATCTCCAACTGGGAAGATACAGAAACCACCTGATCCATGTAGCAATTCACTTATTGGTTGCTGTTGTAATAATGTAAAAACTTTTCTTTTATTTTCTCACAAACTGGGCTGAACATATAGTTGACTCTTACTTTCTGGAATATAATGGTTAAAAATGATAGAAAGTATTTTACTCCTCTAAGTGTAGCTGTGTTATGGTGTGAAAGAGAAGAAAAGATGAATTGGTTATGTAACTGTGTCTAAACTAAGCCTCCAAGCATGCAGAGAAAGAAGTCAGTGCTTCTCCATGACTAGAGACAATATTCACAGATTCAGACACTTCTGTCATCCAGATTTTAATTATCTTCCCGATTGTCCTTTGTTTAAGGAATACAGCTGAGTGGAAGGAAGACTAGATATTTTCTGATTGCTTTTTCTACTAAGCTTCTTAGAAAAGATTAATTTCATACTAAGGATACAGAATGTATATTTTCGTGTTGCCTATGGATTACTAGAGTAGCTGAGAACGTTAAAATAAACCAATAAAACAAAAAATCAAAGTACAACATAAAAATATAAACAGAAAATAAAAAAGGAAGCTACAAATCACTAATTTCTGTCAAAACTGACAAATTTATTATGAGCTAATGAACCCACTCATCCAACTACACAAGTGTTTCAACTTTTCAAAAATAAAAGAAGAAAGTCTGAAGGAAAGAAATAATCTTAGCATATACATCCATGCAGCTTTTTAATAAACTCCGTTCACTGTATTTGTAGGTAAGAAAAAGCAAAACAAAACAAAACATAAATGATTGTGGCAGACCTTAGATGCCAGTGTATACAAGAATATATGAGTTTTCTTCTAAGAAGCCTAGTGGCTTTTGGAAAACCATGCAATACATTTGCATGTTACTTGTTAGTATTTTATAAAGAGAGATGTCTGATTATGGGAGGTCCACAAGAAATGTATGTCTGCTAAGAATAGGACATACAAGGGAGCGCTGCTGATCACACCCTCTAGCCACTTGTGTGAGAAAGGGTGTGGCAAACCTGATATGTCAGTTGTGTTTCGCTGGTAGAAGGGCTGGTTTGAGCAGAAGACAAGAAAGAAGCATCAAATGGATATTAGACATATAATATAGGATAAACATACTAAAATCTGTATACCCAAAGAAGCTAAGTAAGAAAAAGCACCCTGGATAAGATGATCAGTCCTCCCTCAGAAAGGCAAACAGGATGGACATCAGAAGAGGGAGAAAACAGGGAACAGGACAGAAGCCTACCTCAGAGGGCCTCACAAAGACTCCACCCAGCAGGGTATCAAAGTAGATGCTGAGAGACTCATAGCCATAGTTCACAGAATCTTAGGAAAGAAGGGGGAGATAAAAAACTGGAAAGGACAGGAGTTCCACAAGGAGAGCAACAGAACCAAAAAATCTGGGCCCAGGGGTCTTTTCTGAGACTGATACTCTAACCAAGGTCCATTCATGGAGATAACCTAGAACCCTTGCACACAGGTAACCCATGGCAGTTCAGTGTCCAGAGGGTACCCTAGTAAAGGGAACAGGGGCTGTTTCTGACATGAACTCAGTGGCTGGCTCTTTCATCACCTCCCCCTAAGGGGGAACCAGCCTTACCAGGCTACAGAGGAGGACAATGCAGCCAGTCCTGATGAGACCTGATAAGCTAGGGTCAGATGGAAAAGAGGAGGACCTCACCTATCAGAAGACTGGAGGAGGTGCATGGGAGGAGAAGAGGGAGGAGGGCGGGGTTGGGAGGGAACAAAGAAGGGGCCTAAAGCTGGGATACAAAGTGAATAAACTGTAATTACTATAAAAATAAAATAAAATATGAAAAAAGAGAAAAGAAGCATTACATGTAAAAAGACATTCAGTTCTTTTATTTATTAAAAAGGAAGACAGAACTTTAAACAACTCTAAGGTCCAAACAGCTTTTCAGTCAACATGGATAAAGGTTACATACTGAGAGAGAACTAAATACTGTTGTCTCTAAGATAACTTTAGAAGGATATATATTACCATGATGATGTACAATATATATATATATATACACATATATATATAATATATAATTGCATATATATTATATATATAATGTATATATAGCATTTTAAGTATCTCCCCATAGTTTCTTTTCCCTAAAGATGTGAATTCCTTTTAGTTTGTCTTTTCCCCTCTAATTACTTGATATAGACGCCATGTAAGCTGAAAACTGGAACCATCTGTTTGGGAATTACTCATGCCATGCCCTCAGACTCTCCCATGTGATATGTAAATGTTAATGATTTCTCCTTGTTTTGTTAATCCACCTTTATAGTAGTCCATTCCAATTGAAAGCATACAAAACTTGAAGAAAAATAATTTCCTATAAAAGTATTAATATGTCATCAGAGTAAGTCAAAGAGATTCCAACAGTCAATAGAGCTAAGAGAACAAGAGTGAACAATCAGAATTGTTTTACTACTTTACTTCCTCAGACATCAATAAAGAAGGGAATCCAAGCATTTGCTACAGATAAAGAAAGAGAGGAGCTTGAAACCAAGAGGACAAGTTGAAGTAATATCAGGCTGGACATCTTAGTAACTATACAGCCTACTCTTAGAGTCTGCCTGCACAAGTTTCTTAAGAAAGCAATACTTCTAAAATTTTTGGATTCAGATTCACATTTCACTTCACTGAGAGTTCTTCATAAGCTGGTTAAGACTAGAAAACAGGGGCAAAGGAAGGACAAATGCCTCTTAGCATGTTTTCCTATTGCAACTACACAAAGAAAATTAAATAATGTACTACTTTTACCATAGCTTGTCTATTCTGAATGTAGTCTAGGTCTGACAACTTCCAATTAAAGCAGCTTGGCATTCAAATGAAAATTTGGCAGAGAGAGCAAAGAAGACACATTAAAAAGAAAAGGATACAGATGCTATTAAAAATTGAGTCAACCTGTATTCCCAGCATCCTTTGCACAGTTGCCTTCCTTCATTCTCATTTCATTAGCAATTTAGTGTTTAGCATGTGGGTTACAGTAGCTAAGTGTTAATTGGCTATTTGGCATGTTATGCCGAGATGAACCTGATTAATTAAAAGAGGAAGCTCCATCCTTTGAGCAACATGACTGGGGCACTGATGTTGATGCCTCCGGTTCAGTACATAATGAGACTTGTAGCTTCAGGCAAAGGGACGCCGCTTGCTCTGTCTAGGGCAAAACACCAAATTAAGTATTAGCTCTGTAGTGGACCCCTGCTTATCAGCAACCTTGCTATTACTCTACTGACCCTGATGTGCATAAGCAATATTTTCATCCTCTTCCCAAGAGATTTATCTGGCTGTTGAAGTAGAAAATGAATATTTTACAGTTCACTTGTCTGATCAATTACCTACAAGCTGCTGCAGTATTTTATAGCCAGTGGGAGAGCTGTGTAGGTGATGATAGAGAAATCTGGAGGGAATCTCTGAGCCAACTACACAAAAGGGAATAACTCTGTGAATGGGCCATCAGTAACTGTTCTTTGTTCACATGAGCCAGAAATTACAGTGTAACCAATTAATGTACTTAAACGGTACTCACTAGAATGTGACAGCACGGTTCGAGGATAATGAAGCACAGAATGGTCTAAAGCCAACCTTTGTCAATGCAACACCTCCCTTAGACCTGCCAGGTTTAGATTCGATAATTGGATGAAAATCTTTCTTCAGTGACACTTTGGAATTAAAATGATGAAGTGAGTTAGTAAAATGTGCTTACTGTAGACAGTAATTTGTTGCATTCTTGTATCCGAATATATTTTCCTTGTCAACTTTTATGGAAAACCCTTTTCAAGAAACATACTGATTTGTATAATCCTTATAGTTTAATAATGCACTGCATAATATTGATTAAAAAGTTTAAATGACCCTCAAAAAAAGAATAAATACACAGAGAATGACATGCTAGTCTTTTTAAGAAATGCCTCTGTGACTCTTAGCTACATTAATGTTGTTTTAATCATTAATGTTTTAGAAATATTTTCATATTTTGACATTTATATTTTATCTCATTGGACTATTGATTGAATAATGTAGTTGCCTCATGGTTTACATAAAAAGTACCAAAAATGTGATGAGGGATTTTAAGTGATAGGATGGCTGAGTCACTTATGTCTGTTTAATAAAGCCCACTGTCATCTAGAAAGAAGAAATCTAACCTCAGCTGACACAATAAAAGGTAATGAATTACCTTCTTCTGGAACAGTAAGCCAGAGACTTCAATTTGCAGAAGAGAAATCAGAATAGGCTAAATATCTCTTATGTCAATTATAAGAAATATTTTCTGTGACTAAAAACAGACTATTATTAAAGAAACACAAATCTGTGTCTTCATGAACATTATTTTAGACTTTTAAAATTTATATTTGGAAAAAAAACATATATTCAAATTGTGGTGGTAAAGTTTTATTTTAATAATCAAACAAAGTATTCTAGCAGTTAAAGCTTCAAAAAAATCACTATGGATTAGACTTAAAATATTAATGCAGAATGTATTTATATGTGCTCATATATATACATATATATATTTATACATACATAAATGTATGAACTCTTATATGAACCCACATATACACGCTTAAAAATGCCTGTGTCTGTGTACTCATATGAGTTCACTTCCTGTTTGGAATATTTGTCTCTGTATTGTGCCACCATTTCTGTTATATTAAATCTCCCATTACATCACAAAAGTAAAACATATCTGAATCAAGGATTAGGAAATATTAATCCAGAATCTGATATTTATATTTTACAGCAAGTTCAAAACATCATGGATTTGCAATTGTACTGAAATCTTAAATTGTGTAGGAATCAAAGTGCATTTCATTTCATCACAGAGATCTTTTTTTTATTAATTACACTTTATTCACTTTGTATCCCCCCTGTAGTTCCCTCCCTCCTCCTCTCCCAACCCCCCCCTTCTCCCCTTCTCCAAGAATGCCCCTCCCCATGTCCACTGATAGGGGAGGTCTTCTTTTCCTTCCTTCTGATCCTAGTCTGAAAATCTAGCTACATCAATTAACCTATGCCACATAATGCCAAGTATTTGAAAATAAAACGAATTTATAAAAACACATACCAGAACAATTTAAATGTCTTACTATAATACAACAGACAAAAGTCCTTCAGAAACAGCAGTAGTTATAGGCATTGCTTTCAGAATATACGTGTGGAACAATTCTATCTGTTTACTATTTATTTTGCTTTTATATTTAATCTCCTAACTGAATAATTTACTCTTTTTGGCAAGAGCAGAAGGAAGGTCCATCAATCTTTTCTTTGATGATTTTATAACTAGGCCATTTTACCTCATTAATTTTTGCTTCCCTTTACCTATTTTTGTCAAGAATATTTTAAGTCCTTCTTTCTTTCTTATTTGCTTCATTTTCCTTTTTCTGTTTGTTTATTCTTAACAGTAGAAGTATGAATTCCAGGATGCCAATTGCTTCTCCCATAGCAGTTTATATGTTAGATGTGGAGCTGTCAAACCTAGACTATTCAAACCTTGGATATGAAGCATTAATATGAAATAAAACACATTAAAATTAATATCTAAGCCAGGGACAATGGTCCTCACTTGTAATCTCAGTACTTAGGGAGGAAAAGGCAGGTGAATCTCTGTGAGTGCAAGGCCAGCCTAATCTATAAATGAGTCCAAGATAGCCAAGTCTACATAGAGAAAACCTGTCTCAAAAAAAATTTTTTTTCATCAAAAATTCTCATTCAGAAGGGCAAACACAATAGACATTAGAAGTAGGGGAAGAGAGGGAACAGGATAGGAGTCTACCACTGAGGGCCTCTGAAAGACTCTTCCAGAATTGTTAGATGCTAATAATAGAGATAAACTAGGCTGGCATACCACAAACTAGGTAATCATGCTTAGTTATGACATTCTTTTTTCTTTTCTGTTTACCATTATTATCATTTATTACAATTTATTCAATTTGTATCCTAGCTGTGGCCCCCTCCCTCATCTCCTCCCAAACCCACCCTCCCTCCCTCTTCTCCCCCCATGCCCCTCCCCTAGTCCCCTGATACAGGATGTCCTCCTCCCCTTCTATTTGACCTAGCATATCAGGTCTGGTTGTACTGTTCTCCTCTGTGGCCTGGCAAAGCTGCACCTCCCCGTGGGGGATGGGAGGTGGTGATCAGAGAGCCAGCCAGTGAGTTCAGCCTAGAGAAATTCCCTGCTCCCCTTACTAGGCTTGCCACTTGGAGACTGAGTTTATGAGCTACAGGGCTTGGGGGTTTTAGGTCCTCTCCAAGCATTTTCCTTGGTTGAGGTATCATTCTTTTCAGGGCCCCCAGGGCTCAGTTTTTTTTTTTTTCCTTTTCTTTTTTTTTTCTTTTTTCTTTATTTTCATTAGTTACATTTTATTAACTCTGTATCCCAGCTGTATCCTGCTCCCTCATTCCCTCCCAAGCCCTCTCTCCCTCCCTCATCTCCTTCCTGCCTCTTTCCAAGTCCACTGATTGGGGAGGACCTCCTCCCCTTTCATCTGACCCTGTTTTATCAGGTATCTTCAGGACTGGCTGCAAAGTCCTCCTCTGTGGCCTAGCAGGACTGCTCCTACCTTGGGGGGTGGGGAGGTCAAAGAACCTGCCATTGAGTTCCTGTCAGAAATAGTCCCTGTTCCCCTTACTATGGGAAACCAATTGGTTACTGAGCTACCACTGGCTTCATCTGAGCAGGGATTCTAGGTTATATCCATACATAGTCCTTGGTGGAGTGTCAGTCTCAGAAAAGACCCCTGTGCAGGGCTCAGTTTTCATGGCTCTGTTGGTTTCCTTTTGGAGCTCCTGTCTCCTCCAGGTCTTTTTGTCTTTCTTAATTTTGTTCATGATCGAATTACAGGCATTAGCTATAAGGCTAATAGACACATACTCAAAGAATACTGCTTTGTGAAGAACATATGAGCATGTCCTTACAAATCTTCAAGGATTTTATTTTATTTCTGAAATTGGGGAGTAAATGGGGAATAATAAAGCTTTGTTCCAACACTTCAAAAGAAAAGAAAATATCAACTTGAAGGAAAGTCATGATTAATGGCAGCAGACAATAATTAGAGAAATGTCCTCCAGTTCCTGAAGACTGTGCTGAGTTCAAAAAAAACATAAACAAACAAACAAACAAAAAAGGCCATCTGTGGAAAAAACTGACTGTTGGGACTGTAGCTTCCATGTGAATTTTAATATGCTCTCACAGGTGTTGAGCTTTGCAAAAGGATCCCCAACACCTCAAAGAGAGGTAGGTAGAATTTTTCAGAAGCCATTAATGAGATTCACAGTTCACACACCCACATACTAGAATGGCTATCCTACTACTTTGTGCTCTAGATTGTCACTAGGTAGATGTTAAGCATTTGAAGAAATATTCCTAAGACAAATGTGTTTACCTTAACACATAGAGGTCCATACAGAAATTATCTGAGTAAGTAATCAGGGGATCTGTGCACTTAAATTTGTAGAATGAGCTTCATAACTGTTATGTTTATAGTTCGATCAACCAAGTGTATATGTGTGCCTGATACTTGCTTGCTTGTTTCAGAGTGTACATGTGAGTGGATAACAGGCTGACCCATTCACCTTAGCACTTGACACTGAGACAACAGGGGAACGTTTTGCTTGGCTCCATTTTGAACACACTATAAAGAGTCTTGCAAAAAGGATAGTGTCATCTGTACCAGGAGAGCAAAAGCCCTGAGGTCAACAACTAACTCTCTAGCGTAGTGTCTCCAATATGAACATGTGTTCTTCTTAGCACCACGTGTTGCAAGGCAATTAGAGGGGCCAGCATCTTTCACCATAGTCTAGGGAAACGTTGCCTGATTGTTGAATGTGGTAAAAATCTGATTAAAGAGCACAGATTTTTTTTTCAGACTTATATATAATGCTGTTGCAGCCACGTGGAGATCTGAATATGGCATGGGAGACAAACTCATTTCTTCAGATGAAAAGATACTTTGCTTAATATCTGAAATACATCATTTCTCTCAAATACATTTGCTCACTGTGTTTGGAGTGGCTACAGCTGAAGGGCTCTTTTAAGCAGAAGGAGTGTATTGTTAAAGCTCATATGACAGCAGATGGTGTGACTGAATGGACTTCTGAATATAAATAAGAAACAGAAATGTAAGCAAATATCTGAGAAAAGACCACCACTGCAATGCCTAATAAAAAAATAGTATCAATTTATAACATTTTAGCATATATTTGAAAACCATTATTCCTACACACACACACACAAAAAAAAATGTTTTTTTTTAGTTGAGGAGGCCATCTTCTTGCTCTAAATTTGTCCCTAGTTAGAGAGGTAAGCAGCTGATGATTGCCTTGCTGATGAAAACAAACAAAACCAAGCAAAGCAAAACAAAACACTATTCAGGATCCTGACACATCTTAAGTAAAGTGCGTCCAAGGAATGGAATTCCAGCTGTTATTTGGTATCTACTTATTGACTTCTCTTTGAACTCTCTTCAATTAACTAAACCCAAATTTTGAGATGAATGGATGCTAAGATGAATTTGTATTTCAATTTTTTCATGACAATTTTATTTTTTATTCTTTTTTAATTTTTGTTTTTTTTAATTGCAGTTTATTCACTTTGTATCCCCTTTGTAGCTCCCTCCCTCCTCTCCTCCCAGTCCCATCCTTCCTCCCCCTTCTCCACTCATGCCCCTCCCCCAGTCCACTAATAAAGGACATCTTCCTCTCCTTCTCCTTCGTTCTGATCCTAGGTGTTTCCTAAAGGATTTTGTAATTTTTGAATTACCATATGTTTTCTTTTATGACTTCACTTTGCATAAATGTCTTAAACTGAACTTAATTAATTTGTATTTCCAATGCCTTGTTTGCATTTTTGAACCTTCTAAGATGTCATTTAATAAAATATAGATACTGTTAAATTATCTGAAAATCTTTGTATATTTTTAATTTTGTCGCATCTTTATGGAAATTTATTGATTTAAAATTATTAGACCAATAACTGTAGGTTAAAAAAGATACAAATTATTATTGGTTAGAAAAATTATAATATTAGCACTGCCATTTTTTAGCCTAATGTCTTCTGAGGGAAACTCTACCATACATATCCATGTGAAATTACAGAGTTATAAGTCTGTGAACAGCATGTTTTGCTAAGTCAGCAAGCCAGAGAAAGCCTGCATGCACTAAATTAAGCCTGAGTTGAGGTCTGACTAGGCCACTAGGCTTGGGCAAGGTTGTGTCTTAAGGAAACAGCAAGTGAATGAGTACTAGTGAAATTACAAAGGAGCTAGCAGTGACATGGTATGGAAGGAAGAGATGGAAGGCTGAGGCCAAGCTAAAGGTTAGGTGTGGACCACAGGGCTAATGGAAAGCCATTTCAGTGGGAAATGATTTGAGCATACGAATGTAACTTAACAAAATTACAAGGGTTTTATGAATAGAGAAAGTCAGAAGGAGAAAAAAATGACAAAAAAAATAAAACTGGTATGTTCTTGGATTGTTCTAGGGATAGAAAATGACAGCATAGTCTATCAATCTTTGTTGACAGTAGTAGTTATAAGAAAATCTATATTTTTAATTTTTTAAAATTATACTTTATTCACTTTGTATTCCCCCTGTAGCTCCCTCCCTTCTCCCCTCTTAATCCTTCCCTTCTTCCCCCTTCTCCACACATGCCCCTCCCCAAGTCCACTGCTAGGGGAGGTCTTCTTTTCCTTCCTTATGATCTTGGTCTATTAGGTCTCATCAGGAGTGGCTGCATTGTCTTCCTCTGTGGCCTGGTAAGGCTGTTGCCCCCTCAGGCAGTGTCCACGTGGGTTCCATAGTAATGGGAACAGGGACTGTCTCTGACATGAACTGATTGGGAAATCTATTTTAAAAAAGAAATTATTGGGAAATATATGTAAAGCAGTCTTTTTGTAATGAAGAGCAAAGGATAGTAACACACACCATTCTATGCCACCTTGCTTCTGTTATAAAATGAAGGAGTTAATTTCTTTGTTTTATTTATTTATTTATTTATTTATTTTGTATTACTGGTCTTTTCACTTCTGTGTAGCAGTGTGTGTCTATATGTGGTGATGTGGTTTTAAGTGCATGTGATTGAGGTGGCCAGAGATGTCATATCAGTTGGAGCTCAATTTACAGATAATTGGGAGCTTCTTGATATGGGTGCTAGGGTCCAAAGTAGATTCGTCTGGGAGCATAACAAGTACTCTAAACTACTAAGCCAAAGCTATAGCTCCTGAAGCAATTAATTTCTAATAATGTCACCTGGTCTGAAAATATTGGCTTCAATCAGAGTTTGAAAGACTCATAAAAAAAATCAACTTTCTATAATGTTCACTTGCATGAATTCAACTTTTCTGTGTTGTCCTTGTAGTGACAGGATAGCAGGTCTGCCTTACATAAAAGCAATGTAGAAATATGAGTTCTACTTAGCAATATAAATGAGATGGTTCTGTTTTCATCAACTTGACACAGTCAGATTTATCTGGGAAGAAGGAATCTCAGGAAGTTGTCTCCTGTGCCAATGAGTTCTAGGGTCTTCCCCACTTTTTCTTCTAAGTGGTTTAGTGTATCTGGTTTTCTATTGAGGTCTTTGATCCACTCAGACTTTAGTTTTGTTCAGGATGATAAGTACGGATTTATTTTCATTTTCCTGCATGTAGACATCCAGTTGGACCAGCACCATTTGTTGAAGATGCTGTCTTTTTTCCATTGAATGGTTTTGGCTTCTTTGTCAAAAATCAAGTATTCACAGGTGTGTGGGTTTATTTCTGGGTCTTCTATTCAGTTCCATTGATCTACCTTTCTGTTTCTATGCCAGTACCATGCAGTTTTTATTATTATTGCTCTGTAGTACAACTTGAGATCAGGGATGGAGATACCTCCAGAGGATCTGTTGTTGTACAGGATTGTTTTAGAAATTCTGGATTTTTTTTTGTTTCTCCATGTGAAGTTGAGAATTTTTCTATCAAGGTCTGTAAAAAATTCAGTTGGTATTTTGATGGGAATTGCATTGAATCTGTATATTGCTTTTGGCAGGATGGCCATTTTCACTATGTTAATCCTACCAATCCATGAGCATGGGAGATCTTTCCATCTTCTGATGTCTTCTTCAATTTATTTCTTCAGAGACTTGAAGTTTTTTTTTTTTTCAAACAGGTCTTTCCCCTGCTTGGTTAGAGTCACCCCAAGGTATTTTATGTTATTAGTGGCTATTGTGAAGGGTGTTGTTTCCTTGATTTCTTTCTTGGCCCGTTTGTCTTGGGTATACATGAGAGGTTCTGATTTTTTTTGAGTTGATTTTGTATCCAGCCACTTTGTTGAAGGTGTTTATCATCTGAAGTTCTCTGGTTGAGTTTTTGGGGTCACTTAGGTATACTATCATATCATCTGTGAATAGTGAAACTTTGACTTCTTCCTTTCCCATTTTGTATTCCTTTGATCTCCCTTACTTGTCTTATTGCTCTAGCTAGGACTTCAAGTACTATGTTGAAGAGATATGGAGAGAGGGGGCAACCTTGCCTTGTCCCTGATTTCATTGGGATTGATTTAAGTTTCTATCCATTGAATTTGATGTCTGCTATAGGCTTGCTCTATATTGCCTTTACTATGTTTGTGTATGTTCCTTGTATCCCTGATTTCTCCAAAACTTTAAAGATGAATGGGTTTTAAATTTTGTCAAATGCTTTTTTGGCATCTAGGGAGATGACCATGTGATTTTCCTCCTTCAGTTTGTTTATATGGTGGATTACATTGATCAAATTCCATATATTAAACCACCCTTACATGACTGGGAAGAAACCTACTTGGTCATGGTGGATGATATATTTTATGTGTTCTTGGATTCGGTTTCCAAGCATTTTTTTGAGTATCTATGCATCAGTGTTCATAAGATAGGTCTGAAGTTCTCTTTTTTTTTTTTT
The DNA here is from genome assembly GCF_030254825.1 of Meriones unguiculatus. NCBI lineage: Eukaryota > Metazoa > Chordata > Mammalia > Rodentia > Muridae > Meriones > Meriones unguiculatus. The sequence continues at coordinate 40,641,479 of NC_083368.1, forward strand.
GTTGGATCTTTGTGTGGTTTAGGTATTACGGTGACTGTGGCTTCGTAGAATGAGTTTGATAATGTTCCTTCTGTTTCTATTTTGTGGAATAATTTGGAGAGAATTGGAGTTAGCACTTCTTTGAAGGTCTGGTAGAATTCTGCACTGAAACCATCTGGCCCTGGGCTTTTTTCGAAGGGAGGCTGTTGATGACTGCTTCAATTTCCTTGGCGGATAAAGGGCTGTTCAATCTTTCTACCTGGTCTTGACTTAATTTTGGTAGATAGAATCTGTCAAGAAAATTGTCCATTTCTTTTACAATTTCGAACTTTGTGGCATATAGGCTTTTGTAGTATGATGATTGTTTGTATTTCCTCATTGCCTGTAATTATGTCCCCCTTTTCATTTCTGATTTTGCTGATTTGGATAGTTTCTCTCTGCCTTTTAGTTAGTTTGGCTAAGGGTTTGTATATCTCGTTAATTGTCTCAAAGAACCAGCTCTTGGTTTCATTGATTCTTTGAATTGTTTTGCTTTTAATTGATTGATTTCAGCCCTGAGTTTGATTATTTCCAGCAGTCTGCTCCTCTTGGGTGTTTCTGCTTCTTTTTTTTTCTAGGGCTTTCAGTTGTGCCATTAAGTTGTTTGTATGAGATGTTACAGATTTCTTCTTAATTTGCACTCTACATAGCAAAGTGTTGCTAATATCAGGGTTTGGCTCCCTCCCATTGAGTGGGAATGGTCTCAGGTTGGGTCAGTCATTGGTTGGCATCATCTTTTTTCCCTGCTCATCTTATAGGCAGGGAATATTTTGGGTTAATTGTTTTGGGGGTGTCTTGGTGTTCCACTTGCTCTTGAAAGTCCTGCCTGGCTAGCAGGTGGCTATTTAAGTTTCCATGTCTGTGCTGCTAGAGTCTCAGCTAGAGGCAACTTCATATCCTCCCAGGACCTTATCCTGTTGCAGGTCTACAACTTGTCCCAGAGGTGCCTCCCTCAGTTTCTCTTTGCTCTCTCAGTCCTCTTGACTCCAACCCCTGCTCTCCCAACATCTGATCCCCACACCCTCTCCCACCCAGTTTTCTCTTTCCATCCACTTCCAATCTCTATTCTATTTCCCCTTCTGAGTGGTATTCAAGCATTCTCCCTTAGGCTGACCTTGTTGTTTAGCTCTTTTAGATCTGTGACTTGTAGTATTGTTACCCTGTACTATATGGTTAATATCCACTTATAAGTGAGTACATTCTATGTATGTCTTTCTGAGTCTGTATTACCTCATTTGGGATGATCTTTTGTAGTTCCATCCATTTGTCTGCAAATTTTATGATTTCCTTGTTTTTATAGCTGGTTAGTGTCCTATTGTGTAAATGTACCATAATTTATCTATTCTTTAGGTTGTTTCCACTTTCTGGCTATTATGCGTAAAGCTGCTATGAATGTAATTGAGCAAGCTTCCTTGAGGCATCATGGAGTATCTGTTAGGTATATGTCCAGAACTGGTATAACTGGATCTTGAGGTAGAACTATTCCCAATTTTCTGAGAAACCACCAGAATGATTTCCAAAGTGACTGTATAACTTTGCACTCCCACTAGCAGTAGAGGAGTTTTTCAATAGGTTTATGAATGACTTAGTTTTCCTTTCAATTTTCCATGACATACAAACATAAACTATAGATAGATAGATAGATAGATAGATAGATAGATAGATAGATAGATAGATCAGGGTTATCTGTGGGTGATAGTCTCTTATTTTATCTATATTGGCTACAAGAATCTATGGTATAATTGAGCAAAACTGTAGCTGCTCATGGAATAAGAAAAACAATGTTTTCCACTTGTGATTCTCACATACTTCCTATCATGACTACTTAACAGGAAGATAATAATTCAGTAAGCAAGGATGGTTACAGAGGGTTTCCAAGGTTGTTTTTATAAGTAAGTACCACATTGCAAGCTCCCCCCTAAGTAATTTTCCAGAATCTTCTTAAAATGTCTTCAACCTGAGCAGTCTCTATGCTCCCTTCGGTTTCCCATAATTCTCACTGATAGCAGAACTATGTCAGTCACAGTCAGATCTGAATTTCCCTCATATTTTATTGCAGTGTGTTAATACATAAAAAAAAAAAAATCACCGTTTTTTTTTTTTCTTTTTAAATATCCATAGCCTTTTATCTTGATACTTTTTGTCATCCATCAGCTTGGAATAAAATCACCATTTTTACTTTAGCTCCTTCAAGGCCCGTTGGCTCTCCCTTAACTGCTAACTTCATCTGTGAATTTACTCTAAAGGCTCTTGAAAGATCTTCTTAAAATCCTCCAGTATTTTAATTCTTTTCAGTATTCAACCTCATTTTATAATCAAATTTTCTTGTGGTTCTTGCTTCCTCAATAATAGGAATCCTAACTTTCGATTGACCAAAGTCTTCTGTCCGTTTATACTGCTTGGTTTTCTACTAAAATGCCACAAGAATTTTTATCATTTTTAAGGTTTTCTTTTTATTGTAATTTAATAGAAAATACATTTTTAATAGAGTATGGTCTGAGTATAGTTTTTCCTCCTCCATCTTTCCCAGGTCCTCTGTATCCCACTGTCCTGCATCTGAAGGCATCAGAATCCTTACCTTTCTTTCACCTTAAGAAAACAAACCTGTATCTAAAAAATAATAAAATAAGATAAAACAAACAATGAAAGTATAATAAGACAAAAAATAGGAGAAAAAGAGCCAAAGAAAAACACGAAATATTTATAGAAATTTATAGATACCGAGGGACACACATTCACAGACAGAAAATCGACAATAACAAGAAATAGAAACCATAGTTAATATACAAAGGATCTGTAAAGTTTTTTTTTTTAATGCCATAGAAATGCCTTATCAAAGAACTATCAAAAGTACAGCTTAGTTTTGGTTGATGTGTAGACATCCACTTCTGGACATGGAGCCTGTGCTTAAGAGTCATTTGTATACCTTTGTTGTAGAAAACTAATTTTTCATTTGCTAGTGGTTATCAATTAAAGACAGCTTCTGAGTTAAGGATGAGGGCACATATCTACTTCTCCTTGCAGTTTTAGGCCCCTGCCCGGTGCAGACCTGAGCAGGCCCCGAGCATGCTGTCTCAATCTCAGTGAGTTCATATGTACATCATCCCTACATTGTTCCAGGCCTTGAGGTGTTGATGCCTCCATGACCTCTAGCTCTTGCAATCTTTCTGCTTCCCCTTCATAGCATGCTCTGAGATTAGAGAAGAGGTATTTTAAGGACACATCTCAAGTGAGTGTCCTAATAAGGGGAACAGAGACTGTCTTTGACATGAACTCAGTGGCCTGCTCTCTGATCACCAACTACTGAGGGGTGCAGCTTTGCCAGGCCTCAGAGGAAGATGATGCGGTCAGCCTTGATGAGAACTGATAGGCTAAGGTCAGCTAGAAGGGAAGGGGTTCCTCCCCTATCATTAGACTATGGGAGGAGCACAGGGGGAGAAGAAGGAGGGAGGGTGGGACTGGGAGGAGAAGTGCGAGGGGGTTACAGCAAGAATAAAAAATGAATAAATTGTAATAAATAATAAACAAAAAGTTAAACATAAAAAGAAAATGTTTAAAGATAATAATTACTTCATTCCTTCAAAATCTTAGAATTATCAATTTAAATTATCTAACAAGTTTGAAGCCTAGAGGATAGCTTGTTTTTCTTTTTCTTTTTTATTATTTTTAGAACTTTATTCACTTTATATCCTAATTGTAGCACCCCCCTTCTTCTCCTCTCACTCCTACCCTTCTTCCCTCTTTTCCCCTATTCTCCCCCAGTCCACTGAAAAGGGGAGTCCTCTTCTCCTACTATCTGAACCTAGGCTATCAGGTCTCATCAGGACTGCTGGGTCCTCTTCCTCTGAGGTATGGCCACTTCACCAAGGGAAAGTGATCAAAAAGGAGGCAACCTAGGAGTTCATGTCAGAGACAGCCTTTGCATCTCTTACTAAGGAAACCCACATAGAAATTGAGCTGCCTATGGGCTACACCTGAGCAGAGGCTCTGGGTCTTTCCCATGCATACTTGGGGCATAAGTCTCTGCACACCCTCTGGGCCCAGATTTTTGGCTCTGTTGGCTTCCTTGTGGAGCTCCTGTCCCCTCTGAATCCTCTAGCCTCTTCTTCCACAAGACTCCCTGTGCTCTGCCCAAAGTTTGGCTGTGAGTCTCAGCATATGATTAGACCCCCTGTTGGGTGGAACCTCTTGCCCTGTTCTCTCTCCTCCACTGCTTCAGGGATCTATACTGGTTTTGTCTGATTAAGAATTAAGCATCCTCCCTAGGCTCCTCCTTGTTAATGTCCTTAGTTATCAGAGAAAGGCAAATTCAAAAGACTCTGAGATTCTACCTTACACCTACCAGAATGGCTAAGATTAAAAACTTAAGTGACAGCACATGAAAGAGAGGATGTGGAGAAAGGGGAACCCTCCTCCATTGCTGGTAGGAGTGCAAACTTGTACAACAACTTTGGAAATCAATCTAATGCTTTCACAGAAAATTGTGAATAATACTACCTCAAGGCTCAGCTATACCACTCCTGGGCATATACCCTAAACCTTCGCCTTGCAACAAGGACATTTGCTCAGCTATGTTCTCAGCAGCTTTATACATAATAGCCAGAATCTGGAAACAGCCCAGATGTTCCTCAACCAAAGAATGGATAAAGAAATTATGCTACATTTACACAATACAATATTACTCCATCATCAAAACAAGGAAATCATGAAATTTGCGGTCCAATTAATGGAACTAGATCATCCTGAATGAGGTAACCCAAAACCAGAAAGGCATGCATGGTATACACACACTTAGCCATACAATAATACATATATACTCTATTAACCATCTAATATACTAAAATCCACAGACTTAGAGGATGAATTTTAAGATAGAGAATGTGTGCACTATGCAGACTATAATAGTTCTACAATAATTCCTAAATGCACCTCTAATCATGTCCCAAAGAATTCTGGCTAAGTTTGTCCTGAGCACACCTTTAACAAATACACATGTCATTGTCACACAATGAGCTTTTAACTTCCCTATAGAAAATGTTGCTGTTAAAGTCATAGAAACTGAGATCCTTTTGAAGAATACACAGCATTATGGTTAGAATTTTCAAAATCCATTTTCAAAGTACATTCCCTCACTCCACAAATTAACTCTTTGGATGGCTTTTTTTCCTAGTGTTCTTTCTATTTGCCTTAAGCTACATTTTAAATTGTCTCAGTGTTTGCCTGGAATAGTCTATAAACTGTAGCAATAATTCCTTATTAAGAAAGAGCTCTCATAAAGTGATATCATCTCCATAACATTATGACCATAGTGTGGTTTTGGAACATCATGGCTACTCTGACTTTTTGCTAAGCTACAGGAGTAGCACAGGTTCCGAATTATTATTGTGCTTATATTTTCAAAGATGCCCATAAGGGCAAAAGCACAGGCAGAAAACCTTAGACAGAAGCTTGCCTAATTGTATATATTTTGGTCAACAGAAAAACAGCTCTCATTTTAGTGAATGTCTTCTGTCTCTGTGCAGTTATAACACTAATGAATGGTGAAAGGTGATAAAATATAGGCCATTCATTCAAACTATACTTGCAGTGGTGTAGCAGCTGTTTCTATTCTCAGGTGAAAGCAGCATAGAAATGTTAGGTAGTTTGTATATGCGGTTTGAAAAAGAAAGCGCTGAATTTGTTCAAAATAGCTCTAAACATGTATCTATGGGAATTAACTGCTTCAAATAACCAGGAAAACTGCATAAATGAATTACACTTGCCTATTTATAAAGCTGACTGAATTCATGCTAAATATCATTCAGTGTTTAGTTGTGACTTGTGGATCTTATTTGCTAATTATGACTAACGGACTGAACTTCTGATGACAACAATGAGTTATCCCTCTCGTTCTGCATAGTTATATGAAGGAAGAAATATGAAGCAAAACAAATAAAGGTGGGAAGACATGAAGGGAAGAGAACAAATCCGGTGCTCAAAACCAAAATAACTTTCTTTAATCCTCTGTTCTCAAAGTTACCATTTATATGTTCCTTCCATTACTAAATTACTAAAAACACTCAGGTCTCTGCTTTGATATAAATAGAACATTGTTTAGATTTCATAATTGCTGAGTGTCTGCAGTTGCTAATTTTCATTAAGGTCACTGTGGCCCAGATACAACACATAACTAAGTCATAACAAAATATAATAAGAGATACCAAGGTTTTCGTTCATTTTTCTACATTCATGTTGGTATAAGGCAGGATTTTTTTGTAATTAATTTTCGCCAAATTAAAAGCAAAGCAATAAATGAGTAGAAATTCTAAGATTCCAAAATTTGAGAAATGTGATTTATGTTTCATGCATAATAATTTATGTTTTTTAGACAGTGGGGCAAAAGGCTGAAGATGTATCTCAGAGTTAGAGCATTTACCTGTTGAGCAGCAACTCCAGAATCCCAACACAAACACGCACGCACACACACACACCACATAGCTTGTATATGTGCATGCTACTAATGCACATAGTAGAACAATACAAGGAAGTTTTATGTTAAAATACGTAGAACTCATTGGAGATAGATATGTTACATACACAGCAGCTATCCAGAACTAAGACGATAATAAAAGGAATTTATCATGAATTTAAAATTGATATGACAATTTAAAAATGTATCTAGGGCTAAAAATAACAAAGTAAAAGTTATGTTTCATAGTATAAATAAACATATGATAAATTTTGAAGTCAGAACTGAAGGGAGGAAGAATATAGGAATATAACCAGGGGACAAAAAAACCTAGTTGTCTTAGGATGAATGGGACCACTAATTACTAGATTAGATTTATTTCAATTCAGCCTTTCAGGGGTTATATACTCACAAATCCACATACTGAAGAATTTAAGTTAGCCAGAATATAACTCCATTTTGAAATAAATATTTTGACTGGGAACTGAATTCAAGTACCAGGAAATATCACAGAATGTACACCTGGCAGAAAACAAAGTTAACTCTTCCAGCAGCCTCCAGGAAATATAACGGAATAAATGCTTCATAGAAAATAGAGACAAACTCCCTGGCAATAATCAATGGGAATCGGTTGAGAATTGGGTGGGAAAATTATCCCCAACGTTTCAGATGTGGCTTAGAAACATAGCCATTGTGATTATATGCCTTAGACATTGTGATTGTGTGCTTCAGAAAAGGTCACCCCGCCCTGCTAAACTTCACCCAATTCTGTAATGCCAAGGCTTGTGCCCCCTGCTTGCTGCCATGGAAACCCCCTGCTTACAGACTTCCCTTTAAAAATCCTTTTCACTCAGAGCTTGGGGTCCCACTTCTCTATTGCTGCATCAGTGAGACTTGGGTCCTGAGTTCAATCGCTCTTGTAATAAAGCTCTCTTGCAATTGCATCAAGTTGTCTCCTGGTGGTCTCTGAGGGTCCTGTGAACCTGGCATAACAATACTAGGTACTGATGTATATGCTAGAAAAATCACAGAACATAGACAATGTGTAATAGTTACTTGTCCTGATGCTATAATAAAAATATTTGACAAAGGCAACATCAGAAATATTTTAGCTCACAGTTTCAGGGGACAGTCCATCATGGAGACTTCAATCTGAGGTAGCTGAACAGCGTTAGAATTTGGAGAGTAATCAATGATTGTTCTAGGGTTGCATTCTGCATTTTACTTATTCTACAAGCCCACTGCATGGAACCATCACTTTTAGCGTGAATATTCCCAACCCAATTAACCAAATCTAGAAAAGATTTCAGAATGAGACAATGAGATATTTTGTTTGGTTGTTTCCACAGTGAGTCTAAGCACCATCAAACTGACATTTAAGACAAAACATTACACATTGAGAAAGATAGGCAGCAAATGAATCAATGATTACTATAACAATATGAGGCACTTAGTCCATTTGTGCTGAATAGAATTCATTCGATGGGGTATTTTTATTTCTCATGTTTCTCAAGCTAGAAGTCCAAAGTGCAGAAAACTTAATTAATGTCGATGCATTAATTAAAATGAAGCTGAATTGAATAAATATCTAAGATTGAAGGAGAAATTCTCGTAGAAGAAATAGAAATTGCTATTAAATTTATGTACAGAATACAGAAAACAATTCTTCTTCAATCTTCTCTTGTACTTCCACATCAAACCTCATGTGAACTGTCTCTTCTGTGGAACTGGAAGTGATACTGTAAAGTATGCAAACCTCAGAGTACGAGTCATCCTTTATCATACCATTTCCAGCTAGCCTGTCATTTTTATGTTTTGCAGAGTGCCTTCACATCTAATTGCATAGGGACTGATTTGTGTAGTAACCTCTGCTTAGAGTCAAGCTTTGTTCTCTCTACTGTGGATAGCATTCTGACATTGATTCCCTGTTGCTATTGTTTCAGAGAGCACATTTCATCACAAGCACTTTGTAATTGAATTATCCTCCCCTCACCCTCCTGTCTGTAAGTGATAGTACCCTTTGGCTCTACACACACACTTCTCACAGCTGCTTCACAACGTTCAATGCAAAGACAGAAACTGCGTCCAGACAGCTATCCTGCTAAGCATTACACATAAAACAGTCATGTTCACTTGAAAGGCGGCGGTGACTGAAATGGAAATGAAGAAGATGGTGTCAGAAACACTAGGTGACAGCAGCTTTCATAGTTTTTCTTCTTACATGTCATTTAGTTATATATAATCATGAAAAAATACATGCCTCCTTAGAAATGTCACATTGTATATGTAACTGTATAAAATGAAGCTTAAAATATAAGCCACAGACTCCACGAATAAGAAAAAAAAACCTATCAATCAATAAATAAACTTACTCATAGTTCATCAATAAGATAAGTGAGTTAAAAATGAGATACATGTTTCATTTTTCAATGTTACATCACATAAACCATATTTGAAATTCTCATCTTGGGAAACGATTATGATTATTGCAGTTTAAAAAGAAGACCTGCAATCTCTCCTGGCTGAAAGGTGTGCTGGGGTGATGATGGCTCAGAACTTGTGGGAGTGGAAAACCTATGTCTGCTTAACTCGAGGCACATTTCATGAGAGGGAGCCCATGTCCTACAGGGCCAGGATATCAAGGAACTGGAGAAGGAGAACATGGAGACGTAAGGTAGAACAAAACCTAACTGTCCCCTTCTCTATTCTCATAAATAAGAGCTTTGTCTAGCCGTCATCAGAGAGGCTTCCTCCAGAGTGGATGGGAGTTGGTGCAGAGATTGAATGTCAGACAGTGTTCAGAGAAAGAGTCTAAATTGGAGGTCCCAGTGGGTTTCCACTGGAGTGGGTTCCCTTATACTCAGAGAACCCTGCAGCAGAAGTGGAGGAAAGATTGTAGGAGTCAGAGAGCATCGAGGACAGCAGGAGAACATGGCCAATTTAATCAACTACGCAGGGCTCGTATGAGCTCACAAAGACTGAAGTGGCAAGCATGAGGCCTGCGTGTGTCTGCACCAGATTCTCCCATATATGTAATGACTGTTATCTCAGTGTTCTTTTGGGACTCTTAACAGTGAGGGCACATGTGTCTCTAACTCTTTTCCTTAATCTTGGGGCTCTTTTCCTCCTTCTGGGTTGTCTTGTTCAGGCTCCATATGAGGGTTTTTGCCCTGTCTTGTTTTATTTTCTTGTGTCATATTTGGTTGCTGTAGCTTAGAGTCTTGCATATATCTGAAGAAAAAATGTAGGGGAAGTACAGTGAAGAAGAGGAGATAGGGTGGAATGGAAAGACTGGAGAGAGAGAAAGTTATATTTTGGGTGTATTTTATGAGAGAATAATTTATTTTCTATAAAATGAAAAAAAACCTGGGGAGTAACTAGAAAAACAACTCAGTCAGAATAATGCTTGATGCACAAGCATGAAGTCCTGAGTTTAACCTCCAAGTACCCATATAAAACCAAGGGAAGGCAGAGACAGGCAGATACATGCGATCCCTATCCAGGACATGAACTACACATATTTCCTTATCATGTCAGAGGAGTAAAACAATGTTATGAAAGCAATCTTTTTTTTCCTAATGCAAAACCTGATGTCCCCTCCAAAAATAACCAAGCAGTCAAAAACCAAATGACAAAAATCTAAGAGAAAAAGCCAAAACCACCAAAACCCCCTACGTATCCGAAGTACTGAGAATGAAGTTTAGTTTGAAATGCTCCAAAGTAAAATAATAAGGTGAGATGTTTTGACTAGCTAATTAGAATTTAGAAGCCGAATAAGTGCTGGGCATGATGGTGCACAGCTATTATTATGCCAGCTAATCTTAGAGGCACAGGTATCTGAAGAGAATTGGAATTAAGAACCAACCTAGGATGCAATGCAGACAAGTGCTACAAAAACACAAGTAAAGTCAAATCTAGGAGAAATCAATGACCTTAGCTGGACCAAATGATGGAGGCTTAGAGGGATGTAAGTAGAGAATCTGAGGCAAGGAGATTGCAAGGCCGAGGCTTTTTTGGCAAAACACATTTGAAACAAACAAACAAACAAACAAACACCCCAGAAAAATCAGAGCTTTACATACTGATACTCAAAGGAAGTATATTCTTCATGTAGAAAACAGAATACAGTATGAGAGTATATAAACAGCAGAAAAGTAAAATATTACAGAGTATATAAAATATTCGGAAGCTGGAGAGATGTCTCAGTGGCTAAGAGCACATAATGTTCTTCCAGAGGACCTGACTTTGCTTCCCAGTTTGGATAGCTCAGAGTTGGCCTTACTGATAGCTCCAATGTCTCTGCTCTTCATGTATAGCTGCACTGCTACTCATCCACAGATACACACTTTTAAACTTAATAAAAAGAATGATCTTAAAACAAATATTAAATGTTAAATGTTATTTCAAGTAGAATGACAAGGGGATGTGCTCTAATCATTGGAGAATGCGTATTGTCATATACAGGGTAACCACTGAAATAATCCAAACAGAAAATAAAATATAACTAAGACATTGAATAATTAAATGAAATATAAAGAAAATGAGACACAAGAACAAATGTTAAGATGAAATGAAATCAAACATATATTTATATATTATTCAAATACATTAATTGGTAGAATGGAAGAATGGATACAGAAACTGTGGTAAATTTACACAATGTAATACTACTCCGCTATTAAAAACAAGGAAATTGTGAAATTTGCAGGCAAATGGTGGGAACCAGAAAAGATCATCTGTGAGGCAACTCAGAAGCAGAAAGACACACATGGTATATACTCACTCATAAAAGTGGTAATTAGACATATCATATAGGATAAATATACTAAAATCTATAGTCCCAAAGAAGCTACACAAGGAAGGCCTTAGAGAATATGTTCATTACTCATTCAGGAAGGCAAATGTGATAGACATCGGAAGCCAGAGAAGACAGGGAATAGGACAGGAGCCTACCTATACAAGGCCTCTGAAAGATTCTACTGATTGAGGTATCTAAGCAGAGGCCGAGACTCATAGCCAAACTTTAGACAGAATGCATGGAATTTTACATTTAACTTTTCAGAGACTATGAAGAACTTCTAAAACTCTCTGTGTTCAATAAGGCTGACATTATCTTGAAATCAACATGGCATATAATTACCAAAATAATCTTACAGTATAAACTTGCCAATGGAAGAGTTACAAGAATCCAAATCACATAATTAGAGAGTCAAATCTAGCAATGTGTATTTTGGTTTTTTTACTTCGGGAAATAAAAGTTGTTCAGCCATAGAAAATCAATTATTATTTCAGCACATGAAGAGAATTACAAAAAAGCATGCAGCAACCACAGCCATGAAAATGAAGGCTGAAGGGAAAATTCACACACTCTTAAACAATGCCAAAACACCTTCAAGCTAGAAATAAGAAGATATGCTTTACTATGGAAAATCTGTACCAAACCATCGTATCTGCAGCACTGTTAGGAACAAGGGAAGGCCAGCTGCCACACTGATCTACAGCTGGCCACACAAGCAGGAGAAAAAGTAAAAGTTTGTCAACTTACCAGTAGTGTGACACTGTGCACACAAGAAATCTTATACACTTTTGATCAAGTATTAGACAAATAACCTTTAAATTTTTATATTTCCTACAATTACAAGTATTTTAAATGTTTTCTTTTCAAAATTTTTATACATATCCTCAATGAAATTTGATATCTGTCATCTAAAGTCCCTATTCCAGTTCTTCCTATATTCTCCCAACCCGGCTTCCATCCAGCTTCATTTCTTTTAAATTTTTTAAATAATAGAGTCAGTCTAGTTAGTTCTGCTCAGATGTACATGGGTGTGAGACCATCTGCTCAAGCATGTGATATCTATCCGTGGTCACATCTTCCAAAATATTGCTTCTTCTTCCTCCACCAACTGTGCACTACCAATAGTGCCTCAGTAAGGGATGGAGCTGGGATTCATCTACCACATCCATGCCATAATAGTGGTGGCCATCTCGTCCTTGTGCAGGTGATCATGAGCCACTATGAGCTCATGGGTGTGGGAAAGGTTGTACCTAGAAGAAGCTTTTGAGTTTCATGAGAGCTCATTTGTTGATTATTGGTCTAACTTCCTTTGCTTCAGGAGTCATTCAGAAAACCTTTCGCTTATAAGATAAAGTGAGCCCCCTTCTTTCTCCTGCAGTACTTTCCATACATATTTGAAATCCTTGGTTCCTGATTTGAGTTATTTGAACAATAAGATAGAACGATCTTTTTTTTTTTTTTTGCTACATGTTAAAATACAGAAATACAGTATTCCCAGCATTGTTTGTTGAAGATGCTGTAATTTTTCCAGTGCGCATTTTTGGTATCTTTGTCAAAAATCAGATAACTGAGGCTGTGTGAACTCATATCTGGTGTATCTATTTTATTACATTGATCAATGGGTTTATTTTTGTGTCATTATCATTCTATTTTTATTACTTTTACTCAGTGGTATAATTTGAAATCAAGTGGGGTGATACTTCTAGTCAGCACTCTAGCACTCTTTTTTCAGGATTTCTTTGGCTAACTTTTGTCTTTTGGATGTTCATGTAAGCTCTTAGATTGGAATAGCATTGGAATTTTGATTAGAATTATGTTTTCATGGCATGAATTCTGATGAGATCTTTTTTTCATTTTCTAGTGTCTTAATTTATACTGCTTTAAAATTTTCATTATATAGGTTTTTCATTTCATTGGTTAGTTTTATTCTAGTTATTTTTATGTTTATATATGTTTATTGCCTGATAGATTGTTTTTTATTTTCTTTGTCATTGATAAATAGAAAGACTACTGATATTGTATGTGTGTTAATTTTCTATCCTGACACTTTTGAAAAATTAATTACCACTGCTAAATGTTTTTATAGCGTGTTTGTGTATCTTTTGCAAAGTTGGCACAAAAAGAGATAATTGGACTTATTTTCTAATTTTTATCCCTTTCATTTCCTTCTCTTGCCTTATCGCTCAAGAGGAGGTTTAACACACTGTATTGAATAAGAGTAGAAAATATGGATACCCTTGCCTTATTTTTGATCTTTTTAAAATTTTATTTATTTATTTACTTTACATCCTGATTGTAGACCTCTCCCTCCTGACCTCCTCTTCCCACCCTCTCTCACACATGAAGCCTGAGCTGTCTATCAGCTACATCTGTGCAGGGCACCTAGGCCCAGTCCATGCAATGTCCTTGGTTGGGTGCCTAAGTCTCCAAGCCCCTGTAGGCTCTGGTCTGTTGCTCTGTTGGTCTTCTTGTGGAACCCCATTACCTCCAGGTCCTTCAATCCTTCCCCCCCCCCACTTTTCTATACTACTCCCTATGCTTTGCCTAACGTTTGGCTGTAAATCTCAGCGTCTGTTTCGATCTGTTGCTGTTGGGAGCGTCTCAGAGGACAGCTGTGCTAGGCTCCTGTCTGGGAGCATAGCAGGGTATCGTTAATAGTGTCAGGGGTTGACGACTCTCTCCCATGGGCCAGGCATTGGCTGGACATTCCCTCAGTCTCTGCTCTATCTTCATCCTTGAACATCTTGTAGGCAGGGCATATTTTGGGTAGAAGTTTTTGTGGGTGGATTTTGTGTTCCCCTCCCTCCACTGGGAATACTTTCTAGTTAGAGGGTGTCTTCAATCTCCTTGACCCCTGCTGCCTCAGCCAGAGTCACCCCACATCCTCCCAGAAGCCTACTCTGTCCTAGGTCTCCAGCTTGTCACTAAGCTACCTCCACCCATCTTTCCTCTTCTCTCTGCAAGCCCTCTGCCCTCCTGTCCCCACTCTCACCAGGTCTGAGCACCACACTCATTTCTCTCTGCACTTTCTTTTCTGCCTTGGTCCCTTTCTTCAACCACTTCTGCTGTCTATTCTCTTTCCTTCTGAGTGAGATTTAAGCATCCTCCCTTGGGTCTTCCTTGTTATTGGTTTTCTTTGGATGTGTGACTTGTACTATGTTTATCCTGTACTACATGCCATGTGACATAAGATCCAGACTATGGTTCATGGCTCTCTAGCTGCCTTGAGGAGGTCTGCAGTACCTCGCAGGAGCACACAGGTTAGAAACCCACGCTCTAATTCCACGTCTATAGATCTAACTGGGACACAATCAGCAGAGCAGAACTGTAGGCTACTTGAGGCAACCCAGCTCCCAGGCCACACCTATCACCCCACCCCACCCCATGCCGGAGAAGCCCAGCAGGGTTCAGGAACAATCAGCCAATGCCAGGAACAACCAGGAGGCTAAGGGCCAATGTACAAAAACCAGGGCAATATGGAGAAAGCTCTGGATATACTAACACAGCTGAAACACAGAAAAACAGCCTTAACTCTCTGCTTAGGAAGATTGTAGAGGGCTTTAAAGTGGAAACAAATACATCTATTAAAGTAAAACCGGAAAATACAGTCTAACAAATAAAAGTCTTTAAAGGGGAAATGAATAAATCATTTAAAGAAATACAAGAAACACGATCAAACAATTGAAGGAAATAAATGAAATGGTTCACGACCTAAAAAAGGGAAATATAACCAATAAAGAAAATACAAACTGAGGAAAACCTTAAGGAAGAGAACAAGAACCACAGAGGTAAACATCACCAACATAATTTAAGAGATGGAGGAGAGAATTTCAGTCATAGAAAATACAATTGAAGAAACTGATATCTGTCAAAGAAAATATTAAAGTGAAAAATTCCTGACACAAAACATCCAAGAAAGCAAGGACACAATGAAAAGACGAAACCTAATTCTGACCTTATTGAGAATATTTTGAAGATTTCTTCACTATGTTGGATGTAGATTTGCCATTTATAGACCTTTTTATGTTGAAGTATGCTCCCTCCATTTTTAGCCTCTTTGTTTCTTTTATCTTGAAACAATGTTGCATTTATCCAAGCTTTCCTTGGGTACTCACACAAATTTTGTATTTTAATGTATTTATATGCTGGATAATACTTACTGTTTACACATGTTGAATCATATTTCTGAAATGAAATCAACTTTTAATCTCTGAACATTTCAATCAGATGTCAACAAAACATAACCTCTGTCTTCATGACATGCACATGTAATAAAATGAATATATCTTCAGTAAAACTACCATATAATTTTTTAGTGTCTTTTTCAACAAGAGATACATTTGTTTTATTTTTTAATTTAAAACAATTTTCAAATTCAAATATATTTTGATCATACTCTTTCCTTTTCTCAGGTTTTTCTACATCGTACCTTAAACTTGGACTTTTGAGAGTTTTTCAAAGTGGAACATCTAGTATTTTCTTCTTTCAGGCTACACTTGAAAACTATATATAATTATAAGACATGATATTTAAATAAAATTATATAATAGACTAGTAATAATATCTTCTCCAAAAATTATATGAAAACTGTTGCCATATTTGAAAAAAATCATTAAAAATCAATGATTGTTGTTCGATCAATGATTTCTTATATGTGATTTTAATATAAAACAAGGAATACAATATATTACTTTTGTAATTAAGATATTTTGTACTGGGAGGGTAGGATTCTGAGGGGACAAGGGAGCTACAGCTGGAATACAAAGTGAATAAATTCTAATAAATAAATAAATAAACATTTTTAAAAGTTTAAAAAGAAATTATATTTACTCTATGTAAAATAATCAAGGCTTGGAATGTTGATTATGAGTAAAAAAGTCTACAAACTGTGTTATCTCTGTACCATAAAATGTCATTTATTTTTAGAAACAATGACCTAACATATATATAATGTAATATATATGTATATTATTAATAAGATTTATCTTTGTGTACAGTGTGCCAATAAATATATTTTGATTCATAATTTAGTTTGAAAAAAGGAGACATTTAGTATTTCCTGTTATCTAGATCTGAGTACTCAGTTCCTGAGTGCATAGGACAGTTTTTATACACTTGTTTTGGCAATGTTAATCCCCACAGTTTTATTTACTCTTTTCATTCCTTTGTGTTTCTTTTTTTTTTAACCAGGAAAAGCATAAATTTACTTGAATATGTCATCTCATAGGGCATATCTTAACATTGCACTGAAATTTCAAATGATCATTTTTGTCTCCTCTTTTCCTCATTTTTGATTAATTCTTTGAGAATTGGGTAAATGTATTTTAATCATACACACTCTCAACTCATCCTAGATCCTACCTCCTTCCTTACTTATCCAACTCTGTAACCTCTGTCTTTATAAATAAATCAACTTCAATTTGTTTTGCTCACATACCAAGCGCAACAGCAATAGATTATAATGTTTAGAAGTCTATAGTTAGTGCCTCTCATCTAAAGAAAGAAAGAAAGAAAGAGAGAGAGAGAGAGAGAGAAAGAAAGAAAGAAGGAAGGAAGGAAGGAAGGAAGGAAGGGAGGAGAGAGAGAGAGAAAGAAAGAAAGAACGAACGAAAGAAAGAAAGAAAGAAAGAAAGAAAGATAGAAAAGTTGATTCTTGACAACGGGTCTTCAGTTTATTAGTCTGTCTAATCAATTTTCTACTGAAACTCCATTTAAACTTCTAAAATATGAAAGGGTTTATATTTTAGAATATTTCTACAGTAGTATGTTGCTATATGACTTACTAAAAAGGTCTGGGTGTGTTAGTCATCCTCTCTATGTTCTCTTGTCTTATCCATTCTCCCATCCTCCCCCATCCTTGTTTCATTATTCTCCTTATATATGGTCAGCTTATATAACACTGCTTTCTCTTTTCTTTGCATTGAAGTTGCCCCACTGTGACCCCCAACTGATTTCCCAAACTGTATGCTTAACCCAGTGGGAACACACCTGTGTTTCAACTTATTAAAAGGGAACAAAGGATTATCTATAGCCTAATACAATGATATTCTAAGATTTACCCAGTGCACTTCATGACATAGGATAGATAGAAGGGTTCTAGGACAAAAAGTCCTCTGTGCATCAGGAATAGACAGTCCTGCAATTGTGATGTCATCAGATGGCTGTCTCTGACCATGGCATACAAACAGTGTTTGCAGACCTTTTTATTCATCCTGAAATTCAAGATTAAAAACAGAGATGGTAAACACACACACACACAAGTCAGAAAAAAAAAATGGAGAGTTATCTCCATTCATAGGTTGCCCCAAACACTGATAATTCACAAAATTACTAGACAATACAGACTTTACCCCAAGAACTACAAAATTGGAGGGAAGGGCAATAAACAATAGGTTCTTGTAACATTGTAGGGGAGAAGGGGAGACATGTTCTTTTGATTATTCAATGATACCCATTTGGCAAGCCAGTGCAGCAAGATTACTTTGAGAAAGGACATTGACCCAAGAAGAGGCTTACACAAGACTCACCATGCAAAGCAAAACTGAGGTTCAGGGCAATGGAAAATGATTGCTAAGAGAAAGAAAAATCAGCATAATATCATAGTTCACCGATGCAGGATATTATGTATTGAAAAGGATCCCTGGCTGCTTCTCCAGACAAAGGTAGAAACTCTGGGCTCTGGTAGCTCACAGGAAGTGTTTACATATAAGTCTGCCCCTCTCTGAGTGGTAAGCACCTTCCGGGCAGAAGCCACATCTTACTCAGCTAAAACTCATTATGCAGATTGTCTTAAATATAGTAACACAGTCCCCTGAGTGTTTAACTCAATTGTGCTGAAGCAAAGGTCAGGAAAATCAGGCTTCACAGATGTGAGAGAAATATTGCCATTCAGATTGCAGCTGTGCACATGACTTCAATAAAACATGCTTACTTCTCCTAAAAGAAGGATAAGAAAAGACTGTTAAGCTGTTACTGTAATTATTTCACCAGGAAATTGATAACCCAAAAGAGCTCGTTTGCGAGTATGCTGAAGAGTTCTGTGCAGCAAATTAAATCGCTTTTCAATGAGATCATTACTGCAAGCAAATATAAGACTGTCAGCATATTATTTTTAGAGACTTCAATTCCTTTGAAATGTCAACCTAAACAGAAAAGAATACTGTGAAACTTAGGTTTGATGTTCACCCTTTCTTCTTTTTCACACATTTGAGTAACATGTGCTCTATATAACTGATGTTTTCTCTGTTTGATAAATTATTTCTTTTAAATAGTAGAACCTCATCTATGTGAACTCAAGAAAAACATGAAATAGATGTATCTCCCACAGAAGATTACCAACTGTCTCAAAATATTTTGAAAAATTGGGTGTGATACAACTTGTGTGGATTTCTCAGAATAGCAGAAGGATAGAATGTAGCTTAAAAGCAAGCCAGCTGTCTCCACATATCTCCTTGCTGAGAAGGCAGAATTTAGAGTATCAACTGAAAGGTTCAGAGCACTATTCAATAAACATCATATTTCTAGTACTTCTAGCATGCATTTCTTTGGTTGAAAAACCAGCGAAGGAAACTGTGGTAGAATTTTCCAAATAAGAGTATATGTTTTTTTTTTTTTTAAATATTGAGATGATCTGACTTACGAAAATAACATAAACCATCATGCTTGGAGGGTAAGGAAGTTTTCCAAAGCAAAAAAAAAGAAAAAAAAAAAAAAAAAGAAGAAGAAGCAGAATATAAAGTTATTCTTTCTTAATGTACAAGAACATCTTTACAAATATCAACTTAGATTATTCAATATCACAGTGTTGTGATTTATAAAACTCATTGTATTAGTAAAACAACCTAAGGCTGAAAAAAAATAAATCCAAAGAATCACATTCATGTTATAGTAATTCAGAGGAGTTGTCCCTCGAATCCCTGTCAGTCTTTATACAAGGCCTGTGTGGTCCAACTTTCTCAAGGCATCATCCTAAGAGAAAGTCCTCTGAACTACTTTTGGTATCTTCTGCTCAGCCAACTCACAATACGTAACATTGTACCCAGGCCCTGCAGATCAACCACACAAAAACTGAATTGGCACAATGCTTTTCTGTAGCTTACCTGAGGCTGATATATACGTGTGTGTGTGTTTGTAGATCTGCTAATATATAAGATAATTATACATATCCTTATATTAGTAGAAATATATATGTGTATGTATTAGTAAAATTATCATACAGATCAGCATATAATGAAAGCCCATCTAACAACCAAATTCACACAAATATTTTATGATAGTTATACTAGGTCAATAATAGTAAGACAACAATTATTTTAACAATTAAAACAATTAAAAAATTAATTAAAATTAAATTAAAAATTAATTTAAATAAATTAAAACAATTAAAAAAGATAAACTCAAAAATCATCATTTGAATCTATAATAACCACAAAACCCAAACAGCCAAAGGCCAAAGTGAGAACACAAGCCAGACCAAGATGGCATGACCAGAGTGCAGCTATCCTGCTATAACAAGTCCTAACATTCTAACACAGCTGACACGTGAGAAAATTACCTTAAATCCAATTGTATAGAGCTGATAGAGAGCCTTAAAGAGAAAATTAACAAATACCCTAAAGAAATTATAGGAAAATACAGTCCAGCAGGAGAAGGAAATGAATAAAACTGTTTAAGACTTGAATATGGAAATAGAAGGAATACAGAAATCACAAACTGAGGAAATTCTGGAGATGAAAAACTTAGGTAAGAGAACAGAAAATACAGACATGAGCATCACCACCAAAATACAAAGATAGAAGAGAGAATTTCATAAAAGTCAGTCATATAGAAGATACGATAAAAAAAATAGCTACACCAGCCAAAGAAAATGATAAACCTAAAAAGTTCCTGACACAAAACATCCAAGAAATCTAGGAAACTATGAAAAGACCAAACCTAAGAATAACAAAAATAAAAGAATGATGAGATTCCCAGCCCTAAGACCCAGAAGTATTTTCAACAAAATCATAGATGAAAATTTTCCCAATCTAAAGAACAAGATGGCTATAAACATACAAGAAGCCTACAAAACGCCAAGTAAGTTGTACCAGAAAATAAAATCCTCTGACTACATAATAATTAATACAATAAATGCATATAACAACAGCAAAATAATATTAAAAGCTGCTAGGGGAAAAGGTCAAATAACATACAAAGGCAGAACTATTAGAAATATACCTGACTTCTCAACAGAGACTCTAAAAGCCAGTAAAAGCCTGGGCAGGGTAAAGGGCTAGAAAAAGAGTTTTCAAGCAAACGGATTCAAAGAGAAAATTGGAGTAGCCATTTTAATATCTAATAAGATAGACTTTCAACCAAATTAAATCAAAAGAGATGGGGAAGGACAATTCATACTCATCAAAAGATAAATTCACCAATATGGCAACTCAATTCTGAGTATCTGTGCCTCAAAAGGAAATTCACATTCATAAAAGAAACATCACTAAGGCTTAAATCACAAATTGAACCCTTTCATAAAGAAATTAGTGACATTTCATACTTTTGGTTGCAAACCTAGGCTTTAATGGTTGAGATGGCTAGTGACATCAGCCCTAGTGACATCTCATACTAGCAAATTAATAGCACACTAAAAAGCTCTAGGACAAAAAGAAGCAAACACTCTTAAGAAGAGTAGACAGTTTCATGAGGTCCCATTTATTGATGGTTGCTCTTAGAGCCTGTGCTGTTGCTGTTCTGTTCAGGAAGTTGTCTCCTGCCAATGTGTTCTAGGGTATTCCCCACTTTTTTTTCTAGCCGATTTAATGTGCCTGGTTTTATGTTGAGGTCTTTGATCCACTTGGACTTCAGTTTTGTGCAGGGTGATAAGTATGGATCTATTTTCATTTTTCTACATGTAGACATCCAGTTGGACCAGCACCATTCGTTGAAGATGCTATCTTTTTTCCATTGTTTGGTTTTGGCATCTTTGTCAAAGATCAGGTGTCCATAAGTGTGTGGGTTTATTTCTGAGTCCTCTGTTTGGTTCCATTGATCCACCATTCTGTTTCTATGCCAGTACCATGCAGTTTTTAAAACTTTTGCTCTATAGTACAACTTAAGATCAGGGACGGAGATACCACCAGAAGATCTTTTATTGTAGAGGATTGTTTTAGCAATTCTGGGTTTCTTGTTATTCCATATGAAGTTGAGAATTTTTCTTTCCAGGTCTGTAAAGAATTGTGTTGGTAATTTGATGGGAATTGCATTGAATCCGTAGATTGCTTTTGGTAAGATGGCCATTTTTACTATGTTAATCCTGCCAAGCCATGAGCATGGGAGATCTTTCCATCTTCTCATATCTTCTTCCAATTCTTTCTTCAGAGACTTGAATTTTTTTTCATACAAGTCTTTGACTTACTTGGTTAGGGTTACTCCGAGGTACCTTATGTCATTTGTGGCTATTGTGAAGGGTGTTGTTTCCCTAATTTTTTTCTCAGCCCTTTTGTCTTTTGTATACAGGAGGGCTACTGATTTTTTTTGAGTTAATTTTGTATCTGGCCACTTTGTTGAAGGTGTTTATCAGCTGTAGGAGTTCCCTGGTAGAGTTTTTTTTTGGTCACTCACATATACTATCATATCATCTGCAAATAGTGATAATTTGACTTCTTCCTTTCCAATTTGTATCCACTTGATCTCCTTCAACTGTCTTATTGCTCTAGCAAGGATTTCCAGCACTATGTTGAAGAGATATGGAGAGAGTGGGCATCATTGCCTTGTCCCTGATTTCAGTGGGATTGCTTTAAGTTTCTCTTCGTTCAGTTTGATGTTGGCTATAGGTTTGCTGTATATCGCCTTTACTATGTTTAGATATGTGCCTTGTATCCCTGATCTCTCCAATACTTTAAACATGAATTGATGTTGGATTTTGTCAAATGCTTTTTCAGCATCTAGGGAGATTATCATGTGGTTTTTTTCTTTCAGTTTGTTAATATGGTGGATCACATTGATGGATTTCCATATATTGAACCACCCCTGCATACCTGGGATGAAGCCTACTTGGTAATGGTGGATGATCTCTTTGATGTGTTCTTGGATTCGGTTTGTGAGTATTTTGTTGAGTATTTTTGCATCAATGTTCACTGAAAAGCTTCTGTAAAGCAAAGGAAACCATCGTCAAAACAAAGCGACTGCCTACAGATTGGGAAAGAATCTTCACCAACCCTTTATCTGAGAGAGGACTCATATCCAGTATATATAAAGAACTAAAGAAGCTGAAAAGCAGCAAACCAAGTAATCCACTTAAAAAATGGGAAACAGAGCTAAACAGAGAATTCTCTGTAGAGGAATATCGAATGGCAGAGAAGCACTTAAAGAAATGCTCAACCTGATTAGCCATTACGGAAATGCAAATCAAAACAACCCTGAGATTTCACCTCATACCCATCAGAATGGCCAAGATCAAAAACTCAAGTGACAACACATGCTGGAGAGGTTGTGGAGAAAGGGGAAACCTTCTCCACTGCTGGTGAGAATGTAAACTTGTACAATCACTCTGGAAATCAATCTGGCTGGCACTTTCTCAGACAACTAGGAATAGCGCTTCCCCAAGATCCAACCATTCCACTCCTAGGCATATATCCAAAAGAGGCTCAAGTACACAAAAAGGACATTTGCTCAACCATGTTTGTAGCAGCTTTATTTGTAATAGTCAGAAGCTGGAAACAACCCAGATGCCCCTCAACTGAAGAATGGATGCAGAAATTGTGGTACATCTATACGATGAAATATTACTCAGCAATGAAAAATAAGGAAATCATGAAATTTGCAGGTAAATGGTGGGACCTGGAAAGGATCATCCTGAGTGAGTTGTCCCAAAAGCAAAAAGACACACAGGGTATATACTCACTCATATAGACATACAACATAGGACAAACCCACTAAAATCTGTGCATCTAAAGAAACTAAGCAAGACAGAGGACCTTACCTAAAACGGTCAATCCCCATCCTGAAAGGCAAAGAGGATGGACATCAGAAGAAGAGGAAAACAGGAAATAACCTAGGAACCTTCTACAGAGGGCTTCTGAAAGCCAGAAGAAGAAAACAGGAAACAAACTAGGAACCTACCACAGAGGGCCTCTGAAAGCCTCTGCCCTACAGACTATCAAAGCAGATGCTGAGCCTGGTGGCCAACTGCTGGGCAGAGTGAATGTAATTTTATGTAAGAAGTGGGAAATAGTAAGAGCTGGAGAGGACAGGGTCTCCACAAGGAGAGCAACAGAACAAGAACATTTGAACACAGGCAACTTCCCAGAGACTCATACTCCAACCAAGGACTATTCATGGAGATAACCTAGAACCCCTGCACAGATGTAGCCCATGGAAGTTCAGTGTCCAAGTGGGTTACATAGTAATGGGAAGAGGGACTGCCTCTGACATAATCTGATTGCCCTGCTCTTTGATCACCTCCCCTGAGGGGGGAGCAGCCTTACCAGGCCACAGTAGAGGACAACACAGCCACTTTTGATGAGAACTGATAGACTAAGATCAGAAAGGAGAGGAGAACCTACCCTATCAGTGGACTTGGGGAGGGGCATGCATGCAGAAAGGTAGGGAAGGTGGGATTGGGAGGGGAGGAGGGAGGGGATTATGGGGGGATACAAAATGAATAAAGTGTAATTAATAAAAAAATTAAAAAAAATAAATTGAAAAAAAAGAAGAGTAGACAGATGTGGAGGTCTTCCTCTCCTTCCTTATGACCCTAGTCTATCAGGTGTCATCAGGAGTGGCTGCATTGTCTTCCTCTGTGGACTGGTTAAGCTGGAGGGTCATGGGTGGAGAAGGAGGAGGAAGAGTGGGATTGAGAGGGGAGGGGAGAGGGAGCTACAGGGGGGGATACAAAGTGAATAACCTGTAATTAATAGAAAAAGAAAGAAAGAAAAAAGAAAGAAAGAAAGAAAGAAAGAAAGAAAGAAAGAAAGAAAGAAAGAAAAAGAAAGAAAGAAAGAAGGAAGGAAAGAAAGAAGAGACAGACAGCTCAGGGTTAAAATCAATAAAATAGAAACAAAGGGAACAATACAAAGAATCCACAAAATCAAGAGTTGGGTCTTTGAGAAAATCAACCAAATGGGCAAACTTTTAGTCAAACTAACTAAAAGACAGAGAGAATATCCAAATTAACCAAAACAGAAATGAAAGATGAAACATAACCAGAGAACCCAAGTAAATCCAAGGACTTATTAGTTTTACTTCAAAAACCCATACTCTACAAAATTAGAAAATCTAAATTAAATGGGCTGTTTTCTTGATATATTTCACTTCCTAAATATAAATCAAGATGAGGTAAACGACTTAAATAAACCTATAACTCCTCAGAAAATAGAAGCAGTCATTAAAGTCTCCTAACCAAAGAAAGCCCAAGGCCAGACAGTTTTATTAAAGAATTCTACCAGACTATAAAAGAAGAACTAACACTAATGTTCCTCAAACTAGTCCACAAATTGTCAAAAATCATTCTATAAGGCCACACTGATACCTCAATCACACAAAGACTTAACAAAGAAAGAGAAGTTACGACCAGTTTCCTTTGTGAACATTGATGCAAAAAATACAATAAAACACTTCAAAGTCCAAGGACACATCTAAAACATCATCCACCGTAATCATAATTCATCCCAGGGATGGTTCAGTATATAAAAGTCTATCAATCTAATACATCCTATAAATAAACTGAAAGAGAAAACACACGATCATCTCATTAGATGCTGAAAAAGCCTTTGATAAAATCTACCACCACTTTATGATAAAAGTCTTGGAAAGATCAGGGATACAGGGTACATAACTAAACACACACACAAAGGCTATATACCAGCAAATTTAAAGTCAACATCAAATAAATCAGAGTGAAATTTAAAGCAATTCTACTAGAATTAGGGACAGGACAAGCTGCCCACTCTTTCTATATCTATTCAGTACAGTACTTCAAGTTTTAGCTAGAGCAATAAGAAAAATAAAGGAGATACAAATTTGAAAGGAAGAAGTTAATGTGATGTCATTCACAAATGATATGATAGTATACATAAGTGACCCCCATAATTGACCAGACAACTCCTATAGCTGAGGAGAAAGTGTGTGAAGTCAGTGAATATAAAATTCAGCATCCCCCCCCCACACACACACCCAAAATAAGTAGCTCTTCTTTATACAAATGATAAGTAGCCCTGAAACATCAGGGAAACAACACTCTTCACAATTGCCACAAATACCATAAAATATCTCTGTGTAATTCTAACAAAATAAATGAAAGACAAGTATGACAAAAACTTCAAGTCTGCTGGGTAGAGTCTTTCAGAGGACCTTTGTGGTAGGGTCCTGTCCTGTTTCTTATTTTCTCCTTCTTCTAATGTCCATCTTTGGACATGTTTGTCTTTCTGAGTGAGGATTGATCATCTTACCCAGGGTCCTCCTTCTTGCTTAGCTTCTTTAGGTGTACAGATTATAGTATGTTTATCCTATATTTTATATGTCTAGTATCCTCTTATAAGTGAGTATATACTGTGTGTATATTCTACTTCTGGGGTACCCAGCAGTGCTGAGACTCATAACCAAACTTTGGGCAGAGTTCAGGGAATCTTGTGAAAGAAGGGAGAGATAGTAAGACCTAGAGAGGACAAGATCTCCACAAAGAGAGCAAGAGAACCAAAATATTGGGCATAGGGTCTTTTCTAAGACTGATACTCCAACCAAGGACCATTCATAGATATAACCAAAACCCTTGCTCAGATGTAGCCCATGGCAGCTCAGTATGCAAGTGGGTTTCCTAGTAAGGGGAACAGGGACTGTCTCTGACATGAACTCAGTAGTTGGCACGTTGAACCTCCCCCCGCCCCCAAGGGGGAGCAGCCTTGCCAGGCCACAGAGAAGAACAATGCAGTCAGTCCTGATGAGACATGATGGGCAAGGTTCAGTTGGAAGAGGAGGGAGATGTCCTCTGTCAGTGGACTTGGAGAGGTGCATGAGAGGAGATGAGGGAGATAGGGTGGGATTGGGAGGGAATGAGGGAGGGGGATACAAAGTGAATAAACTAATTAATATAAAAATAAAAATTTAATTAAAAAACTTCAAGTCTGTGAAGAAAAAAAAAAAACTGAAGAAGATACCAGAAGACGGAAAGATATCCCATGGTCATAGATCAATAGGATTATCATAGTAAAAACGGCTGTTTCACCAAAATAAATCTAGAGATTCAACACAATTCCCATCAAAATTACAACATACTTCAATGTACTTCAACATACAACAACATACTTCTTTACAGACATTAAAAGAATAATACTGAACTTCATGCGGAAAGACAAAAATCTCAGGACAATTCACACAATTCTATACAGTAAAAGAACTTCCAGAGGTATCACCTTCCTGATTTTGAGTTGTACTACAGAGTAATAGTAATAAAAATTGTACAAAACTGGTATAAGAGTAGACAGGTTGATCAATGGAATCTAATTGAAGACCCAGAAGTAAACCCACACACTTATGAACACTTAAATTTTGACGAGGAAGCCAAAATCATATAATAGAAAAAAGAAAGTTACCTTCAATGAATGGTGCTATTCTAACTGGATATCTAAATGTAGAAAAATGCAAATAGATCCATATTTATCACCCTGCACGAAACTTAAGTCCAAGTGGATCAAAGACCTTGACATAAAACTGGATATGCTAAATCTGATAGAAGAGAAATTGAGGAATGGCTTTGAATGCATTGGCACAGGAGACAATTTCCTGTACAAACACCAACTGCTGGGACTCTAAGATCGTCCATTAAATAAATGCAAAATCAAGAAACTGAAAAGGTTCTATAACAGAAAGGACACTCTCAATAAGACAAAACAGCAGCCTATAGCCTATGGAATAGGAAAAGCTCTTTACCAACCCTACATCCAGCAGAGGGCTAATAATACCCAAAATATAGAAGGAATACATTGTCAATATGTCAATACATTAGACATGAGCAAACCAAATAACCCAAATCAAACAATGGATACAGAGCTGGGCAAGGATCTGCATGCCTTTAACACCAGCATTCTGAGAGGCAGAGGTAGGCTGATTGCTGTGAGTTTGAGGCCAGCCTGGCCTACAAAGCATATCCAGGACAGCCAAGGTGACACAGAGAAATGCTATCTCAAAACAAACAAACAAACAAAAACAACAACAAAAAACACCAACAACAAACAAATTAGGTACAGATCCAACAAAAAAATGTAATAAAAAAAATCACAAATGGCTGAAAAGTACTTAACAAAATGTTTAACATCCTTAGCAATCAGGGAACTACAACTCAAAATGGCTCAGATTCTTAGACCCATCAGAAGAGCTAAGATCAAAAAGTCAAGTGACAGTTCATGCTGATGAGTATGTGGAGCAAGGGGAACAATCCTCCATTACCAGTGAAATTGAAAACATGTATAACCAACTTGGAAATCAATTTGGTGTTTTTCTCAGAAAATTGGGAATTTTTGTTGTTTCATGAAACCACAAGGACGCTTGCTCAACTGTGTTCATGGCTGCTTTATGCATAACAGCCAGAAACTAGAAACAAACTGGATATCCCTCCACCAATGCATAGATAAATAATATGTGCTATATCTACACAGAGTAATATTATTCAGCGATGAAAAAAATCAATGGCATCATTAAATTAGCAGGGAAATTGATAGAACTAAAAAATATCATCCTGAGTAAGGTAATCTAGACCCAGAAAAACAATAATGGCATGTACTCATTTATAAGTGAATATTAGTTATAAGGTATGGGATACCAGGCTACAAACCAAGGGTCCATAGAAGCCAAGTAAAAGGAGAGCCCAAGAGAAGATGTTTGAATCTCACTGAAAAGGGAAGTGGAATAGACATGGGGGTGTGTGGAGGTAAGGAACTGGAAACCTAGGACAATGGAATTCTCTGAAATCTATGTGGTGATCCTAGCTAAGATTCCTAAGCATTGGGGAATATGGAACCTCAAAAAGTCACCCATGTAACCATTTAAGATTTCCTATAAAGGGATAGGGGTACCAACCCAGCCACAAAACCTTTGACCCTGCCTATAAGATGGATAAGGGTAAAGACAGAGCAGAAATTGAGGGGATGACAAACCAGTGACAGGCCCAACATCAGTCTCATGCCATGAGAGAGAGAACACCCTTAACATTACTAATGATATTCTGCTCTACTTGAAAGGAGGCACCTAGCATAACTGTCATCTGAGAGGCTTCATCCCGTAACTAATGGAAAAGATGCAGAGACCCCCAACCGAACATTAGGCCAAGCTCAAGAAATCCTGTGGAAGAGGGAGAGGAATGATTCAAGAAGTGCAAGAAATGAAGGAGACCACAAGAAAACTTACAGAAGCAGCTAACCTGGGCCCATAGGGGTTCACAAGGACTGATCAACCAACCAGAGAGCATGCATGGGATGGACTTAGGCCCTCTACACATATGTAACCGTTGTGGATCTTGGCCTTTATGTGGGACCCCTAAGAGCAGGAGTAGGGGCTGTCTCTTACTTCATTGTCTACCTTTGGATCCCTTTCCCCTAACTGGACAGTCTTGTCTAGCCTTAATAAAAGAAGATACAGTTAGTCCTACTGTAACTTGATATGCCAAGGTGGATTGATATCCATGGGAGGCCACAACTTTTCTGAGCAGAAAATGAGGGTATATAGGGTAGGAAAGCTGAGAGAGGGAGAGAGAGAGTCAGAGAAGGAGAAAGAGGGAGAGAGGCAGAGGAAAAGAGGGAGATAGGGAAAGAAACTGAGAGTAGAGGAGGGAGAGGACTCTGTAACTGGAATGTAAAGTAAATAAATAAATGATTAGTGAGGAAATAAATAAGCAGATAAAAATTTTTAAAAACAGCATTGGAAAAAGACCACACAATGAATCTAACAATCTTAATATAAACATATTATGATTAACCTTGTCTTATTACTCTGTTTCTGTCTCTGTCTCTGTCTGCACTTCTCTCTCTTTGACATTTTTAACATAGTGAAATATGGATTGACATTAAATAATAAAAATAGGCATTCAATACAGTAGGAGTAACTGATAGCTTTATTCCTTAAAATAGTAAACAATATATCTTGAAATACATAGAAAAACTCATTTACAGCTTAAATATAAGCATAAGGTTTTGTTAATAATGTCTTAACAAAATAGAAGATGAGATTGCATTAAAATATTTAAAGAGCAATTGAAAGAGAAGTTATAAAGGAGAAAAGAGAAATGTGTAATATAAAACTTGAGAAAAATTTAGGGTGTGAAAAAAGAAATTCATTTCACTTACACCAAAGGATTATTTCCACACCATCATTTCTTTTGTTGCTAACAGGACATAATTCTATTACCCCTCAACAACATCAATACTACTTTCATTTGGCATAAAATCCATATCCATTGAAACTTTGTGAGCACCAGACAAGTTTCTATGGCACAGTCTCTTAAAATATGTGTAGCAAGTGATGGCTTTCTCACAAAGGGTTTGTTGTGTTCTTTCAACAAGTATTGATCTCGCAGGCAGTTTTCAATGTGGTATTTAGTTGATTGAAATATTTATATGTACTATTACAAACAGCTTCTCAACTGGAAATATAACATTTTGATAGACTATTGTTCTATTTTTTCACTGCATGTTATTTTCAAGGTGCTATTATTGAAATGAAAATCTTTTCAATATCAATCAAAGCAGGATAAAAAGAAGAAAATTAGGATAAAATTCCTTTAACAGCTATGTATTTCCTCAAGCTGTGCAGAATCCTAAGATACAGTCAATAGAAAAGCAGCAAAGTTTACACCTTTGTACTACACTTTACCCAAGGTTTTATAGAACTTGTCTAAGATGTAATCTTTAGCCCATTTTGTAGACATGAATATATATATATATATGAAGTTGAACATGTCAATAAGTCCTCCAAAATATATTACCATCATTTACTATAATAATTTCCTTCAGTTATCATAAGAAATTTCAAATCCCTACAAATTCTAAAAAAAAAAAAATCCTACAGTTAGACTAGTTAGACTATGTAACCTATGTCAGGACCTCATAGGATAGGAATTAAAACTGCTGAGTGTAGCAGGAGTTATATCTACAAGAAGTGGAAGAAACAGATATTATGCTTTGAGCACAAGGTTATGCTATCATACAGACAGAAAAAAATAGCCAATAGCTATATTTGGTAGATATCTGTTGAAAACCCCAATTTAATTGTAGTTGACAATTTCTATGCGGAATAGAGAGATTTATATAACTTTATTACTATTACTATAGAAATGTATACATTTCAAGACATTTTAGATAAAAACATTGCATGTTTTTATTTATGTATTTATTTATTTATTACAATTCATTCACTTTGTGTCCCCAATACAGCCCCCTCCTTCATTTCCCCTCAGTCCCACCCACATTTCCTCTTCTGCCCCTATGCTCTTTTCCTAGTCCCTGATAAGGGAGGCCCTCCTCCCCTTCTATCTGATCTTAGCCTCTGAAGTCTCATCAAGGCTGGTTGCATCATCTTCTTCTGTGGGCTGGAAAGGCTGTATCCCCAAAGGTTGAGGTGATCAAAGAGCCCGTCACTGAGTTCATTTCAGAGACAGCCCCTATACCCCTTACTAGGGAACTCACTTGGAAACTAAACAGTCTGTGGGATTCCTTTGAACAGAGGTCTAGGTCCTCTCTATGCATGGCCTTTGGTTGGAGTATTAGTCTCTGCAGACCCTCCTGGGCCCAGGTATTTTGGCTCTGTTTTTCTTGTGGACTTTTTGTCCCCTCCAGGTCTTTCTATCTCCCTCTTCTTCCATAAGGTTTCTGGCACTCTGCCCAAAGTTTGGCTATGAGTTTCAGTATCTCCTTCGATACCCTTGTGGGTAGAGGCTTTCAGAGGCCGTCTTTGGAAGGCTCCTGTCCTATTCCTTGTCTTCTCCTTTCAAGATTTCTATTTTCACTGATACAAAATTGGAAGAAAATTATTTACCCAATGAGGCACAGATTGGGATAGTAATTGTCAAGCTATGATGAATATAGTCTTTCTTGGATTTTGACTTTTAAACTTTCAGCAGAGGGAGAAATAAGTTCAGAGTCGTAAGATGAAACTGTGTATCGACTCAAAAGCTATGCATGTGTCCCTTCCTTAGCTGTGTCATAACCACCAAAATAGAAATAACTAAACTATTAACCAGTGAATGAAGAGACTGTAGTAAATTTACAGATTTTAACATCCTTCTGCTTTAAATAAAAATTGCTAGATGTGGTGTGACGGCTCATCATGCAGTACTCCCTCTGAGTCTGACAACCTGAGTTCCATCCTCAGTACACATAGTTATAGAAAACTGCCTCCTGCAAGTTATTTTTTTAATTTTTTATATTAATACATTCACTTTACAGCCCTATCATGTGCCCCATCCTCTCAGGCCCGCCCTCACACCCTATCCTCCCTATCGTTACTGCCCTTTTCCTCAGAAAAGGGGAGCGCCCCTACAACCCACCCCAGCACATCAAGTCACATCGAGACTGTCCTAATTCTCATCCACTAACTACCCAGTATATTCAGGACAACTGAGGCTTGGATGATGGTAACCCCAGCTGTATCACATGAATCAACAATCAACCACTCACCCAAGAGTAAAACCTCAGTAGAAAAAAAAAAATCGATATAGAAATACCCCTACAACAGTTGTTTTCATCTTGGCCAATACATTAGTAATGCTTAAATGCAAAGTCTGTTCAGGTAATCTACTATGTAACAAAGGTTAAGCAGTGTTACAAGGACATTGCCGAGACTGCCTCGTTTAAGTCTCAAAGTAATGGAATGAGATGGACATCAAAATAGTGTGCCAAGCCAGCACTGTGTAGAGTTAGTACAACTCCATCTTCAAGACGTGATTCTCAGAACAGCATTATCATTTACTGTATCATATCTACACTATCTATTAGCTCCATGGCTTCATGCCCATCATTTAAGTCATTGACTCAGTTTCACCATTTCTGAAGATGGAGTAATAAAACTTTACTTGGCAGGTTTTCTTTGATGTGTTTAAGTACTGTAGAAAGAAATTATTCTAGAGTTTTAAAAAGCATTGTTATTTTTCCTGAAACAAAAGAGTATGACTAATGGTCACATTGTTTAGATTGAGGACTGGTGAGTTTTAACACTTCTCAGTGAAAATCTGGACAAATTGTCAAACCTGTCATTGCCTGTAAAATGAGTCTAAAATAATAAAACCTTTTCAGGACTCAAAATATAATTATTTGAAAGAGCATTCGACACTCATCACTTTTTTTTTTACCATGTCTTACTATTAAATATAACTTTCATCTGCATCAGATAATTAACATCTGTAGTTTTGGTAAACTGCTATGCTATGCAAGTTGTCTGTCTCTTATCAGATTCCTGCTTCTCCTCACTGCCACTCTTTACCTGCCCATTCTGGTGTGGTTACGGTCAGTGGAGTAAAGATGTATTTTTGAAGCATAAGATGCTAATGTGAGCTTTATTAATTGATAGAGTAGAGCAAACTCACAGTGACAGTTACAGCAGAAAACAGTAAAGTGTGCTGCTGTTAATGGAATGGACCTTGATATGTTCAATTGGTTCCCTATTCTTACACAGTGGTAGATGATAAGGAATGTAGTAAGAAAGCCCATTAAGATACTTGGTATATTACAGATGTTCGTTAAAAATTAGTGTCAGTCTTTGTTTAAATAATCATGTAGCAAACTTTCTGTCTTATAAAGACAAACACAATACTTGACACAATCATCTAACAGTTTCTAAACTTTAGTGGTAAGGCCTGCTCCTACTTCCCACACAATAACTTTCTCGTTGATCTGTTTTCCTTCCCAGTTCCCTTTTATAGCACACATCAGGAAGGCTACTGACCAGGACAAAGGCCATTCTGATGCTGCCTGGTCATCAATAAGTGCATATTGGGAACACTTAGATATGTCATACAAAGAACTATCAAGTAAAGTCCACTGTGCAGTAACACTTTGACATGGAGTTTGACTTTCCACTTACAAATTTTCCTGATAAATGTTTTTCTTTGTGTCAGGCAGGCTCTACCTCTCCTCTGAAACCATCCCGAGTTTTCTCATGGTCTGTTTTATCATTGTCAAGGATCACACAAGTACCAACATTAAAACCTCTGCTACCTTAATAACATACAATGCACTTAGACACAAAAATGTTTGTTAAAATCGTGGTTTACTCTGTAGTTTCATTGAAGCTTGCAGTAAGAAATGATACAGTAATTCTCCAAGGTATGTCTCAAAGGATACCAAGAATACATGCGTTTTATCTATTGTTAGCCACTTCACAGGCAGCAAGATTCTGGAGTGAGATACGGGCTTTGCCTTGTTGTTCAAACCAACAATACTCCATCTGCTTGAGATTAAAGATCAAAACAAAAGTAAGCAGTGTTTCAACAAATACTGACAAACATAAATGCTACAGAGGAGGCTTTCCTCATGAGCTGAATTATTATTTTAGCATAACAGATCCAATTGAGAAAAAATTGACTGATAAATACTGAATTGGGTATACATAAGGTGAATTTTCTGTATTACAAACAAAAACAATATTGAATTTCCTCAATAATTGTCATTTCGGACTCATTCTGAACATGGAAATTATATGCCCAAGTAAAGGTTTATCTTTCCTGAAGTGTTGATAGAAAGCTTTTGAGATGAGGAAGAAAATGTATGCTCTTTATGTTGAATTAATTTAATTCTTGCTGATGAGTCTAAATTTACAAATTTGCACTTCTATAATGAAATATCATAGCTAAAATTTTGAAACTGATAAAGCATTACGTGTGTCTACTTTCCTTTCCCTGAAGAGTAAATAACACACTCCTTAAAACACAAGCCATCTTCTGCTCAGTGTATGTATGCCTTTTGCAAGCAGAATTATTGTGCAATAATGACCAGCATAATGTACAAAACAACCAAGGATGGTTAGTGGTTAATGGTTTAGAAATTATGCAAATATTGTCAAAACTTGCATAATCTACGCAGTCATTTCTTTAGGTCCCAACAGGTAAAGTTGAAACAAAGATCTAGGAAATATTGTATGTGAATTCTTTTGCTTTGGGTGAACTAAATTCACAAGTAATCCATTTTTAGAAATATATATGTAGAAATTGTTGCACAAGACACAATAACATACAGCATTTGATTGTTGAAAATGCAGTCAGTTTTCTGAGGAGAAAGGGAAGAGGAGTGAGTGGGTGGAGGTGAGGTGAGAGGTAGGAAATGGGAAGAGAGGAGGGAAGAAAAGCTTCAATATGGATATAAACTAAATAAACAACTTAATCAATAATAAAAATAAAATAAAATGCACTCAGTTGTCTTCTGGCTGTAAAATACAGCGTTTTCTTAAACAGAAACAGAAGTCCACAAAAGGATCTAAAGTGGGAAATAGGGAAAAAAATGCTGTGTAGAAAAAAAAAATTAAGTGATAAATATAATTAAATAATTGAAACTATGAATAGACATTCTTATATTTAAATCTCCAGTATCCTGAGGTGGAATTCTATTTAAACATATAATTTGAAGGCCCATAATATATTTTAATATAGTATTCATAAGCATGATGTAAGTGATGTAATAATTAATAAAGTACATTTCCTACTGATGACATTTGGTATGCATCTCCATGTGTACTACATATTTAAAGTGTCTAATCTGGTGACATATTAACACTAAGGCAAACAATGCTACAATATTTAGATCAAATAAAATACACAGATATCAATAGTTCGCTATGTTCTTCAATAGCTAAGATTTTTCATCATGAAAGACACAAGTGTGTAGCACAGAAGAAGTTTGTGGTGAGAAAATCCTGCAAGATGGAACATACTCTTTAGAGTAGTCATCTTGAGTAATAAAATCTTTTGTGTGTATGACAAAATTCTTCGTTATAATGTAGTTTAAAACATACTGATATACACTTCTCAGGTTTTGGATATTATTTTGAGACAATAAGACAATAATAAACAACCAGAAAGAAATCAAATACATTACCTTGGATAGTGTTGTACTATCACAACTATGATGTCTTTTCTCAAATAAAATAATGCAGCTGCTAACTCAAACTATTTGCCTAGAAAACATCTGTGATGCTCTTTGCTCATAACATGGATAGTTCATATCACATTTGTAAATTTGCTCTGACGTGATAACATTAACCCATAAAAGAAATGTTAAAGTACATTGGAAAATCACAAAATATAATGGCTAGCCTTCACATATTTTTTTTATATTTTTCTCTCTTTTTTTGTTTGTTTTTTCCAATTCATTTCATTTTATTTTATTTTCATCTTTTTATTAGTTACACTTTGTTCATTTTGTATTCCAGCTGTAGCCCGCTCCCAATCCCACCCTCCTTCCCTCTTCTTCTATGCTCCTCCCCCAGTCCAATGATAGGGGAGGTCCTCCTCCCCTTCCAGCTGATCATAGTTTATCAGGTCTCATTAGGAATAGCTCCATTGTCTTCCTCTGTGGACTAATAAGGCTGCTCCCCCCCCTCAGGGGGAGGTCATTAAAGAACCAGCTACTAAGTTCATGTCAGAGACAGTCCCTGTTCCCCATACTAAAACACCCACTTGGAGACTGAGCTGACATGGGCTCCATCTGTGCAGAGGCTCTAGGTTATCTCCAAGCATGGTCCTTGTTTGAGTATCAATCTCAGAAAAGACTGCTGGGACCAGATTTTTCTGTTCTATTGCTCCTCTTGTGGAACTCCTGTTCCCTCCAGGTCTTTCTATCTTCCCCTTCTTTCATAAGATTCCCTGTACTCTGCCCAAAGTTTGGCTATGCATCTCAGCATATGCTTTGATACCCTGCTGGGTAAACTCTTTCAGAGGCCAGAATAGTGCTACCTATACCCAGCTATACCACTTCTAGGGCATATATCCAAAAGATGCTCAAGTATACAGTGAGAACATTTGCTAAACCATGTTGGTAGCAGCTTTATTTGTAATAGCCAGAACCTCGAAACAACGCAGATATCCCTCAGCTGAGGAATGGATACATTAATTGTGGTACATTTACAGAATGGAATACTACTCAGCAATTTAAAACAAGGAAATCATGAAATTTGCAGGCAAATAGTGGGATGTAGAAAAGATCATCCTGAGTGAGGTATCTCAGAAGCAGAGAGACATACATGGTACATATTCACTTATAAGTGGATATTAGATATATAATATAAGATAATCATACTAAAATCTGTATACCTAAGGAAGCTAATCAAGAAGGAGGACCCTGGGTAAAGATGCTCAGTCTTTGTGCAGAAAGGCAAATGAGATGGACATCAGAAGAGGAAGAAAACAGGGAAGGGGCCTTCACATCTTTTAAGGGATTATCTCTGACATGAACTCAGTGGCTGTTCTCTGACAACCTCCCACTAGGGGATACAGCCTTACCAGACAACAGAAGAAGATGATGCAAGCAGTCCTTATGAGACCTGAAAGGCTATGGTGAAATAGAAGAGGAGGAGGACCTCCTATCAGTGGACTAGGGGAGGTACATAAGAGGAGAAGAGTGAGGGTGGGATTGGGAGGAGAAGAGAGAGGGGGCCAGAGCCTGGATACAAATTTAATAAATTGTATTAAGTGATAATAATAAAAAAGGAAAAAAAGAAATTTATTTATACACAAAAATATTTTTGCTTAATACTGATTGAAAATGATTCTCGAACATGCAAAGTCTAACAGAATATTGCAATGCCTAGCTATTTATATTCATTCTCAATGTAGTTAAAAATTCCATTGAACAGAAGTATCATTTTATGAAAGCTTACTTCAGGTGGTTGTTTATTTGGATGTCAGTTAAAGTTCTTGCCATTAATACTCAAATCTTGTCTCCTCATTTGTAGAGGGAAATAAAACACAAACAATTAAAACAGGAAACAAGATTGGTAGATTAAGATGGCATTGAAGGAACACCCAAATAAAAGCAATTCATGCTTCTGAGATTTTCTGTCTTTTAAAATTTATTTTAGAAAGCACCATATTGATTTCCAAAGTGTTGTACAGGTTTACATTCCCACCAGAAATGGAGGAAAGAAATCCTCTCTCTACATCCTCTCCAGCATGTGTCTATAATATAGACAAACAAACTAAAATCTGTACACCTAAAGAAGCTATGCAAGAAGGAGGTCCCTGAGTAAGATGATCAATCCTCACTCAGAAAGACAAACTGGATAGACATTGGAAGAAGGAGAAAAAAAGGAAAATAGGACAGGAGCCTAGCACAAAGGGCCTTTGAAAGACTTTGCCCAGCAGGATATCAAAGCAGATGCTGAGACTCTTAACCAAACTTTGGCAGAGTGCAGGGAATCTTATGAAAGAAGGGGGAGATAGTAAGAACTGGAGAGAACAGGAGCTCCACAAGGAGAACAACAGAACCAAAATATCTGAGCACAGGGGTCTTTTCTGAGTCACTTGAGTTTCTGATCTTCGCAATTCTGGTGGGTGTGTGAGGTGGAATCTCAGTCATTTTAATTTGCATTTCCCTGATGACTAAGGACCTTCTGAATTTCTTTAAGTGTTTCTCTGACATCCAGTATTCCTCTGTTGAAAATCTTTGTTTAGCTCTGTACACCATTTTTTTACTTTTTTTAATTAAAGTTATTTATTTATTTGTTAATTACCATTTATTCACTTTGTAGCCCAGCTGTAGCCCCCTTCCTCATCCCCTCTCAATCACACTCTTCCTCCTTCTTCTTCTATGCCCCTCCCCTAGTCCTCTGATAGGGGAGGTCCTTCTCTCCTTCCATCTGGCCCTGGTCTATCAGGTCTCATCAGGACTGGCTGCTTTATCTGCCTCTGTGGCCTGGTAAGGCTGCTCCCCAGTCAAGGGAAGCTGATCAAAAAGCCAGCCCCTAGTTCATGTCAGAGACATTCCCTGTTCCCACTACTAAGCCACCATCTTGGGTACTGAGTTGCCATGGGCTACATCTCTGCAGGGATACCCCATTTTTAACTGGATTATTTGCTTTGTTGGTGCCTAATTTCTTTACTTTTTTATATATTCTAGATATTAGGCCTCTGTCAGAGGTAGAATTGGTAGAGATCTTTTCCTAGTGTGTAGGCTGTCATTTTGTTCTGTTGACCATGTCCTTTGCAGTGCTACCTCAAGAACCAGCAACCACTCCAGAGCATATATCCAAAAGATGCTCAACCATAGAACTAGGATATTTGCTAGATATGTTCATAACAGCTTTATTTGTAATAGTCAGAAACTGGAAACAACCTAGATGTCTCTCAATTGAAGAATGAATACAGAAATTATGGAACATTTACACAATGAATACTACTCAGCTATTCCAAACAAGGAAATCATGAAATTTGCAGACAAATGGATGGAACTAGAGATCATCCTGAGTGAGGTAATTCAGAAACAAAAATACACACATTATATACTCACTTATAAATGGATAGTATTCACATAATATAGGATAAATATACTAAAATCTACAGACCAAGTAAACAAAAAAACTAGGAGGACCTTAGGGAAGATGTTTAATCCTCATTCAGAAGGTAAAACCAGATAGACTTTGGAAGAAGTAGGAGAGAGGGAACAGAATGGGAGAATACCATAGATGTCCTCTAAAAGAGGGAATCAAAGCAGATGCAAAGACTCACAGCCAAAATTTAGACAGATTGCAGGAAACCTTATGGAAGAAGAAGGATATAGAAGGAGCTGGAGGGGACAGGAGCTCTACAAGGAAATCAAGAAAGCCAAAACAAACAAGCAAACAAAAACCTGGCCCAGGGGAGACTGCAGAGACTGATGCATCAATCAAAGACCATGCATAGAGAGGACATAGACCCCCCTGCTCATATGTAGTCCATGGACAACTCAGTTTTTATGTGGGTTTCCTAGTAAAGGAAGAAGTGACAGTCTTGGATGTAAACTCAGTTGCCTGATCCTTGGTCACTTCTCCCTGGTGTGGCAATCAAGCCAATCCACAGAGGAAGAGGATCCAGGCAGTCCTGGTGGGACCTGATAGGTTAGAGTCAGACAGTAGGGAAGGAAGATTTCCCCTATCAGTAGACTAGGGGAGAGGGATGGAGGAGGAAGAGAGAGGGAAGGGGGTTGGAACCCAGAGGAGAAAAGGGAGGGTGCTACAACCAGGATACAAAGTGAATAAATTATGAAGAAGAAGAGGAGGAGGAGGAGGAAGAAAATAAAGATTTATTTTACTACTTATTTTTTATCATGAGTGTATGCCTTTGTATGTGTCACATGTGTTCAAGTAATTGCAGAATTCAGAAAATCATATTTTATCCCCTTGAACTGGAATTATAGCCAGTATGAGTCACCCATTGAGGGTACTAGGAATTGAACTGAGGTCTTGTGGAAGATCACTAAATGCTTTTAGTTTCTAAGCACTCTCTCCAGCTCCCATAATACTTTTTGAGAGTCCCTTTACCAGCCATTGCAACATTATTGTCACATTTAGTAAAATTCAGCTTCTGTGATACTGTCATTTACTAATTTGAGGAAAGAAATAGTGGAGAGAAAGGCATGGGAAAGGAGAAAAACAAGGAGAAATTGTGACTATGTACAGCAAGAATATAAA
Source organism: Meriones unguiculatus (assembly GCF_030254825.1). Classification (NCBI taxonomy): domain Eukaryota; kingdom Metazoa; phylum Chordata; class Mammalia; order Rodentia; family Muridae; genus Meriones; species Meriones unguiculatus. Next base: position 40,681,360 of record NC_083368.1, read on the forward strand.
TAGAGAGGATATAGATTAGAGATAGATGATAGATACATTGAGTTGGGACAAGTATTTCTCTCTCTCTATATATATATATATGAAAATATATGTATGTATATATATATATATATATATATATATATCTTCCTATGTGCAAGGAAAGTTATGGAGAATAAGAATTTAATATGAACCTACAGGGCCTTTTTGGCCGAAATCGATTCTGAAAAACTTTATACACTTAGGATATGATATGTAATATCAAAACAGTCACTGGCAATTGGAATATGTAACCCTGTGGTATATTAAAAAACACCAAAATACACTTACTAAAATAGAAAATGATGAGAAATTATTATCTAGGGGCAAAGTAAACACATTATGTGAATTATGAGCAGAAAGAAAACTGCAGTATTGCAGAGTTCCTAAACAATACGCCCTACCCAAATGTGGTTAGAGACCTTGACATTCTAATATGATAAATGAAGAAGGGCTATACTTCTCTATTCCAAAGGTGGTCTCAGGGAAGACAAAATCTGATTGAACAATCTGGGGAAATGTGTCAAACCTATTTGCTCTGAAAGCAAAAACTTAATCTAAGTGTTAAATCTAGATATATTATGTGTAAAACGTAGTAACATTTGTATGAAATATTTACATTAAACATATCTCACAGAACACTCAATGTTTCTACTTACAGTAAATGCAGAGATTCTAGGTTCCCAGTTGTGCAGAAAGAATTAACACTCTGACTCTCTCAAAATTATTTTCAGGAGTTTCAAGCTTCACAACCTCTACCATGAGCGATGATGCTGGCACCACACACCTTAACATTTCTTCACTCACTGTTCTATAACTGTTTAGTGGTTATTGGCCCTTCATCCTGTTAAAATGCTAAGGTTTAGAAAAAAACACACAATCCCAGAAATTAAAGACTTTCACAATATTTTGAGAATAAAGACAAAGCCCATACTTATTAGTAACACACTACAACAATGGACTTTAGGACAAACCCAAAGATATAAAGATGGCATGCTCTTGTTTAGGGCCTGGAGAATTCTTCTCTAATGAGTGAACCCCTAACCTGAGGGCTGAATGGCAAGGAAATAGGCACATGCAGAAATACTAAAGAATCCTCACCCAAAAGGGTATAGACAAACTGCCTTCTCTCTAACATTGTGAAAAACAGAGCAAATTTTGATAAGTCATTGACTAAAATATATTCTGAACTTCAAGGTCAGAGAACTTTTATAGTGTTAGAAGGAAAATTTTTCTGACATTTGCTTCTCTGATATGAAAAAAACTTAATGTTACAGATTGTATTATATAATCTCATAAATTTATTGGTCTATTTTTCCATATAAATATATTTTAAGTTATTTAACACAATTTCATCTTCCTCAGAAACATTTACTGGCACACAAATTTGCTGATATCAAGTTAAGATTCACATTGAAAAAAATCTGTGTTCCATTAAATGTTTCTGAACAGGGTAAAATGGCAGTAAATCATTAAAAATATTCTTTATGAAGTAACTATTAAGGTCATTCAGCTAGAAAAAAAGGATGGAGAGTGAATAGAGAGTTCTCAAGCAAAATAGTGACTATTTCTAAGTGACTTTGAAAAACAGCACTTAAAAGCTTTTCCACAATAATGCCTATGTTAATGGATGAAACACTGAAATGACACCCCCAGCCTTTCTTGAGTGTGTGAGATTCTCAGTTTTTACAGTATTACAGATCATATTTTGAATGGAGTGTTGCAGAGCTCTCAATTCAGGAGACAAAGAGATAAAAGGAGGAAATCCAGCAGCATAATAAAAGGCTCAAAGAGTATTGCAAGAGGGCTTGAGATAAAATCACAGTCAACAGAGTGGAGACTAACAGTAGGTATTTCCTCTTAATGTTCCAATATTACCAGTTACAGGCTGTGATGACACAATGTTCTGTAATCACTTACGATATCTCAATGCTGGTGAAACTTTCCCTCTGTGACCAGTGGATGGGAATCACTGTAGCTCCTGACCATGTCTTCTGAAGCTCTGCTGTGGCTGCCCTGAGACTCTCCAAAGGTGAGAAGAAATTGCCTCTGACCAAATGTTACACCACAGTTTTTAACTGTTAAATCAAAGAACTAGTATTTTACTGTTTCTTGACCTTGGAATACAGAAGTAAATAACATGAAAAAAAAAAAAGAAGCACATTCCTTCAATGACTAATTCTACCATTAAGAATTATAGGAAATTCACAAAATAGATAAGCAAAGTATTTAGAATGATTGCTAGAAGAAATGCAGAGCATAGAAAAGGATGGGGTGTGGCACATATTGAGGGTTGTAAACTCAATGAAGCAATCTCGCAAACCTATTTCAAGAACACATCAAACACATCATTCACCATGCTCAAATAGGCTTCATCCCAGGGATGCAGAGATGGTTTAACATACAAAAATCCCTCAATGTAATCCACCATACAAACAAACTGAAGTAAAAATAATCATATGATTATTTTATTAGATACAAAAAAAGGCCTTGACAAAATCCAACATCCTTTCATGAATATACATTAAAATATACCATTTCCTATACAATAAAAGGACTTCTGGAGGTATCTCCATACCTGACCCCAAGCTACACTACAGAGCAGTAGTTATAAAAACTTCACGGTCCTGGCACAGAAATAGGCTTTCACAGAAAAAAATCATGGAGAGATCAGGGATAAAATATCCATGCCCAAATACAATAAAGGTAAGCTGACAGGCAACGTGAAACTAAATGTAGAAAAACTCAAAGCACTCCCACTAAAATCAGGGAAAAGACAAGTTTTCCCACTCTCTCCATATCTCTTCAATATAGTATTAGAAATTCTAGCAAGACCAATAAAATAACTTAAGGAGATCAAAGGAAAAAATCTGAAAGAAAGAGGTTAAAGTATTGCTATTTGCAGATGATATGATAGTATACATAAGTAACCCCAAGAATTCAACCAAAGGTGTTTTTTAAACATTTTTAAATTTTTTTATATTAATTAGAGTTTATTCACTTTCTATCCCAGCTGTAGCCCCCTGCTTCATTTCCTCCCAGTCCCTCTCTCCCTGATGGGCTAGGGGAGGTCCTCCTCTCTTTCCACTTGACCCTAGACCATCAGGTCTCATCAGGACTGTCTGCAATGTCCTCTTCTGTGGCCTGGTAAGGCTGCTTCCTATCAAGGGGAAGTGATCAAAGAGCCAGCCAATGAGTTCATGTCAGAGACAGCCCCTACTCCACTTACTAGGGTACACACTTGGACACTGAGTTGCCATGGGCTATATCTGTGCAAAGATTCTAGGTTATCTCCATGCATGGTCCTTGCTTGGAGTGTGGGTCTCAAAAAAGACCCCAGGGACCAGATTTCTTTGTTATGCTGCTCTCCTTGTAGAGCTCCTGTCCCTCCAGGTCTTACTAACTCCCCCTTCTTTCATAAGATTCCCTGCACTCTGCCCAAAGTTTGGTTATGAGTCTCAGCATCTGCTTTGATACACTGCTTGGTAGAGTCTTTCAGAGGTCCTCTATGGTAGGTTCCTGTCCTGTTTCTTGTTTTCTCCTACTTCCAATGTTCATCCCATTTATCTCTCTAAGTGAAGATTGATCATCTTATCCCAGGTCCTCCTTCTTGTTTAGCTTCTTTAGGTGTGCAGGGACATCTGGGTTGTTGTTTAGATTTACCCCTAGATATGCTATATAATTTGTGGCTATTGTGAAGGTTGTAGTTTCCCTAATTTCTTTCCTTTGTATACAGGAGTACTACTGATTCTTTTTTTCAATTTATCTTGTATACAACCACTTTGCTGAAGCAGTTTATCAGCTCTGGTGTCCTTCAACGGAGGAATGGATATAGAAATTGTGGTACACTTGCACAATGGAATACTACTCAGCAATTTAAAACAAGGAAACCATGAACTTTGCAGACAAATGGTGGGAACTAGAAAAAGATAATCCTGAGTGAGGTGTCCCAAAGTAGAAAGACACATATGGTATATACTCACTTATAAATGGATATTAGACATACAATATAGGATAAACATACTGAAATCTGTACACTTAAAGAAGCTGAGAAAGAAGGAGAATACTAGGTAAGATGATCAATCCTCATTCAGAAAGGCAAACAGGATGGACATCAGAAGAGGGAGTAAACAGGGAACAAGGAACAGGATAGCAGCCTACTACAGAGGGCCTGTGAAAGACTCTACCCAGAAGGGTATCAAAGCAGATGGTGAGGCTCACAGCCAAACTTTGGGCAGAGTGCAAGGAATCTTATGAAAGAAGGGGGAGTTAGTAAGATCTGGAGAGGATAGGAGCTCTACAAGGACCAAATATATCTGGATACAGCAGTCTTTTCTGAGACTGATTTTCCTACCAAGGACCATGCATGGATATAACCTATAACCCCTGCTTGGACTTAGCCCATGGCAGCTCAGTATCCAAGTGGGTACCCTAATGGGAACAGGCACTGTATCTGACATGAACTCAGTGGCTGGCTCTTTGACCTCCATCCCCACCCCTGAGGGAGGAGCAGCCTTGCTAGGCTACAGAGGAAGACATTGCAGCCAGTCCTGATGAGACCTGATAGGCTAGGCTCAGATAGAAGGGAAGGAAGACCTCCCCTATGAGTGGACTTAGAGAGGGGCAGGGAGGAGATGAGGGAGGGCGGGTGGAAGAGGAAGGGAATGAGGGAGGGGGCTATAGCTGGGATGCAAAGTAAATAAACTGTAATTAATATAAAAATAAAAAAATGATTAAAATAAAAAGGATGGAACAGTAAAAAAAAAAAGGGGACTTCAAATCTCTGAAGAAAGAAATTGAAGAAGATAGTAGAAGATGGAACGATCTCCTGCATTAATGGTTCAGTAGGATTAACATAGTAAAAATGACCATCTTACCAAAGGCAATCTACAGATTCAGTGCAGTCCCCATTAAAATACAACTTGATACACCAAGGTGGGCTGATATCCATGGGAAGCATCCCCTTCTCTGAGAATAAAGGAAGGGGAGCATAGGAGTAGAGGAGAGAAGATGAGAGGGAGGGACTGGGGAAAGAGGAGGGATGGAAAGTTCTGATTGGGATATAGAGTAAATAAATAAATTAATGAAAAATAAATAAATAGAAATTAAAAAAAAAATACCAACGCAATGTTTCACAAAACTTGAAAGAAAAATTATAAATTCATATAAAAATCAAGAAAAGCTAAAACAATCCTATACAATAAGAGAACTTCTGAAGGTCTCTCCATATCTGACCTCTATACTACAGAGCAACAGTAATACAACCTGCATGGTACTGGCATAGAAATAGGCTGAGTGGCCATTGTCACAGTAAATTCTACCAGAGTGGACGCAGGACTAGCCACAGGATTATCATCATGGATTGCTGCAGCCATGAATCATCTGAAGGAATGGGCAGGCATGGGAGCGTTAGCAGGCCTTCTGGTGTTGGTCTCCTTGGTTTGCCTGTGGTATATATGCAAGATTAGAGTCTCACAACAGCGTAATGCAGCCATGACCATTCAGGCCTTTACAGCCATTGAAGCAGGACAGTCTCCCCAAGCATGGTTGGCTACCATAAAAAGCTAAAATGTTATGCTCAGGATGCGAGGCTAAGCACTGCACTCAAGGGTCAGCCGCTTTGGACCCAGAGAAGAGCATGTCTGATTGCATGCGGGTTGATGCCCCAGGTCCCGCCTCTGAGAAAAAGGTATCAGACGGGTCTGATGCTCTTTGAGTGGATGACACCTAAATGAACATCAGTACAAAGTCCCAATTTATTTCTAATATCAGAGATCAGACCTCTACTCTTGCCTGATGCGTCTAAAACAAAAAGGGGGAACTGTAGAGAGCTGTGGAATGCTGTGCCTTAAAGATGGAGCTGGTTTCTGCCTTCCACCTTCCCAATGGTGAGTGCTCTCTGTCACGAACAATTCCACATTTGGCTAAGGCTGAGGATCTGGCTTGCTTCCATGTATGTGGACTTATCTGCATTGCCCCCGTGGCACGCCTGGGTTGGCTACCCAGAGGCTATTTAAGCTGTGGGCTGGCTTTCCCCAGGGTCAGATGATTGTTCAAGGTTCCTGAAAAAACTGCATTGAAAAAAAAAAAAAAGAAAAAAGAAATAGGCTGGTTGATCAACGGAATAAAATAAAAGGCCCAGAAATAAACTGACACACCTGTGCACACATGATTTTTTACAAAGGAGCAAGAATCAGAAAATTGAAAAAAGACAGCATCTTGAAAAAATGGTGCTGGTCTACCTGGATGACTGCATGTAGAAAAATGCAAATAGATCCATATTCACCTCTCTCCACAAAACTCAAGTCCAAGTGAATCAAAGACCTTAACATAAAACCAGATACGGTAAATCTGTTAGAGGAGAAAGTGAGTAAGAACCTTGAACTCTGGCACAGTAGACAACTTCCTGAACAGAACACAAAGAGCACAGGTTCTAAGAGCAAAAATCAATAAATGGAACCTCATGAAACTGAAAAGCTTTTGTAAAGCAAAGGACACTATCAACAGAACAAAATGACAGCCTACAGACTGGGAAAGGATTTTCACCAACCCTACATCTGACAGATGGCTAATATCCAGGATATATAAAGAATTCAAGAAATTATACACCAACAAACCAAGTAATCAAATTTAAAAATGAGGTACAGAGCTAAACAGAATTTTCAACCGAGGAATATCTAATGGCAGAGAAACACTTAAAGAAATGTTCAAGGTCCTTAGTCATAAGGGAAATGCAAATCAAAGCGACTCTGAGATTCATCCGAATTTATACCTGTCAGAATGGCTAAGATCAAACACTCAAGTGACAACACATGCTGGAGAGGATGTGGAGAAAGGGGAACCCTCCTCCATTGCTGGTGGGAGTGTAATTTGAACAAGCACTTTGAAAATCAGTGTGGTGCCTTCTCAAAAATTGGGAATAGAGCTACCTCATGACCCAGATATTCCACTCCTGGGTATATATCTGAAATATACTCAACCATACAACAAAGACATTTGTTTGCTCCACTATATTCATAGCAGCTTTATTTGTAACAGCCAGTTGGGGATATCTCTGACAGTGACTCTGTCTCCTGTTTTTTGATCACTTTCCCCTGATGGGATTTCCCTACCAGGCCACAGGGGTGGAAGACAAACTCAGTTCTCATGTGAATAGATGAGCCTGAGTGTCTGAGTAAGAGGACTTCCCTATTCTGAGGATGTGGGAGGGAGGATGGGACTAGGAGGAGACGAGGGAGGGGCTTATTACCAAGATGTAAACTTAACTAATTAATATAAAAAAAGAATAAAAATGTTTATAAAGGAATAAAAGGCAAATACCATAAGATAATTTTGGTTAGTGGAGAGAACAACTCACTCATCTATTTGTAAACACTAGAAGAAAGATCACCTTGTGAATTTCATGGAGATTAACAATGGTGCTGAGGGGGAGAACATTCCCCTCCCAGTGCCTCCCAGGCACAAGCACTTTCATTGTGGTTACAGGAGAGCACAGCCAGCCTCTTCCCTGACTATGAAAATTTCACCTTTAAGTGTGTTTAAAGAAGTAGCTTTGATGTTCAGAACGCAGCTGTGGATGAATTTGCCTTGAGTACTTACTTGTATTTTTAAAACTGCTACATATTTTAATTAAGTTAAGTCAATGTCATTGAAGGTAAACATAGAGAAAACAAATACATAAACAAATACAACATATCAGGTCGATGCTTATTGGCAAAATATCCTCTAATAGAAAAAAATAAGTTAACACTGTAGAATGAATAAACAGGCAGAAGAGTTAGATAATAAGGAAAAGGGTTAGATAATTTGGAAAGCTTAAAAAAAAAAACCTTTGGACAATAGTTTGTAAATAAAACTGAATAAATTTAACAATGCTAATAAACAAATTAAGTCATTCTACATGCCCGAAGTCAGCTATAAGAATCTGATCTTACGCTCAGGATGCGAGGCTAAGCACTGCACTCAGGGTCAGCCGCTTTGGACCCAGAGAAGAGCATGTCTGATTGCATGCGGGTTGATGCCCCAGGTCCCGCCTCTGAGAAAAAGGTATCGGACGGTCTGATGCTCTTTGGGTGGATGACACTTAAATGAACATCTGTACAAAGTCCCAATTTATTTCTAATATCAGAGATCAGACCTCTACTCTTGCCTGATGCGTCTAAAACAAAAAGGGGGAACTGTAGAGAGCTGCGGAATGCTATGCCTTAAAGATGGAGCTGGTTTCCGCCTTCCACCTTCCCGATGGTGAGTGCTCTCTGTCACGAACAACTCCACATTTGGCTAAGGCTGAGGATCTGGCTTGCTTCCATGTATGTGGACCTATCTGCATTGCCCCCGTGGCACGCCTGGGTTGGCTACCCAGAGGCTATTTAAGCTGTGGGCTGGCTTTCCCCGGGGTCCGAGGATTGTTCAATCTTCCTGAATAAACTGCATTGAAAAAAAAAAATTAAATTCTTAACAGACACTTAAAAAAAAAAAAAAAGAATCTGATCTTGACAAAAAATAAAGGTTAAGCGATCTCTAAAGATTATGTGTGTGAATGTATTTGTGTGTGCATGTGTGAAGATGCATGTATGTGCCTTGTTGTACACAAAAGATAAAGCAGTTACACGAAAAAGCTGTTGGAATAACCTTATTCAACGTGTTTACAACATGCTGTGTGGGAGCCATGTGTAAATAAGGCACCTCATTCCCTTCCTGCCTCATGATGATGCTTGAACTGGAACAAGCCCCAACCTACATGCAGCTCAGTACTGTGCCTATGTGCTCCAGACTCCCTGCTCCCAGATGTCATAGTCCCTATACAACAGTACACCACGTCCTGAGAGAAAACTGTAACACCCTAGCACTGAACAAGGAAAGGATGGGCATGCTGATGAAGTACATCTGTACGTCCACTCTGAGTATTACAGAGATGCTCAACACTCCTCATCAAATTGCAATGTCAGACTCACTCTTGTCCCTTTAAACTGTAGAGGAGAACTGTGACTTCTTAGCCTTATGAAAGGAAAAAGCCTTTAAAGGACAAAAGATTAGTACTAGAAGTCTGTGAATTTGATTCATTGAGTTCATAAATCAAGCCCTGGTCAGGGCTTGGTTTTCTACCCTTTTTGTTCCCTGAGCTATCCCCCAGAGAGGCTGGAGCAAACTCAGTACCCTAGAGGTAGGTGTGAATGTCACTCTAATATTTTCTTAAATTAGGAAATTCCTTTTAAAATGTTGCTTAATTTAAAGGAAAATGTTTCTAAATTAGTTCTTTTATCTTTTTGTCACAATTTTATTTTGCTTGCATGTAGCTAAGAATAGTTAGCTGCATGCTAACTATTTAGCCTAACTGTAGAATAGTATTTGCTGCATGCCAGCAAATACACGGAGTACTGTCCATCTTCACATCTGATTCCACACTCACGGGAAATCTCTTAAGTCTGTATTTTAGTAATTTCTCCCTGTGCACATAGAAAGATAAGGGAGCTTAACCTTAGTGTGGCAATTGGAAAGCTGAAGTTATGCTGTGAGTTTTCTTTTTGTTAACCGTTAAGCCAGAGATCTCAATGACTACACCAGGCACTCAAGGAAACCAGATATAGGATTGTCTCAAGCAACTGTGCTTACAAATTCTGTCCGACAGAAGGAAAAAGGATGGTGTTTGGTTGTTTTAGCAGTCCATGTAGCAGAGAACAGATTAAAGAGCTGGATTTTTAATTGTTGCTGTTGTGACCAGGGAAATGTCCTGGTCACCAATTTCGTAAGGGCTGAGGAGGTGGCTCAGTGAATAAAATGCTTGACTCGCAAGTATGAGGGCCTGAGTTAGATCCCTATAAACCACTTTTATGTGGTGCCCTTGTAATCAGCATGGGGAGGTGGAAACAAGAAGATCTCTGACTCTACAGCCAGGAAGCCTAGCCTAAGCTAAATACATTTAGAGACAAACAAATAAACAATGCAGTAGATGGATCTAAAATCAAGGCATGTCTGGTCTCCACACACATACTCACACACATATATGCCAGTGTGTGCACATATGCATGTGCTTACACATACAGACACACACACACACACACACACACACAGACAAACACACAGACAGTTTGGAAATGATAAAATAGCATTTTATTATATAAGAGCCCGTAATCAGGCACGGTTTAAAGAACTCTACTTCATATGAAAAAATAAATTGTATTTGCATAAAATTCTCATGTAAAACCATGTTGAAAATAATCTGTGAGGCAAGAAAAGCTGGAAGAGTTTTAAAATTCAGAATGTAAAAATATTACTCTGGGGTGTCTCATGGCTGAAATTACTCCCCAGCTTCTCTAACCTAACATTTTGGTACACAGATTGCACTTCACATTCAGGACCTCGAATTGTCTGCTTTTCGTCTCCAGTTCCCAAATAACAATGCTTGAAAATAAAGGCAGGCGAATTATAAATTCTCTGGCATTTCTGAAATGAGTGCCTTAAATAACACCTGCTTTCCTCATATTCAGAATAAAGCAAAACACAGATGGCAGCTGCCCCAAGAAGTCGGTGTTTGAAAGGGTTTTTGAGGCGTGGGGAACCTGTGTTCACTGCAGAGGAAATGCACTTTGTTATGAGTCAACATAAATGTGACTGAACAACTTCATTAGGAATGATAACCACCGTTCCTCCACAAAAACAGGGTGCTCAAAACCCAAAGAAAAGTGATGAAGTATAGGTATTATGGTTATGAAAGGGACATTCATCAATGGCTTTCAAAAACCTGTTCAGTCATTAAATGAGCAATTTTAACAAGTGGGTCCTTGTAGCTTGTGGAATGTGAATCAACCCACTGTGCTGTGGACTCCATCTAGCTTTCACCACAGATAGAGAAACAGAACAACAATGTTCTGGTCACTGCTACTCCAACTGTACCTGTTTAAAATGCTAAGACTTCCATCAGGCATTGCCATTTTAAATGAGCAGGGTAAGGTTTTGCCTCTCTTTCTTCTCGTTAGTTGTGGCCTCCTAACCAGGCTTCTTGGGACTTCAACATATCATATATATATATGTATACATATATATATATATGTAACAGTTTGAATCAAAATCCAAGAGGAAGAAAATCTCAATATGCAATGTGGTTTTTACTATAAAATACATATTGGTCAGTGTTCTTGAAGCTTGTGTTGAGATAGAACATACTAAAGTTATTTTAGGCTCCTGTCCTACTCCCTGTCTTCTCCTGCTTCTGATGTCTATCTTATTTGCCCTTCTGAATGAGGTTTGAGCATTTTTTCTAGGGTCTTCCTTGTTGTTTAGCTTCTTTAGGAGTATAGATTTTAGTATGTTTATCCAATATTATATGTCTAATAACCACTTATGAATGAATATATACCATGTTTGTCTTTCTGCTTCTGGGTTACCTTACTCAAGATGGTCTTTTCTTTTAAATTTCATGATTTCCTTGTTTTTAGTAACTAAGTAGTATTCCATTGTGTAAATGTACAACAATTTCTATGTCCATTTCTCTGTTGAGGGACATCTAGGTTGTTTGCAGATTCTGGCTATTACGAATAAAGCTGCTATGAACATGGTTGACCAAATGTCTTTGTTGTGTACTTGAGCATATTTTGGATATATGCTTAGGAATGGATAAAATATTCTAATATAACTCTTTCGTGAGAATTATTTAATTGAAATGAAATATTTTACTGAAAATTAGACATAGACCAGCCTCAGCTATAAAGTGATCAAGTAAAAGCTAACAGTATGTTACAGTATTAGGCATTCTGTACTTGGTAGGTAGGTTAAGATTACAAATGTTATGAATATGCTTTAAAAAGAGTTTTGAGTTCTGTCTAGAGTTCAGTGCTACCTATAAGTAAAATAATATTCATTGACTCTCATAAGCCTGGCACATCCAAGAGCTACTAAACAATGTCTAGGTTAACGGTTTTTTTTTAAAGTTTTAATTTTTTAATTTTTAAAAAAATTAATGGGTGACTTTAAGGTATATTCAAGCATAAGAATTATTGACCTACAAACATGCAAGTTATCAGTAAGGCAGGTTTTGTTAAAGGTTTTGTTCAAACCAAAGCTATTTGTAAGGCAAAGGTGATAAAAAGCCAAAGATATTTGACTTTAAATCAGATAGACTGTTATGTCAGTAAGTAAAATGGTTTGAATGAACTATACATGCAGAGGAATTCACAAATTGAACAATCACGGGACCAAAAAATGAAGAGAATTTACTCAGCTTTTAGGAGATTAAAAGACAGAGGAACACTGTAACTGTGTACAGGACTGATCTTTCAACCAAGTGAATATAAAGTCACAGAACCAAAACATGGAGAAATGAAGCCAAGTTTCAGATTTGATCCTAAGAGGCTGTCTGTGTGGCTCAGGAACAGATTAAGTAACTACTGTGTGAAGCATTTGGGTTCAATTTACAGAACCGTAAAAATTATTATTTGATCATTATTAAATAATAAAATGATTAAGCCCTATAAATAAATGTAGCAGTTAGGAAAATAATGACATCACTATTATTTATAGAGCATGTACAATATGTTAGTTCTTAGATGCCTTAGCCATTTTAGAGTAACGATGAAATAGGAAGTGTAATTTCCATGGTGTAGAGAAAGAAAATGTAGAATACAGAAGTAAAGATACTCTCCAAAATCAATCAGTAATCAAAGCCAGAATTCCATCCTGAGCAGACAGAAATGACCACTCAGGGTCCACAAAGGGCAACAACAAAAGCAGTTTTGCTTTTGCCAAGGGTGATTTTGATTGCCACTTGAGTAGATTAAGAAACTCCTAGGTATAGGTGTCCAATGATATTATTTTCAGAAACGATTCATGGAGGGATAAGACTCACATTTAATGTGGACAATACCATTTCCTAGGCTAGGGTCTAGGACAAAGTAATAACAGGGGAAAGAAAAAAATATGCAGCCATGTGCTAGAGTGGTCCTTTCTGCTTCCTAATCCATCAGGTAAGAAAAAGCAGCTCCTCCGATCCCCATCACAGACTATTTTATGACCTAAAAGAGAAATAAGAATAAACCCCACTAATACAGCATCTTATACTCATAAACTATCACATTAGCCCAAGTTTCCCACTTAGCAAGTCTCAAACATCAGTAATCACAAACTAACTTTGTAGGTAAATTTCAAAGTATTAGATACAAAGCTCCGAAAGGAAAGAATGCAACGAGATGATAAAATCGCAATAATTTTAAAACTCTGTATTGCCCAAACCTGAAATAAAGAGGTTGATGACAGTACACCAGAATTGCCAATGAGGAAGAATTCTTAGGGAGCCTAGGTTATCAGTGTTCCAGCAGCTCCTGTCACTGTCTCTGACTGTAGTGCTGATGAACTTCCCATTCTCTGATTGCAAGACTTTTATTTTTTAATTCAAAACACATTACTAAAATAATCCCTTCTAAAATCAAGGGATCAAAGCTTCCATGCACAGACTGGTTATTTTCTTATCTGTCTAGATTATTTCTATGAATATTTATTACTGACTTTGGAACAATCAAATGCCTCCTGCATATTAGTTGTGTATATCATAACTTACTTTCAAGGAAGAACAAAACATATGACATCTTTCCTTATTGATGTTGCTTATATCCCTTATATTCTATATTATTCCTTTTAGAATATCCTTCATTGACAGAAATTAATTTTTGGCTTAATGACCATATAGATAAATATTAGGTTTTGTTTCATCTCCCAGAGAAAGTGGATACAGTTGAGAAATTAGGGATTTTATATACTAATTTTATATATTTTTATACCAAGTTAATCTTGTCAGACCAAGTTCACTCCTCATTTTTATTCTCCCTCATCCCTGTCTGTTTAAATGTGATCTTAAACCCCTAGAGCAGTACATTGCATTGGGAGATACAAGAACTCCTAACAGCAAAAATATAGAAATGGTGTGATAAAAAAGCACTTTAGGGACGCATGTGGTATTAAAATCCCATCCAGCCTCATTGTCTATTCATGAGGATGGGATGATCATTTTGCAACATGTTCTCAAAGGATATGCATACTTTTTTACTTGAAGAAGAATTTAGTGGGTCCAAATAAATAAAATAGTTTAGTACACTGCTATCAAAATTGGTCCAGAAGTATTGCTTAAATCTCCTGAATGTATGGACAGTTTAATACTCCATTGTTATATGTCAAATTATTATAAGAATTTAAAACTATATTTATTTGTCCAACAATTTTAATAATTAGAAATACAATTTAGGTTTCCTGCCTGTTGTATCTGGGGTCTCAAAAGACTGCCATTAAAAGGTTTTCTGCAGTGTTTTAATCTGGAGGCCAGACTGGAGAAGTATCAGTTTTGTGAATCCTTAGGCACGTTGTTGAAGATTTTAGCCACAGAATAATGCTAATTTTTCTGTGTCTGCACTCTGATTAGTGCATGGCATCCTCGCAACATGTAAGTGATTTGCTATGAGTTGTGTAGCTAGACAGAGGCTCCATAGGTAGCATGACCATAGGGTAAACCTCAAGGACATTTTCCATTATCCTAATTAAGGTCTCCATTACTATGATGCCAGCAGTCAGAAAGAGAGACAGGTGGATATCTGTGACTTTGAAGGCAGCCTGCTCTACAGAGCTAGTTGCAGGACAGTCAAGGCCATACAATGAAACCCTGCCTCAAAAAACCATAGTAGTAATAGTAATAATAATAACAATAACAACAGGACTACTATCTACCTAGGGGAGACGCTACCCCATTAAGCTGGGTCTTCTGACATCAATCATTTATTTCTGTTTTCTTCTTTCTTTTTGAACACACATTTTCTATTTATTTTATTATTTTTTTTTTTTACAATTTATTCACCTTTTATTCCACTTGTAGACCCCTCCTGTATTTCCTCCCGTCCCCACCCTCCCTCTGTCTTCCTTATCCCTCTCTGCTTGTCCTCTGATAGAGGAAGTCCTCCTCCCCTACTGTCTAACCCTAGCTTCTCAGGTCCCATCAGGGCAGCCTGGATCAGATTCCTTTGTAGGCTGGTTAGGTCACCCCACCAGGGAGAAGTCAGCAAGGAGCAGGCAATTGAGTTCACGTCAGAGACTGTCTCTTCTCCCTTTACTAAGGAACCCACATAAAGAGCATGGATTCTATATCCTCTCTACGCATGGTCTTTGGTTTTCTTCTTTTTTTCAGCTGTAGGCACCCATCTACTGCAGACCATTGCAGGCCATATGCATGCTCCTCCAGTCTGAGTTCATATATGTGACAGCCCTGTTTTGTTTAGAAGCCTGTGTGAGTCCTCCGTGTCCTTCGTCTTCTTCAGTTCTTACAGGCTTCTCTTCTCTACTTTTGAACATTTTTTGAGCTCTGAGGGGAAGGACTTGATGAAGACATCCTATTTAGGGCTGAGTATTCCAAGTCTTTCACTCTCTGCACATTGTCTGGCTGTGGATCTCTTTATTTGTTCTGATGCAGAAGGAGGCTTCTGCAATGTTTTCTGAGTAACACATAAATCTGAGTATGGTGGAATGATATATGTAATATATATATTACATATATATGTTTTAAATATATATATATTAGAACAGTAGTATTTGGTTTTCCCCTAAGTGCCTGTCCTATCATTGTCCTATCAGTCTCAGTTTCTTGACCACACAAGTGGCATCACGTATTCGTTTTATCTCATTAAGTGTGCCTTCACTCAAATCAGATATTGGTTAATTATTCCCCCAAGCTTTGTTTCATTATTGCACCAGCATATCTTTCAAGCAGGTCATCATTGTAGATCACAGAGTTTGTAGCTGGATGGGTATTTATCTTTCTCCCTTTGTAGAGTGCACAGTGTCTTCCGATACCATGACACTAGTGTGTACAGGTGAAGGCTCTAAGTAGGTGTCAACGTGACGTCTCCATGTTTCATTAGTTGCTGAGGTGTTGTGGGAATGAGTGAGGCTCTGTTTCCTGTGCCTAATCTTGGGCTCATTTTCTTCTGTTTGTTGTCCAATTCCTATATGCTAGTTTTTATTTTGTCATATCATATCATATCATATCATATCATATCATATCATATCATATTCCCTTGGAAGCCTGTTTGTTTTCTAATGAGAAAGAGAGGGCAGTGGATTTGGATGGGAGGGAAGTTTTGAGAAACTGGGAGGAATAGAAGGAGAGGAAGTTTTGGTCAAGATATAGCATATGAGAAAAAAATCTTGTTTCAATAAAAAAATATAAAGAAAAACATCTTATATGAAATTCTAAAAGAAGTGATAAAAACATTTTTTTGTTTTTTTGGTATGATGTATTTATTTACTTTTCTAAACAATAATTTTATCATTCTTGAGCTAAACACAGGTATATAAGTACTTCTTTATTTATTTATTTATTTATTTACTTACTTATTTTTTCAATACAGTTTATTCAGGAACCTTGAACAATCCTCAGACCCTGGGGAAAGCCAGCCCACAGCTTAAATAGCCTCTGGGTAGCCAATCCAGGCGTGCCACGTGGGCAATGCAGATAGGTCCACATACATGGAAGCAAGCCAGATCCTCAGCCTTAGCCAAATGTGGAATTGTTCGTGACAGAGAGCACTCACCATCGGGAAGGTGGAATTTTAGGTAAGAACTGGGAAATAGTAAGAGCTGGAGAGGACAGGGTCTCCACAAGGAGAGCAACAGAACAAGAAAATTTGAACACAGGGAACTTCCCAAAGACTCATACTCCAACCAAGGACTATTCATGGAGATAACCCAGAACCCCTGTACAGATGTAGCCCAGGGCAGTTCAGAGTCCAATTGGGTTATATAGTAATGTGAAGAGGGACTGCCTCTGACATAACCTGATTGGCCTGCTCTTTGATCACCTCCCTCTGGGGGGGAGCAGCCTTACCAGGCCATAGTAGAGGACAATGCAGCCACTTTTGATGTGAACTGACAGACTAAGATCAGAAAGGAGAGGAGAACCTCCCCTATTAGTGGACTTGGGGAGTGGCATGCAAGCAGAGGGAGGAGGGAGGGTGGGATTGGGAGGGAAGGAGGGAGGGGCTTATGGGGGGATGTAGAGTGAATAAAGTGTAATTGATGAAAAATTTAAAAAAAAGAGAAAAAATAATTTAAGAACCTTAAATGACTTTCAAAAGTGGAGGAAAACATGGAGTTAGTCAATTGGCATGGAGCACATCTCGCCCCTGGGGGCAATGGTCTCCTGAACCTATTCAGACCTCGGACACCACCACTGCTAGTTCTAGAACTGATGCAGGATGTTCCAACGAGGGGGTTAAGGCTTCTCATAATATTTCCTATAAGCCCACACCTGTTTGTTTATATCCCCCATTTCTATTCATTATTAGCCAGATAGAGCCAAGTAATTGTGGTAATGATAAAAACATTTTAAAGGAACAGCCAGACTAAAGTATCCAAGTGGGTTCCCTAGTTAGGGGAACAGGGACTGTCTCTGACATGAACTCAGTGGCTGGCTCTTTGACTACACCCACAAGGGGGAGTGCAGCCTTACCAGGCCACAGAGAAGGACAATGCAGCAGTCCTGATGAGACCTGATAAGCTAGGGTCAGATGGAAAGGGAGGAGGACCTCCCCTATCAGTGGACTTAGAGAGGGGCAGAGAGGAGATGAGGGAAGGAAAGTAAGATTGGGAGGGCATGAGGGTGGGGGCTACAGCTAGGATACAAAGTAAATAAACTGTAATTAATATAAAAAATTAAAAAATGAGCCAATGCAAGCCCAAAAATCCCTATTTATAATTAATGACTTAAAACAGTTGAGGGCAGTTCTTTGAACTAATACTAATATTACTTTACATTAATTCACACTGAGAAATTTTCATAAACAATAAAATCACTTTAGTAATATCAAGCTAAGATATATTTTCAAAGTGAAGGAGCAGAACATGACTATCACTACCCTCTCATCCAAGCATCAGAGCACTGTAGTAATAAAGTTAATAGTGGCTAATTTATTTAAGAAACAGAAAAGAAACATTAATGAAGTTAGTTCATCCTTAGCAGACTGGCAACCAAATTCCAATTATGTGTTAAATTAGAATAGGAAAAAAATTATAATAGTAACAGAAAAAGAGATGTGGCATTATGCACAAACTTACAAAAATAAAAGTTAAAATGCTTAGAAGATTAGCCTTAACATTCCAGACCATCAATTTATGCCCAGTGGTACGATGGTGGCACTAACATTATGAGAGTATCCAACTGCAATTTTTTATTAGATGTAAAGTTTCCTGTACAAGATGGAACCCTTACCTAACAGTGCTATTAGGGTCAAGACCTGTGGCTTAGTAGGTTATGAGGCATAGAGGGAAAGCATACTACAAATATTCTGCTAAAAGGACATAAATGTCTCCTGGTGTCATACTGTTATACCAATAATTAAGTATATTGTTCAACTCTTACCAGAGATGCTTAAAATGATGCAAATTAACATTAGACCCACCATTGTTAAATATTCACTTTTTGCAAAAGAAACTTAGGAGAGCCCAACTTTAAATGGAATGCATATGTTATACTCCCAAAGGTTCCAGTTTCTGTGTGGAATAGGAGGCAGAAAAGCTGTGAGAACTTGAGAAGGTCGATGATTTCAAGAAAACAGTAATTTCCAGACACAATAGAGCAGATGCACATATGCCCAAGCCCTGCACAAGCTAAGACAGACAGAAACATGAGAAGAAAAGGTAGACACTAAATCTTACCCTTAGCTCAAGAACTATTGATATTTAATACTTCTGAAAAGAGGAAAGTGGGTAATTTCATTGGTATGACATCTAATATCATCCATACACTAGAGAAGCCCCATGCCCAGGAATAGCCAGCTCATATGAATCAGACATCATAGATTAAAAAACAGAGAAGATGGGGAAAGAAATCATGAAGGGGAGTGGGTTGAGAGGTAGGGGAGGGACAGAGGATGCAGGGGATCAGAATACATTGTGGAAAACCTACAAAGAATTATAAAAATTTATAAGGATACATATATATATATATATATATATTAAATAAAATTTTGTACGCGCTTACAAATACCCTCAGGATACAAAAGACCACCTAAAAATACCAGAACACAGACATGAGACACCTGCTTTTGAGTTGTTGGTCAAGCTTGTCCAAGAGACACCCTAAACATTAGAGGTTATTACTATTGTCTTTTGTTTCCCAATAGAGGTGGAAGGGATATTTTTTATGCTTCAGATACAGGACCTGAAAATGCTTAGCTTTCATGGTACCAGAAGGTGCTATGCAATTTTCCAAAGGAGCAGAGCAATCAATAGTCCTCTGGCTCTGAAATACCTCACCAGCATGTGGCATCATAATTAAGGCCTTTAGCTTACCCTCTAAGAATGGGAAAGAGAGGTCTAGCTTTTCAAGAAGAGAAAAAAGATTTTCAAGGTGCTGCATAGAACGATGACCAAGAACTTTGATTCATTCTTTCTCTTTTCTTTCAGAAACACATTTTCAGACACATTCTTTATCTTTAGCCATGCTGACAGCTCTCTTCTGTAGCAGTACTACACTGAATTTTCTGATGCAGGTGTGGTGACCTAGCAGTCTTCCGTTTCACTTCGCAGGGCCCTTCTTCTGCTGCTACATTTTTACTTGCTGGAATTTCCTTCCCACATTCTCATGCATTGATCTTAGTTGTGCTTTTTTCCTAGAATGCTTTAAACATTGCCTTGTTCAGGTTCACTCCATTTAGTCACTTTATACCACGCTATTTCCGTTCCTACTATGAAGGCCACTTTGGACAAAGCGGAGCGTGATGACCCATGACTCAAGTATCAGCTTGGGAGACTAGTGGCCTCAATACCAGCTTGAGTAGCATAGGGAATTCTGGTTTAAAGCAAAATAAACAAGTAATTTATATGACTGCATTTGCTTATTTGTGCCTGGGGGTTCTAGAAAGAAGAAAAAATCCTACTCTTTTTGACACAATAATCTAGTAGAATTATTGATGTGGTGAAATTTACTTAGAGTTATTTGAAAATTAAGTGACCAAATAAATTAGTGTTTATGGAGGAAGACTAAGTCACTTCCACAATAAATACAAATCAAATGGTAGAATGAAAGCTGAAAACCACCAGAACAGAATATTGACTGATTTGCTCCATGCTAAAATCCATGGAAATATTTAGGGTTTAATACATATGCCAATAAACATTTAAGTTCATGTCTATGATTTTGCTTGTAACATCCTAATGAATTGCAAAGCACTGTATTTAAATAAGTTTATCTTTTGTAGTTTTCTCAGTGTTGTTATCAAATATAACATTACAACTTATTCAAACAAATCAAATTTAAAAAGATAAAATAAAATTAAGGTTGACATTTCTCCTTTCTTCAATAATTTCATTAAAACACTAACTGAGTATTATTTTTCAAGTAAGATAGTAAAAAAATAAATCATTATCTGAATCTTTCATTTTATTTTTTTTTTCATTGTAAAAAGTTAGAAGAAAACTTTAATTCCTCACAAAATGGTACTGATTGATTTATACCAAAGTGGCTCACTTTAACACATACATACATGTATACAGTCAACTTTTAGAAAAGTACTGAGAACAGTGGTATACATCCCTGATCCTCAGGAGCTCTCAGGAGACAGACAGACAGATAGACAGACACACACACATGCTCACATGAACATTTTTGGTTTTGTGTGTGTGTGTGTGTGTTTGTGTGTGTGTACATGACTTCAGGCTTGGAGATGCGAGGAGAGGATTCCTTGGAGATGGAATTAGAGACAGTTGGGAGCTGCCTATATGGATTCTGAGAGAACTGAACTCCAGTCTTAGGAAAGAACAGCATTTTCCTAACTACTAAGCCACCTTTCCAGCTCATTTAGTGGTTGATTTTGTCTGTGCCTATCACTAACTGTTTGGGACTGCATTCAATACACCGTATTACTATTTACAAGACAATTGCCTTCTCTAAACATTTCTTCTGCTTCTAAAGCTTGAAATAATTCTGCTGTTTCAAAAAATCAATTCAGTAAATATCTTATAATGGACTCCGTAGTGTTTAAAATGTGCTCTATACAGTACAGGAGAGGATAGGTATTCATAAAATAAAGAGGCAAAATTGCTCTTAACAAAAGAGCTTTGTGCCTAACATTCATTGCTTTGAAAAGCTCTGCTTTGAGTTTGTGTAAGAGAAAGAGATCAGTCAAGCTTGGACAAAACACATAAAATTTCAAAGCACATGGAATATTCATTACTTCCAATACTGGTTTCTTAGAAAATTGTATTGATTTTGAGGAAAATGGGACATCTTACACACACACACACCTGTAATTAAAAATTTGAGCTATACTGCCTGAATCAAGTCTCAGTTCTACCATTAATAGTCTGGCAAATATTATTCATTTACTCTATCTTAACTAACTGTGTGTGAGTGATTTAATTAGTTAGTATAGTATAGTATAGTATAGTATAGTATAGTATAGTATAGTATAGCATATATTAACATACATATTATGTACCCAGTAAGAATAACATTGGGAATGTTAAAATGGGCAGAAATTGATATACTGGCCTCCTCTGGCCTATCAGTTTTGAGATTACAGGGAAAGGTTATGACTTACTTAAGGCACTGAACTGCTTAGTAGCACAAAAGTCTCATCAAAAGATTTAATTTGGAGTCCTTTACAAGAGGTCTACCAGATTATCATAGAAGGGGGATGGATTTTCTTTGTCATTCAATTACTCTGAATAGTGATAATCCCAATATTCCAGTGAAATTAATAAATCAAGTCTTTATTTTGAATCATGCTAAAAGTTCTCTTCACTGTAGAGTGTTAAATATTTATCAGCAGTATGTAAAGTATTATGAAATAGAAGTATTGTATCATTTGTCTTCCTATTTATTACTGAACAAAAATGAACAGCATCACTGAGATTGCAAAATGAGATTCCTATGGAACTAAGATCTATATGAAGCAGCTAAAAACAGTGGAAACTCTTCAATTTGTTGTATATCAAATTCAACAAAAATCTATTGCTAAGGACTGCATAGTAGCCACTCCTTAGGAAGCAAAAAGAGAAAACCCAATAAAAACGTTTCTCTTCCTGCCAAGCCATGAGCATGGGAGATCTTTCTATCTTCTGATATCTTCTTCTAATTCTTTCTTCAGAAACTTGAAATTTTTTTCATACAAGTCTATGACTTGCTTGGTTAGGGTTACACCAAGGTACTTTATGGCATTTGTGGCTATTATGAAGGGTATTGTTTCATTAATTTCTTTCTTAGCCCTTTTGTCTTTTGTATACAGGAGGGCTACTGATATTTTCAGCTAATTTTGTATCCAGCCACTTTGCTGAAGTTGTTTAGCAGCTATAGGAGTTCCCTGGTGGAAGTTTTGGGGTCACTCATGTATACTATCATATCATCTAGTATAGTATAGTGATAATTTGACTTCTTCCTTTCCAATCTGTATCACCTTGATCTCCTTCAACTGTCTTATTGCTCTAGCAAGGACTTCCAGAACTATGTTGAAGAAATATGGAGAGAGTGAGCAGCCTTGTCTTGTCCCTGATTTCAGTGGGAATGATCTAAGTTTCTCTCCATTGAGTTTGATGTTGGCTATAGGCTTGCTGTATATCGCCTTTACTATGTTCAGATATGTGCCTTGTATCCCTGATCTCTCCAATACTTTAAACATGAATGAATGCTGAATTTTGTCAAATGCTTTTTCAGCATCTAGGGAGATTATCACGTGTTTTTTTTTCCAGTTTGTTAATATGGTGTATCACATTGATGGATTTCTGTATATTGAACCACCCCTGCATACCTGGAATGAAGCCTACTTGGTCATGATGGCCATCTTACCAAAAGCAATCTACAGATTCAATGCAATTCCCATCAAATTACCAACACAATATTTTACATACCTGGAAAGAAAGATTCGCAACTTCATATGGAATAACAAGAAACCCAGACTTGCTAAAACAATCCTCTATAATAAAAGATTTTCTGGAGGTATCCTCATCCCTGATGTTAAGCTGTACTATAGAGCAACAGTTATAAAGAACTGCATTGTACTGGCAAAGAAACAAAATGGTGGATCAATGGAACCGAACAGAGGACCCAGAAATAAACCCACACACTATGGACACCTAATCGTTGACAAAACAATACAATGGAAAAAAGATAGCATCTTCAACAAATGGTGCTGGTCTAACTGGATGTCTACTTGCAGAAAAATGCAAATAGATCCATACTTATCACCTAGCACAAAACTAAAGTCAAAGTGGATCAAAGACCTCAACATAAAACCAGACACATTAAATTGGTTAGAAGAAAAATTGGGGAAAAACATAGAATTCATTAGTACAGGAGACAACTTCCTGAACAGAACACCAACAGCACAGACTCCAAGAGCAACAATCAATAAAGGGACCTCATGAAACTGAAAAGCTTCTATAAAGCAAAGGACACCGTAATCAAAACAAAACGAATGCCTACAGATTGGGAAAGAATCTTCACCAACCCTTTATCTGACAGAGGGCTAATATCCAGTATATATAAAGAACTAAAAAAGCTGAAAAGCAGCAAAAAGTAAACTAATTAAAAAATGGGGAACAGAGCTAAACAGAGAACTCTCGATAGAGGAATATCGAATGACAGAGAAACACTTAAAGAAATGCTCAACTTCATTACCCATTAGGAAAATGCAAATCAAAATGACCCTTAGAATTCACCTTACACCCATCAGAATGGCCAAGATGAAAAACTCAAGTGACAACACATGCTGGAAAGGTTGTGGAGAAAGGAGAACCCTCCTCCACTGCTGCTGGGAATGTAAACTTGTATAACCACTCTGGAAATCAATCTGGCACTTTCTCAGACAACTAGGAATAGCGCTTCCTCAAGATCCAACTATACAACTCCTAGGCATATATCCAAAAGAGGCTCAAGTGCACAATAAGGAAATTTGCTCAACCATGTTTATAGCAGCCTTATTTGTAATAGCCAGAAGCTGGAAATAGCCCAGATGCCCCTCAGTGAAGGAATGGATGCACAAATTGTGGCATATCTACACAATGGAATATTACTCAGCAATAAAAAAACAAGGAAATCATGAAATTTGCAGGGAAATGGTGGGACCTGAAAAGGATCATCCTGAGTGAGCTGTCCCAGAAGCAGAAAGACACACACGGTATATACTCACTCATATAGACATATAATACAGGATAAACCTACTAAAATCAACAGGAAACAAGCTAGGAACCTGCCACAGAGGGCTTCTGAAAGGCTCTGCCCTTCAGACTATCAAAGCAGATGCTGAGACTTAGAGCCAACTGTTGGGCAGAGTTCAGGGAATCTTATGAAATAAGTGGGAAACAGTAAGAGCTGGAGAGGACAGGAACCCCACAAGGAGAGCAACAGAACCAGAAAATTTGAACACAAGCGTCTTCCCAGAGACTCGTACTCCAACCAAGTATCATGCATGGAGATAACCCTTGCACAGATGTCCCCCAGGGCAGTTTAATGTCCAAGTGGGTTACATAGTAATGGGAAGAGAGACTGCCTCTGACATAATCTGATTAGCCTGCTCTTTGATCACCTCCCCCTGAGGGGGGAGCAGCCTTACCAGTCCACAGAAGATGACAATGCAGCCACTCCTGATGAAATCTGATAGACTAAGATCAGAAGGAAGGAGAGGGGGACTTCCCCTATCAGTGGACTTGGGAGAGGCATGCATGAAGAAGGAGGAAGGAAGGTGGTATTGGGAGGGGAGGAGGGAGGGGCTTATGGGGGGATACAGAGTGAATAAAGTATAATTAATAAAAGTTAAAAAAAAAAGAGTGGATGATAGGAAAATAAATAACTCCATGGTGGAGAAACCTACAGAATACTATTTCAAGTACATGGTCAGGGATACCACTAGCAGTCTTGCCATGGTGATCTATTGTCCTTTTGTTATGAGGAGATAACATGGTACTTTCTCAAGGTCTTTCTCTCAAAACCCGAATTCTCCAGTTAATCCTTAGGAAGTAGAATAAGGAAATATTTGATTCAACTTTTATCTATTCAGTTCTTTCTTTTATTTATTCTTTGTCTCCCTTTCTCATACATATTGCGTATTCGCACATGCATGCACGCACACCCACACCCACACTAGTTTCTCCACTCCAGCTCTTGAATAGAGTTCATCAGAAAGCTAGTTAGGGGGACTTGGGAAATTAATCTCATCATAGACGCCACCGAGTTCCACATGCACGTATTACCTTCTTTTCTTAGAAAATAGCGGATGAGCATAGGACTTACTGTGGCTTAACAGGATCATCATCCATATTATTAATTTCCAAAAGAAATTTCATAAAATTAAGATCAGCTCCTACTTATTAGTGGTTCATAGGTGGAATTAGGTGTCTCTCAGTCAAGACAGACTCCCATGTGACACATTTATTCATCCATCTTAGTGAAATCTCAGGCTTCCTTACTTTGAGAGATTTCTCACTAATTAACAATTGATACTGCAATAACCTCAGCAAAACGTCCTTAACTCTTTTAGTGTATTTATCTTAGCGACCTAAGAATTAATTGGCAGTTTTCTTATGTTAGATATAATTGAGTCCTATTCTTAAAACCAGAAACTGGATCAGTGTTTATTTTGCATAATCCTAAAGTGGAAGTATATTAAAAAGTTCCCATCACATATCTTTCCCAGTGAAACACCCTTGGAGGAAACTAGATTTTCATTTGCAAGTAGTTATCAGTTGGAGATAGCTTCAGGGTTAGAGAATGGGGTATGCGGCTGCTTCGCATATTATCTCTAGGACCGCCTCTAGTGCAGCCCTGTGCATGCTGCTTCATTCTCTGGGAGTGCATAGATGTTTCAATCTTGTTGATTTAGAGGGTCTAGTTTCTATAGGCTCCTTCATGCCTTCTGGCTCTTAACATTCTTTCTGTGTTTTCTTTCATAGAGTCTTCTGAGCTCTGAGAATGGGTATTTGATGGCGACATCCCATTTAAGGCCCCATGTTCCAAGGTTTCTCACTTTCTGCATAATGTCTGGCTGTGGGTCTCTGTGTTTATTCCCATCTGCTGCAAGATGATGGCTAAGCAAGGCATTGATTTATTCTTTTTTTTTTTGTCTTTTTTTTTCTTTTATTTTTTTTTATCAGTTACATTTTATTAACTCTGTATCCCAGCCATGTCCAGATCCCTCATTCCCTCCCAGTCCCTCCCTCCCTCCCTCCCTCATCTCCACCATGCCCCTTTCCCAGTCCACTGATAGGGGGGACCTCCTCCCCATTCATCTGATCCTGTTTTATCAGGTATCTTCAGGACTGGCTGCAAAGCCCTCCTCTGTGGCCTAACAGGACTGCTCCTCCCTTCGGGGGTGGGGAGACCAAAGAGCCAGTCATTGAGTTCCTGTTAGAAATAGTCCCTGTTCCCCTCACTTTGGGAAACCAATTGGTTACTGAGCTACCACAGGCTACATCTGAGTGGAGGTTCTAGGTTATATCCATACATGGTCCTTGGTTGAATGTCAGTCTCAGAAAAGACCCTGTGCCCAGATATATTTGGTCCTTGTGGAGCTCCTATCCTTTCCCCATCAGACTAACTCCCCTTCTTTCTTATGATTCCCTGTACTCTGCCAAAGGGTTGGTCATGAGTCTTTGCTTTGAAAACACTGCTAGTTAGAGTCTTTCAGATGCGCTCAGTAGACTCCTGTCATACGTTCAATGCACATCCCATCTGTCTTTCTAAATGAAGATTGATCATCTTACCCCATGTCTGCTCAATTGATTATCTTTTTTAGGTGTATAGATTTCATTATGTTTATCATATCTTATAGGTCTATATAAGTGAGTATATCCCATGATTTATTCATATAACAGAATGTCATTAAAAGTTATTTCATTGTTACATTTTTTAGTAGTAGTAGTAGTATTTGATTTACCTCTAGGTCCCTGGCGTACCTAGTCTCATGTCAGACAACTTTTTAAAATGAACTGAGAAATCACTTACCATGATATTCTCCTCCTATCCCAGTGCAAACAGCAGATGACATTACAGTTTCATGAGAGTTAATACAAGAGATTTATTTTATTTGGTTTCAAAATGCTACATTCCTGAAACTACACAAACTATGATGGAAAGTGGAGATATATTCTGACTGTGGAAGATAGTGATGACAGTTAAATTATGGTGGTCACTAGCTGCCCTATCATTTCCATCTTTAAAAAATGTTATACTATATTTGGGAAGGAATACAAATGCCAGGAGAGTGAGGAAACAGAAGGCAAAAATAAGAACACTTTAAACTGCCATAATCTAGGAGTGGAAATGGGAAAATCATAACTAATTATTAAATCAAATCATGTTAAATCAGCACTAGATTGTAGAAACTGCTTAGTAATTTGATAGCCTAACAAAGCAGCCATTACCTAATGATGACAGCTATTTACCCAGATGGAAAGTCACAGGGAATTGGAACAACTGCCACAAGGCATTAATCAGCAAAGCCATCAGGAATGGCCCCTTTAGCCTACCAAATCAGTCATGATTAGTAGGGATGGTTCAAGTTCAAAGGGCTGAGAAGTTAGACAGCATGCTCTTGGTCGCAAAACCAGGAGACTGCTGTTCACCAATCTGTTTGCCTCAGAGTTTTATGTTCTGGATGCAACAGGATTGAAGCTATTAAAAATCTTTGTGGGAGAGGTAGCTTTTTCTGTTTGGCCATCATTAAGTTGTGGTGGAAACTTTTAAAGTGGCTAAATGTTTCTTAACAAAGTGAAAATGTAGGTTTATGCTGTGGACTAGATCATTTCTTCCTATCACCTTACTGTACATCCACGATGCTTAGCTCATGCCTTTCTCTATTTTCCTTTTATTCCTACACATAATCAACCATGAATTAATGCATTTCTTAAGTTGACTATCAAGAGCATCATAGAATTAAAAATAAACTGGATTAAGCATTACCAACTGAAATGAAAGTTTAAGGAAGTTACATTTTTTAAAAATATCCCTGGACATTCAGTATCTGTAAGCAAAGTGCCTCATCAACAAGAATATACCTGGTAATTAAATGACTATTTCAAAATTAAAGCTCTGATGACTGGCTGCATTGTCCTCCTCTGTGGCCTGGCAAGGCTGCTCCCCCCTCAGTGGGAGGTGATCAAAGAGCCAGACACTGAGTTCATGTCAGAGACAGTCGATGTTCCCCTTACTAGGTAACCTACTTGGACACTGACCTGCCATGGGCTACATCTGAGCAGGAGTAATTCATAAGCTCCAAAATCCATAGCTCAGACTACACATAACCACACATATACACACAAGTATCTATAAATATGCACAAGTGATACATAAATATATTAAGTATATAAATATATATAAACCATGTACAGCATGGTTGCCAGATGGACCAGGGAGGCCTCAACATACATGCCAATGTAGAATGGAAAAATGTTCAGGGATCCTCAACCCAAGACAAAGAACTACATTCAATGAAGGAATACTGAGAGTAGGAGAAATAGTCTTTATTGGGGAAGAGCATTTTAACTGGTTTTCAGTATCAACTAGTCAGACCTGAAAACATACATACAGTAACATCATATGGAAAAGTAGTTCTTCTTTTTTAATTTTTATTTTTTTAATATTAGTTACAGTTTGTTAACTTTGTATTCCTGCTGTATCCCACTCTGTCTTTCCCTCCCAATACCACCCTCCCACCCTTATCTCCTCCCTGCCCCTTTCCAAGTTCACTAATAGGGGAGAACCTCCTCCCCTTCCATCTGATACTGGTTTCAGGTGTCTTCAGGACTGGCTGCAAAGTCCTCCTCTGTGGCCTAGCAGGGCTGCTCCTCCCTGGGTGGGGGGGTCAAAGAGCCCGCCATCGAGTTCATGTCAGAAACAGTCCCTGTTCCCCTTATTAGGGTACCCACTTGGATACTGAGCTACCACGGGCTACATCTGGGCAGGGGCTCTAGGTTGCATCCATACATGGTCCCTGTAAAACTAGTTCTTGCATGAGCATCTTCATGTTGCTATTACTCTAGTTGTAACTACTAAATTAAGACAGAGCTGTAATGATAGCTGACACTGTCTAAGCTCAAAGGTGGATGCTAGATCTGGTGAAAGTGAGTAAAAGTGCTGGCTACACAAATGAGTCCATTTATGAATCCTATGATAGAAAGAGAGAACCTGTCCTATGACATTCAAATCTACATCCATACATTTAAACAACAAACACAAACACACACATACACATTCGTGCACACACACATGTACACACACACACTTATACAACACTCATGCAGCAACACAAATAATGTGAATAAACTTTCAAAGATTATGCTAATCTCTCCGAGATGAGCTCGTGTGATTTGAATAAATGAACATCTGGTGGTAAACTCATATTCTCACCTCAACTGTGCAGTGCTTTAATGGTTCTTTTTCATTTCAGTGACTTTCATTTCTTCTGTTCTGAGTTCTTATATTTGTGAAGCCTTTGCTTTATTTATAGTGTGTTTAGCTTTTGTTACGTGAAGCTTTGAATGGTCCATCTACAGACAAAATTTCGTCTTTCCATATTGCAATGGTGGATTCACCACATTCCATTTCAGTCTCCTGTCAATGTTGTCCACCAGTACATATTAGTCGGTGACATTTTTTCCTAGTTTGATACATGTACAGTGTTGATCCACATGTGCTTGATAGGGAGGACTAACACATCACATTATAAATTCTTTCTGTTAGAAATAATGAATTAAACCAAGAGCTGTGGCACAGGTTATAATCACAACACTCAGGGAGACAGAGACAGGAAGATCTCCATGAGTTCGAGACCAGCCTGGTCTACAAAGGGAGTCCAGGACAACCATGGGTACACAGAGAAACCCTCCCCCCCCAAAAAAAAAAAACAAAAACCAAACAAACAAACAAAAGGATTCTGAGAGGCCTGGCTCTCAGTATCTCTCCCTATCAAATACTGACAGATCTGCTTGTTCAAGGTGTGTAACATTCACACTCTGTTTCATCTTCTAATCCACCAGCATAATATATTATTCTAGCTTAATATCTAAATCCTCATGTTAGTCCTTTTCCTATACTTTTATGGCATTCTTTTAAGTATAACATGTATGCTTTAGGACTGTTTCAAGAAGAGTTCAAGTGTAAAAATGTCCCTAAAATCTACTAGTCTAAAACTACATTCTGTGACCTTTGTAACAGGAGAAGCCCCTGTATCTGGGCTCTGAACAACCTAGTTTTTTTTCCCCTTTCTCTGTATCTATGTCATTTCATTATTTGATGATGTTAAATGTTGTGGAAAGAATATGAAGTCAAGTTGACATTTTATTCATACAAGATATTTGATATTTCTCCTTGGAGCTTTGACTTTTTCTTTTGTACTACATTTTCTTATAATTTCACAAGGAAATGTCTTCTTGTCACGTGGATCAATTTTCCCTGCCAAGTGCCCCCTCTCAGTATGCAAATTTAGCTCTTTCATTTTTTTTCATAATGTCATTTATGGAGCCGTTGTGTGTAATTGTTCTACTTCACTATTTTCAATTCTTCTTTGAGTTACAAGAAAGAAGATGGAATTATGCTGGTGATGCTTGTCTGGGAATCCTTTACATTTTTGTACATCACACAAATGCCCATGTGTGTCACGTAGATGTACAGTGCTCTGATATGTTACATTGGTCAGAGATAAGGCAAGTATGTCAGTTGTCTTTCTCACCACAGCAGCTGTTA
Organism: Meriones unguiculatus; assembly: GCF_030254825.1. Classification (NCBI taxonomy): domain Eukaryota; kingdom Metazoa; phylum Chordata; class Mammalia; order Rodentia; family Muridae; genus Meriones; species Meriones unguiculatus. Next base: position 40,712,081 of record NC_083368.1, read on the forward strand.
CCACATCAGTGAAAGAGCATGGATGGAGTCTGCAGCAACTATCAAGGTCTTTGTCTGGACTATATATTCAGGTCCCATAAAATTGGTATAGGGAATCATTCCAGAATAAATTTGTAACATAGACACTGTGAAGTTTTCCTTTCCTAGGGACATATTTGTTACCCGCCTTCTACATGAACCAATTCTAGAAAGAAGAAAAAAGTGGATATGATGCTTGACAATGGTCATCCCAGTGTGCAGAAAGCAGAGACAGGAGGATGACCATGAGTTCTTTTTAACCTTCTTCTACTGTCTGATTGAGACTCTGTAGAGAACACTACATATTTAACTTCATGTGTTTAGAAAATAATCTCTTTTTTTTTTTTTTACTTCCCTTAATGCACTTCCCTTTCTGAAGAAGAGATGATAGAGAACATATGATGTAGTCATCAGAAGGTAAGTTACAAGTCTGTATCATCTTAGAATAAGTTTTACCATCATGGGCAAGGAATACATTTCTTCGCTTTTCTCATTTGTTTTTTTTTGTTTTGTTTTGTTTTGTTTTGTTTTTTGTTTTTTTGAATTTTATTTTTTTCTTATCAGTTACATTTTATTAACTCTATCCCAGCCATGTCCCGATCCCTCATTCCCTCCCAGTCCCTCCCTCCCTCCCTCATCTCCACCGTGCCCCTTTCCAAGTCCACTGATAGGGGGGACCTCCTTCCCATTCATCTGATCCTGTTTTATCAGGTATCTTCAGGACTGGCTGCAAAGCTCTCCTCTGTGGCCTAACAGAACTGCTCCTCCCTTGGGGGTGGGGAGGCCAAAGAGCCAGTCATTGAGTTCCTGTTAGAAATAGTCCTTGTTCCCCTCACTTTGGGAAACCAATTGGTTACTGAGCCACCACAGGCTACATCTGAGCGGAGGTTCTAGGTTATATCCATACATGGTTCTTGGTTGAATGTCAGTCTCAGAAAAGACCCTGTGCCCAGATATATTTGGTCCTTGTGGAGCTCCTATCCTTTCCCCATCAGACTAACTCCCTTTCTTTCTTATGATTCCCTGTACTCTGCCAAAGGTTTGGTCATGAGTCTTTGCTTTGAAAACACTGCTAGGTAGTCTTTCAGATGCGCTCAGTAGACTCCTGTCATACGTTCAATGCACATCCCATCTGTCTTTCTAAACGAGGATTGATCATCTTACCCCATGTCCGCTCTATTGATTATCTTTTTTAGGTGTATAGATTTCATTATGTTTATCATATCTCATAGGTCTATATAAGTGAGTATATACCGTGTTTGTCTTTCTCCTTCTGGGATATTTCACTCAGAATGATCTTTTCTAGATCCCACCATTTGCCTGCAAATTTCATGATTTCCTCCTTTTTTATTGCTGAGTAGTATTTCATTGTGTAAAAATAGCACAATTTCTGTACCCATTCCTCCTTTGATGGACATCTGGGTTGTTTCCAGGTTCTGGCTATTACAAATAAAGCTGCTATAAACATGGTTGAGCAAGTATCCCTTTTCTGTACTGAGCAAACTAGCAGTGGTATAGCTGGGTCTTGAGGAAGCACTATTCCTAATTGTCTTAGAAAGTGCCAGATAGATTTCCAGAGTGGTTGTACTATTTTACATTCCCACGAGCAGTGGAGAAGGGTTCCCCCTTTCTCCACAACCTCTCCAGCATGTGTTGTCACTTGAGTTTTTTATTTGGCCATTCTGGTGCATGTAAGGTAAAATCTCAGGGTCGTTTTGATTTGCATTTCCCTGATGGCTAATGAGGATGAGCATTTCTTTAAGTGTTTTTCTGCCATTTGATATTCCTCTGTCGAGAATTCTCTGTTTAGCTCTGTTCCCCATTTTTTAATTGGATTACTTGGTTTTCTGCTTTTCAGCTTTTTTAGTTCTTTGTATATACTAGATATTAGTCCTCTGTCAGATAAAGGGTTAGTGAAGATTCTTTCCCAATCTGTAGGCAGTCGTTTTGTTTTGATGACAGTGTCCTTTGCTTTACAGAAGCTTTTAAGTTCCATGAGGTCCCATTTATTGATTGTTGCTCTTAGAGCCTGTGCTGTTGGTGTTCTGTTCAGGAAGTTGTCTCCTGTGCCAATGAGTTTTAAGCTGTTCCCCACTTTTTCTTATAACAGATTTAGAGTATCTGCTTTTATGCTGAGGTCTTTGATACACTTGGACTTTAGTTTTGTGCAGGGTGATAAATATAGATCTATTTTCATTTTTCTGCATGTGGACATCCAGTTGGACCAGCACCATTTGTTGAAGATGCTGTCTTTTTTCCATTGAATGGTTTTGGTTTCTTTGTCAAAAATCGAGTATTCATAGGTGTGTGGGTTTATTTCTGGGTCTTCTATGTGGGTCCATTGATCCTCCTTTCTGTTTTTATGCCAATACCACATGATCATCTCCTTACATGCTGAAAAAGCATTTGACAAAGTCCAACACCCATTCATGTTTAAAGTCTTGGAGAGATCAGGGATACAAGGCATATATCTAAACATAGTGAAGGGAATATACAGCAAGCCTATAGTCAACATCAAACTCAATGGAGAGAAACTTAAATCAATCTCACTGAAATCAGGGACAAGACAAGGCTGCCCACTCTGGCCATACCGCTTCAACATAGTACTTGAAGTCCTAGCCAGAGCAATAAGACAACTAAAGGAGATCAAGGAGATACAAATCGGAAAGGAAGAGGTCAAAGTGTCACTATTTGCAGATGATATGATAGTATATATGAGCCACCCCAAAAATTCAACAAGAGAACTTCTCCAGCTGATAAACACCTTCAGCAAAGTGGCAAGATACAAAATCAACTCAAAAAAATCAGAAGCCCTCCTGTATGCCAAAGACAAAAGGGTTGAGAAAGAAATTAGGGAAGCAACACCCTTCACAATAGCCACTAATAACATAAAGTACCTTGGGGTGACACTAACCAAGCAAGTGAAAGACCTGTTTGAGAAAAACTTCAAGTCTCTGACGAAAGAAATTGAAGAAGATATCAGAAGATGGAAAGATCTTCCGTGCTCATGGATTGGTAGGATTAACATTGTGAAAATGGACATCCTGCCAAAAGCAATCTGCAGATTTAATGCAATTCCCATCAAAATAACAACTCAATTCTTTACAGACCTTGAAAAAAAGAATCTCACCTTCATATGGAGAAACAAACAACCCAGAATCTCCAAAACAATCCTGTACAACAACAGATCATCTGGAGGTATCTCCATCCCCAATCTCAAGTTGTACTACAGAGCAATAGTAATAAAAAGTGCATGGCATTGGCATAATCTCTCATTTTTTAAAAAAATAAAAATACTTAATGTTACTTTTGAGAATTCATTGCACATTAATTACACACACATATATATAACATTTACTGAAGCCTTTTGTGATTGAAAATTACCCTCTGGCATCAATTCTACTGCCTATATATGAAATAAATAATAATTTAATATATGCCAATAATCCAAGAGATATTACATTGCTTTATGAGGAAATACTGTTATATATCTAGGTACATAAGATGATAATAACATATATGTACCAGAAAATACTACAGAGTAATATATATAATACAATTCAGTAATTATGAGTTTATATATCATACTATTTTAGGGACAGAAAGAATAAGTCACAGCACATATGTCTGTATCACAAAATAATAAGATATATGTTGATATACTGTGTAAAATATATATAATTATATGAGATTATATTTTGCTCCTTGTATTTTAAATGATTTTACTTGTTTTAGCAGTTATGCATTATTTATCAACTTACAGGAAAACAACATATAAATGTGCCTGGAATGGTGGCTCACACCTGTAAACCCAATACTTGGGAGGCTGAAGCCAGAAGAATGCTGTGAATCTAAAGCCAGAATGCATTATAGACATTTTCAGGTAAGGAAAAAATGGAGTGACACTTTGTCTGAAACCAAACAAACAAAACAAGAAAGTGTAAATAATAAAAGGAAAAATAAAAGAAGTTCACCAAAACGTTCTGGGAAATATCCAACTACCTAGCTTTGACGTAGTTTAAGATCTTCAGAAAGTAAAATGAAATTAGAAGAAAAAATGTTGTCTTGGTTATTGTTCTAATGCTGTTAAGAAATCCCATGACCAAAGCAACAAAACATTTAATGGGAGTTTCCTTGGAGTTTCGGGGGGGGGGGACTAGTTAGCTATCATCACGGTGGGGAGCGTGGGGGCAGGCATGCAGAATCCAGCCATGTCCGACAAAAGTGTCCTTTTACCTGTCATTCAGTTTAACTGGGGCATAAAACACCTTTGAGTGTTTGTGTCACCAAGAACTTGTTATCCGGAGTGTACAATATCAAGGGCTTTCCCATTCCTTTCTGACCATTCAACCCTGATCATCCACAGAGACAAAGTATGTATTTATTATCTCTCTTTGTCACCATTCTGCATCAACCTACTGCAAGCACTAAAGCTACCTTCCTGCATGAGTTGTTTCACTTAATGTCCAACCACAAACTTTGTTGGATTCCAATCCATGTTTTATTTATGGAACCACATATCCTCTGAGCCAATGATTATTATAGAGGTGCTATGGTTGTTTATACCAGTTTCAGAAACTCTAGTAAATAGATAGCATCTCTTCTAATTTTGTAGTTATCACCACTATTGCCTCCCATAGAAGCTTAACTAAAGTTTACTCTCAGCATTAAAAGATAAATAAAAAAAAAAATAGAGAACTACACGTATTCTTGAAAAACACTAATTTGATATTTATTGTCCTGAAATGATTAGAAGAGGAACACATGTCTTTCCAGAAAAAAAAATTGCTGGTTTTCTCAAACCTCACCAGTTCCAGATGCTTCTCTTCTGCCTTGTTTGGTCAAGACACTAAAATCATTATTTAATATAAAAGCTACTTTTAGGAACAACTCAGATCTGATTTGACCCAAGGCTCAGTTCATTATAATATTGTTTATATTGTTCTTAAACCCTTAGGGCATTCAATATGAGGTTTTACAACTCAGAAGTACACACTCACACATATTATGTATATTTTTATACATGCATGCATGTATACATTCATGTATGCCCGCATGTATATATGTGTGTATGTATGTATGCATGTATGTATCCATGCATGTATGTACATGGCCAAGACTTCAAAAATATAATAAATCAAATAGCACCACATTATTTCTATGGCTGTTCATTTCAATAAAACATGAATGATTTCCAAAGCCTTTGATTTTCTTAATAGAACATGGTGAATTTTAATCATTGTAGTTCTACACATGAAAGGATGAGCACAAATCTGAGAACTGAACAATTTCATAGCAAGAAGAACATGAAAGGCAGCTCTTTATGATCTTTCAGGAGGAAGAGCTCTTGAAATACTGCGAGGAAGCCCGCCTCATGATGTTTCTCATTATAAAAGGTCACCACTCTGCTCATTTATCACTATTTTATGGAGAGGAAAGTGGACTTCATCCAGTTTGGAGAAAGGTTGCTGAGATTACTTGGTGTTAAGAGGGACAAAGGAATTACTCGGTCTATTCCAGAATAGAGCTTGGAAATACACTGTTAATGCAAAACCTGAAAAAATATAGTGAAATATGAGAAATGAGTAAATCTATACTGAAGGAATAATTTCCTATCCTCACATAATGATAGTTGACTCAAAGTGAGATGATGATTATAAAAATGCATACTAAGTATACTTATATCATTGAAGTTAATATTTATCAAAATAAACTGCAGAAGGACTTCATATTTCCGAAAATGTAAGACAGATACAAACACTAAACAAATCTATCATATTTACTACTCAACCACATCATCTTTGGTCCTTCTATAAGTCTGCAAGTCATAGATTCAGTACATATCCCTATGGCAGGCCTGCTACGTAAGATACTGTTGCAGTGGATTCACAAAGAATATCTCACTAGAGATCTTAGATTTAGGTGAAGAGTACTGAAATGAGAGAGAGAAAGCCAAGGTCCTTGCTCAGAGAAGCTTGATAACGGGGAGACGAAGTTAGTCATTGTTTACAGTGAACCATGTACAATCTTCTCACCTAATAGTTTGCGTTAGTCAAATCAGTAAAAATGTTACTCAGTTAAGTAAATGATAACTTTAACAGAAAAGCAGCTGTAATTGAGAGGTAAATTGGATAGGTGGGAAACTTAGAAACAAACAAACAAAAACGTAGAACTGAAAATCATGGCCTACAAAAATGGTTATTTGGATATTTTTGTTGGATTTTCATTACTGTAGAAATAGTAACTGCATTGACTAAGAAACCAAATATTTAACCTTAGTTTTATGATAAAAATACAGAATATTTTTAATATGAATTCCAATTTCTAAAACCTTGAAAGAATTAAAATTCCTAACCTCAGAACACAAGAAGAAGTGTTAAAGTGGGCATGACATACACCTGTAGTCTCAGCATGAAGGCAAAAACAGGTAGTTACCATAATCTGACGAATCAGAGCAGCCAAAACTGACAAACTCCAAGCTCATCATGACAGCTTTCTGAAGGAAACAAGGTAGAGAGCAGAGCCATTTAAGAGGATACCTGGTGTCAACCTCTTAATTCTGCACACACGTACACATATATACTAACAGACACAAATGCAGACACACACACACAGATACACACACACACACACAAAATTAAAAAGATAAGCAAAAGAAATGAAGATTTAAATGAGCTTCTCATTTAGTCTATGCAAGCACTTAAGTGAGACTTAGACAAAGATGTTTTTATTTTTTTTAACCTTTACTTACTTGTTTTTTATTTGTTTCTTTTACTTATTTATTTTGTATTAATTACAGTTTATTCAGTTTTTATCTTAGCTATAGCCCTCTCCTCAATCTCCTCCCAATCTCTCCCTCCCTCATCTCCTCCCATACCCCTCCCCAAGTCCCCTTCTCTCTGACCCTAGCCTATTAGGTTTCATCAGGACTGGCTGCATTGTCTTCCTGTGTGGCCTGGTAAGGCTGTTCCCCCATCCTGGGGTGGTGATCAAAGAGCAGGTCACTGAGTTCATGTCAGACAATATCTGTTCCCATTACTAGGGAACCCACTTGGAGACTGAGCTGCCATGGGCTACACTTGTGCAGGGGTTCTAGAATATCTCAAAGAGTGGTCCTTGGTTGGAGTATCAATCTCAGAAAAGACCTCTTTGCCCAGATTTATTTGGTTCTGTTGTTCTCCTTGTGGAGCTCCTGTCTCCTCCAGGTCTTTCTATTCCCCCCCTCCTTTCATAAGTATCCCTGCACTCTGCCCAAAGTTTGGCTATGAGTCTTTCAGCACCTGCTTCGATACCTTGCAAGGTAGAGTCTTTCAGAGTCCCTCTGTGGTAAGTTCCTATCCTGTTCCTTGTTTTCTCCATCTTCCAATGTCTGTCCCATTTGCCTTTCTGAGTGAGGATTGAGCATCCATCAATATAATCCACCATATAAATAAACTGATAAAAAAAGCACATGATCATTTCCTTGGATGCCAAAAAAGCATTTGACAAAATCTAAAACTCATTCATGCTTAAAGTCGTGGAGAGATTAGGGGAAAAATGGCACATACCTAAACATAGTGAAGACAATAATATACAGCAAGCCTGTAGCCAACATCAAACTAAACAGAGAGAAACTTAAAGCAATCCCACTGAAATCAGGGACAAGGCAAGGCTGCCCACTCTCCCAGTATCTCTTCAACATAGTATTTGAAATCTTAGCAAGAGCACTAAGACAACTAAAGGAGATCAAGGGGATATAAATTGAAAAGGAAAAGTCAAAAGATCTCTATTCTCAGATGATATGCTAGTATACATGTGCAACCCCCAAAATTTATTCAGAGAACTCCTTTAGCTGATAAACACCTTCAGCAAAGAAACTGGTTACAAAATTAACTCAAAAAAATCAGAAACCCTCCTGTATATGAAAGACAAAAGGGCCGAGAAAGAAATTAGGCAGACTACACCCTTCACAATAGCCGCCACAAATATAAAGTACCTTGGTGTGACTCTAACCAAGCAAGTGAAAGACCTGTTTGAAAGACTAAGATGTTTACAAGCAAAAAAAAAAAAATAACCTGTTTCTTTGAGATATAGTGTTTGAGATAAAGATGAAGTTAATATGGTGTCTGATGAGAGCTCTCCACTAATAAGAATGTTTTCTCAACTCTTCTATGATAGCAAGGACCACAGGTCTCCCTGGTATCTCATTCTGCAAAGTCACTAATCACATTTTATGAAGATCCTGTCTTCATAATCTAATTACCTTCCAAAGTCTGCATTTCCTAATACCATCACCTTAGGGACTAGGATCTTAATATATGAATTTTAAGGAAACAATCAGATAACAGCAGCTGTTCAAAACAAATAATATTCCAATTGAGCCTAGACAAATAAAATTATAGCATAAAGAGAATGAGATCATATAACGGAAATTTCCGAAGGAATGCAATGGAATTTCTAGATACCATACAACACACTGTTCACAATGTTCTAAACATGCTTTAAAGCAGACTGGCAGTAAAGACACATACAATTGAGCAAAGCTGGTGTGGGACTTATGGTCTTCCCCAGGGAAGAGCATACCAATTGGTTTTCCATTGCCAAATGGTCACTTCTGAAATCATGCATACTACTAACATAGAAACTGAACAGGTAATATTTAGAAATATATATCTACACATACATGCATTCAATAGCAATTAACAAAAACCAGTTAATGAATATGAAGAAGAGCATGGAAGGTCATATGTGAGGGTTTGGAGGGGGTAAGGGGTAGGGAGAAATGTTATAATTCTATTATGATCTTTTTACAAAGCAGATTGTCATAAGAAAAATATAGGAATCTGATTGACTTTCAAAAGAAAAGAAAATGCCAAGAGACAAATATCAAGGCAATCCAGAAAATGGAATTTGTAAGTAAGGATTTTTTTTAAAAGCTGATTTACTATATTCAATTAAATTAAAGAAGAAAAAAATGAACAAATATAAAATCTACAAGATAATTACATATCATAAAATATGAGCCAGTTGAAAGTCTGCATTGAGAAAAATCTCAGATATTTCCAGTGATCTCTGGACAAAGTAATGTATTTCTCAAAAGAAAGAAAGAGAGAAAGAAAGTGTCCCATCCAGCGGGAGTTCAACGCATTCCTAAGGGGGGGAGTGAAAAAAATAGTGAGAAAGAGACGCAAAGGAGGCCAAGTCAGTTTGTCCAATCAAAGCCTCATTTATTAGAAATTTACCCAACTTATATAGGAAGAAGGCAGGAAAGGGGGAAAGCTAATTTACTGCTGCAGGAGATAGCAAGAGTGGTTTCATGGCTTGAATATTGGACCTGCAAGATACTGTAAGGATATTTTCTTAAGATATCTCATGGATGCTCTAAGACTAAGAAATGGATGTCCTCACAAATCTATCACCCATAACCTGGGGTCCTAGATAACTCTTCCACTAATTGGCTTTAGGTCTCCACTAAATGACCTTTGCTCACTATTTGGCTTTGGCTTCAGTAAATAGGTTTGTCTCCACTAAATAGCTTTGGTTCACTATTTGGCTTTGGCTTCAGTAAATAGCTTTGACTCCCAGCAAGAAAGAGAGAGAGAGAGACAGACAGAGAGAGAGAGAGAGAGAGAGAGAGAGAGAGAGAGAAGAAGAAGAAGAAGAAAGAAAGAAGAAAAAAATGAAGTATGTCAACAATGCAGAAAAATGTCCAAATGTAAATGCCAAAAATGTAAACCACCAAAAATGTAAACAATAAAATAAACGATTTGGTACTGTGCTTTAAACTAAAGTTTGTGGTAAATATCCATGACTGTATTAGTGTAGATAAACAGTTATAAATAAGAAGATAGAAGCCTATACAAATGCAGCCTCTTATGCTCAAAACAAAACTCATGTCGGTGAGTGAAAGACTTAAATGTAAAACTTGAATCTCTACATCTTAGAAGAAAACAGAAGAATTACTGTGTGTCATTCATCTGGGAAATATTTAAATGGCTATTAGCCAAAAATACAGGCAAACTTTGTAAGAACAGACAGATAGGATTACATCAAACCATTATAGATTTCATGGTCATCACAACTACTGAAAAAAAAAGTGTAGATAATTTGAAGAATGTAAATATATGCATAAATACAAGAATAAAAAAAAACATGTATTTTTTCCTAATTTCTTTAACATATATTCTTGATTAAAGAAACACTCCACCATCGATTGTGAGGCTTGCATTATGTGACCACATATATGCATGCTGACCACAGACATGATAGGCTGAAGGACATATACATTAAAATTATAAGGCTCTTCAAGCACGTACAATAGAATAATATGATTATACATTAAACCTGACAGGAGAGTGATGGCTACCTGCCATCTGCTTCAAGGCAAATAGAAAACAGATGATAATAGCACAAGCAGCTCAATCTAACAGTCTAAAGGATAAAAATGAACTTTTTATTTAATCAGACATTAATTTTTATTAATTGGAAAAGATATGAAAAACAAATGAACAGCAAACAATAAAATTATTTTTTTCTGTTAAAATAAAGATGTTATACTGTCTCTGTCTCTCTCTCACCTCTCTCTCTCTCTCTCTGCCCTCTAATTTTTCTCTCAATATCTGTGACAATTGATTTTCTTGACCTTTATCTTGTCTTTTAGTTTTTCTTTTATTCATACTAACACTGTAAAAATAAAAATAGTTCAACATTTTATTCCTTCTGCTACCTGTTTTTTTTTCATGTTCTTTAAAGTGGTTTTACTGTGATCATCATCAACCTTCTTCATTCCAAATGGTGGGTCTCTCTTCTCTCTCTCTCTCTGTCTCTCTCTCCCTGTCTCTCTCTGTCACGTTCTCTGTGTGTGTGTGTGTGTGTGTGTTTCTATGTGTGTGTAGCAGGCATTTATGTATATCTGTACAGTATATTATTTTGAATATTCATGAAAACTGACAGGAAAGAGTTGGCTATCTGCCATTTATGAATTCAGAAAACAATATCCAGCAAGGACATCTGGCTTTCACTTTGGTTCTAAGCACTGAACGTAAGTAGTCAGTATTCAGCTAAGCTATGTATCAGTATCTTTTCAAAGACTGGATGTGTGAAAGCGGGTGATGGAGAAGAAAAAAGAAGGCAGGCTGAGGAATGGCAGAGAGTAAAGGAGAGAGGAATTAAAGAGAGAGGCCAAGAGATTTTAGAAGAAAACATACCCTACAAACTCAGCATTAAAAAGACTGTTGAATCTACCAGGACTTTGATCCTAATAAGGATTCATCAACATAAAAATGTGGGCTTTCATATACATACAGGTATAAAATGGATATTTTCATATTTTCTGATCTAGTTTTGACTTTCTGGGAACAAAGACAATCAAATGCATATGTTGGAGGAGTTAAGGCTTATGAAAGAAAAGTGACCACTAAGCAATACAAAGTAAATAGAAATATATATGTATGTATAAAATTATTCTTTGACGCATCAGGCAAGAGTAGAGGTCTGATCTCTGATATTAGAAATAAATTGGGACTTTGTACCGATGTTCATTTAGGTGTCATCCACCCAAAGAGCATCAGACCCGTCCGATACCTTTTTCTCAGAGGCGGGACCTGGGGCATCAACCCGCATGCAATCAGACATGCTCTTCTCTGGGTCGAAAGCGGCTGACCCTGAGTGCAGTGCTTAGCCTCGCATCCTGAGCGTATCATTTTAGCTTTTTATGGTATCCAACCATGCTTGGGGAGAATGTCCTACTTCAATGGCTGTAAAGGCCTGAATGATCATGGATGCGTCTAAAATAAAAAGGGGGAACTGTAGAGAGCTGCGGAATGCTATGCCTTAAAGATGGAGCTGGTTTCCACCTTCCACCTTCCCGATGGTGAGTGCTCTCTGTCACGAACAATTCCACATTTGGCTAAGGCTGAGGATCTGGCTTGCTTCCATATATGTGGATCTATCTGCATTGCCCACGTGGCACGCCTGGGTTGGCTACCCAGAGGCTATTTAAGCCGTGGGCTGGCTTTCCCCAGGGTCCGAGGATTGTTCAAGGTTCCTGAATAAACTTCATTGAAAAAAAAATATTCTTTGCAGGAACGCAATCCCCAATGAGCTTCACTTCATCAATAACCAATATGCTTAAGCCCTGGGTTATACTGTGTGATCAGTTTCTTCTCTTTGCAAGTTTAGATTTAGCCTAATAATCTAGGAAGTTTTTCTTTCTTTATTTTTTGTGTGTATTTTCATAGAAAGCTTTCACCAGATGGGCATGGTGGTGCACGTGTTTAATCATAGCACTCAGGGAGGTAGAGGCAGATAGATCCCTGTGAGCGTGAGGCCAGCTTGGTTTACAAAGCAAATCCAGAACAGCCAAGGCTACACAGAGAAACCTTGTCTCAAAACAAAACAAAACAAAAAACCAAACCAAACAAACAAACAAACAAAAAAGAATGAAAGAAAGAAAATATCTTTTACCATTTATTGATTTCTTCATTTAAAAACTTCTACTTACACCATAGTAAATTTTTTTCTCGCTTGAAAACTTCTGTTTTTCAGAGCCCTTTGTGGTAGGCTCCTGTCCTGTCTTCTCCAGCTTCCCATATCCATCCCGTTTAATCTTCTGAATGAGGATCAAGCATATTCCCTCCTTGTTTAGCTTCTTTAAGACTATAGAGTTTAGTGTTTTTATTCTATATTATATGGCTAATATTCACTTATAACTGAGTATATACCATGTGTGTCTTTCTGCTTCTGGGATACATCACTCAGCAAGGTACTGAAGCAGATGCTGAGACTCATAGCCAAATTTTGGGCAGAGTGCATGGAATCTTATGGAAGAAGGGGGAGCTAGAAAGACTTGGGGGTGACAGGAGCTCCACAAGGAGACCAACAGTGTCAAAAAATCTGAGTCTAGGGGTCCCTGCATAGATTGATGAATCAGCCAAGGACCGTGCATGGAGAGAGGACCCCAACTTCCTGCTCAGATATAGCCCATGGGCGGCTCAGTCTCCATGGGTTTCCTAGTAAGAAGAGCAGGGACAGTCTTTTTTTTTTTAATTACACTTTATTTTAATTACACTTTATTCATTTTGTATCCCCCCATAAGCCCCTCCCTCCTCCCCTTCCAATCCTACCCTCCCTCCCCTTTCTGCATGCATGCCACTCTCCAAGTCCACTGATAGGGGAGGTTCTCCTCTCCTTTCTGATCTTAGTCTATCAGTTCACATCAGAAGTGGCTGCATTGTCCTCTACTGTGGCCTGGTAAGGCTGCTCCCCCCTTACCAGGGGAGGTGATCAAAGAGCAGGCCAATCAGATTATGTCAGAGGCAGTCCCTCTTCCCATTACTATGGAACCCACTTGGACACTGAACTTCCATGGGCTACATCTGTGCAGGGGTTCTAGGTTACCTCCATGAATAATCCTTGGTTGGAGTATGAGTCTCTGGGAAGTTCCCTGTGTTCAAATTTTCTTGTTCTGTTGCTCTCCTTGTGGAGACCCTGTCTTCTCCAGCTCTTACTATTTCCCACTTCTTACATAAAATTCCATTCACTCTGCCCAACATTGACCATCAGGCTCAGCATCTGCTTTGATAGTCTGTAGGGCAGAGGCTTTCAGAGGCCCTCTGTGGTAGGTTCCTAGTTTGTTTCCTGTTTTCTTCTTCTGGCTTTCAGAAGCCCTCTGTAGAAGGTTCCCAGGTTGTTTCCTGTTTTCTTCTTCTTCTGATGTCCATTCTCTTTGCCTTTCAGGATGGGGATTGACCGTTTTAGTTAGGGTCCTCTCTCTTGCTTAGTTTCTTTAGATGCACAGATTTTAGTGGGTTTGTCCTATGTTGTATGTCTATATGAGTGAGTATATACCGTGTGTGTCTTTTTGCTTCTGGGACAACTCACTCAGGATGATCCTTTCCAGGTCCCACCATTTACCTGCAAATTTTATGATTTCCTTAATTTTCATTGCTGAGTAATACTCCATTGTATAGATGTACCATGATGGAGAGGTTGTGGAGAAAGGGGAACCCTCCTCCACTGCTGGTGGGAATGGAAACTTGTACAACCACTCTGGAAATCAATCTGGCACTTTCTCAGACAACTAGGAATAGCGCTTCCCCAAGTTCCAGCCATACCACTCCTGGGCATATATCCTAAAGAGGCTCAAGGACACAAAAAGGACATTTGCTCAACCATGTTTATAGCAGCTTTATTTGTAATAGCCAGAAGCTGAAAACAGCCCAGATGCCCCTCAACTGAAGAATGGATGCAGAAACTGTGGTACATCTATACAAGGGACAGTCTTTTGCATGAACTAAGTTACCTGCTTTTTGATCACCTCCCCCTGTTGGGTAGCCTTAGTAGCCCACCGAGAAAGAGGATCCAGACAGTCCTGATGAGACCCAATAGGCTATGGTTAAATAATAAGGAAGTAGGACCTTCCCTATCAGTGGGTTAAGGGGAAAGGCATAGGGGGAGAAGAGGAAGGGAGTATGGGACTGGGAGGAAATGAGGAAGAGGTCTACAGCTGAGATACAAAGTGAATAAATTGTAAATAATAATAATAATACTATAAAAAGAAAACTTCTGTTTTGAAATAAATATGGTTTAGTTACCAAAAATACACACATTCTTTTTTTTTTAATTTTTATTTTATGTGCATTACTCTGAAGGTGTTAAATCCCTTGGAATTGGGGTTATATACAGTTGTGAGCTGCCATGTGGGTGCTGGGAATTGAACCCAGGTCCTTTGGAAGAGCACACAGTGCTCTTAATCACTGAGCCACCTCTCCAGCCCTACAAACACATTCTTTCAACAGCAAAAAAAAAAAAAAAAAGAAAAGAAAAATAGTACTGATTCCTGGGGAAATATATGTTATTCAAAGTATTCACTTTACCAGTTGAAATGATAATCCTCATTTTAATATAATTTCCAGGGTCCAAGAATGTGCTTTGAATTGCAGTCACTTACAGGGGTAAATTGAAAGTTCAAAACTGTCCATTTTGTCTAGCATCAAAATTTAGCGTTTTCTAGACTGGAAACTCAATTTAATTTTTTTTCTCCAAAAAATTAATTGTGTAGAAAAAAAATAAGTACACAAAAAATTGTGTAGAAATTAATTGTATAGTAAGAGAGCTTAAAAACTTAGAAACATACATTCACATACAAAAAAAAAAAAAAAAAAAACAGCTTCCAAATTGGCTAACTTTTTTCATGGAAAGAATTATTGTGACTGGTATTTTCCTAGGAATTCCTCTGGAAACATGGCACTGAAAAGCATTCTTCCCTGTCATTGAGGTTTATACCAAATGTGAGAATGGAACTGTGGGGTTTTGCTAGCTTTGATGCAAGCTCTGTATCATGCTTACTTGCTTTAAGAGGATATTTGTGAACTCTATATAAAATGAGCCTATAACTCAATAGAGAAAATATGCACATTTAAACGTGTGTGTGTGTGTGTGTGTGTGTGTGTGTGTGTATCTATGTGTAATCGGAGTGGCTCTAAACCATTTGACAGACAAATAATTTTCTCCAAATCTGTTTCTTACTGCATGATGGAATAAACCTGATCTGAAGCCAAAAGGGTGATACAATAGTAATTGGATGTTGGAAGCTAAACAAATCTTCTTGAAAAACATTGCTTCCCTTGATTAAACATGGCTTGCCTTTCTGCTTATTTTAACTGTCTTGAACATTGTTGGATTAATCTTTTCATATTTATAAACCTTTCATCTAGTTTTCTAATCCAATATAAAGATCCAGATGTAAGATACTAGGAGCAATGTAGCATTAGTATTTATATATTCCATTTACACCTTTTCAGATTAAGTTCTTATACACCTTTTAGATAAAAATAATTTTTATATTATTAGCAAAGTAATTGCATTATTAAAGTTTGGTTTTAGATCTCTAAGCTATTTAATTAAAAAACTTTTCTGTATATCTCATAACAATGCATATAGTGAAAGATAAAATATGCATGGGATGCCGATTGTTCCTATAGCAACTTGTAGAAAAACCAGTACCTTACTTAAGTATAAAATAATCATTGATTAAACATGATAAAAAATAATTATGTTACAGTTGAAAGTGGGTTTTACCAACAAGTATAAATCAAAAAAAAAAAAACAAGGTAATATAAAATGATAAATTTAATAGTAGGGAATTATTTAAAACTACTTATCCAACTTATCTATACAGACATAAAAAAATTGTGACATGGATATATGGATATGTACATTTTTCACGTTATGCTACAGTCGGCAAAATTTTTCTGGTACCAGAATGATATTACAAGGCTCCAAATACGCATCAAAATATGGTAGTAGATCTAAAGTCGTAAAATGTCCATAAATACTGAATATTATAATACATCTAATTCAATTTTTAAAACTTATTTCAAAAGTAAGTAACTTAAATGCAAATAAAAGTGAAACAAATAATTACACTGTCATGTAAGCTTGTGTACCTTAGCAAATCTGGGCTGTATGAAAAAATATCAGGGCTAGAACATGATATTCCTCACTGATTCCAACAGGGTGGGTACAAATCAAAAGTTAGAAATCCAAGGAACCACCCTTTATGCCTTTTAATATCTCAGCTTGGTGAGATCTAAACACCAGACAAAGCTGGAGACTGATCCCAGACTCTTCCAGGTGAAGTGCTGGTTAGAAAGCTCTCTTTGTCCATACCATAGCCAGAGCTGTGGCTAGGCACACATCTTAGGAAACTGTTAGCAGCACACACTAAATTTCACATCATAGAAACAAACAAACAAACAAACAAACAAAAAGTAGGTGTCTTAAAGACCATATATTTTTATCTTATACAGGTTATAAAAATGTGAGCGTGAACCAATTTGAAAATAGCTATAATAGTGAAAGATAAAATATCAAAATGCAATTCTCTATGAGTAAATACTTAAAAGCCCACAAGCATATGGTTATCATACAGAATGAAGGAAGCAATAATTTTTAACTACAGTGTCTATGCCTCAAAACTCATCTGAAAAGGAAAACATGGGCAAATAAAAGCATAGAGCTAAGAAAATTCATGCTACATATGGTGACATAAGCACAAGAAAACCATTCTTCCATGTTGGATCAGTAGCATTAGTAACCTGTCGAGCACTGAGAAGAATGATGGGAGTGGCAAAAACTGGAATTAAGAGAATACACTGGGGGTATATGTCAGAGAAATGGTAACAGAATGATAGGGACAAAAGGAATTGGCAGACTCAACCATATTCCAGATCTGGAGTGACCAGAACTGATAATGAGCATCTGAACGTGCAAATTACATAAAAAGCAGAATGAAGGAAGACTGCAAAAGCCACTAAGCCCAAGACTGGAGTCAAAGGTAATGCTATTGGCTAACAGAAAAAGTGCTTGGATGAATTAGGAAATCAAGATGAGGCTTCCTATTTCAGCCCAACTCAGTTTAGAAACGAAGTTTTAAATGTGAAACTCACAATACCGTATTAAAAACCTTAGAGTAACTGAAATCTCTGAAAAGACTATTTTGAAAGCAACAAAAAGAAGGAAAATATGAAAGTTATAATGTATGTTATCGGCAGAAGAAAACAGTTTTACCCCACAAGGAGAGCAACAGAACCAGAAAATTTGAACACAGGGGTCTTTCCAGAGACTCATACTTCAAGTACCATGCGTGGAGATAACCTAGAACCCCTGCACAGATAGATGTAGTCCATGGCAGTGTAGTGTCCAAGTGGGTTACATAGTAATGGGAAGAGGGACTGCCTCTGACATAAGCTGATTTCCCTGCTCTTTGATCACCTCCCCCTGAGGGGAGAGCAACAATACCAGGCCACAGAAGATGACAATGCAGCCACTCCTGATGTTATCTGATAGACTAAGATCAAAAGGAAGGATAGGGGGACCTCCCCTATCAGTGGACCTGGGGAGGGGCATGGGTGAAGAAGGGAGACGGAAGGTGGGACTGGGAGGAAAGGAGGGAGGGGCTTATGAGGGGATACAAAGTAAATAAACTGTAATTAATAAAAAAAGTAATAAATAAAATGTGTTTACCAAAAGTAAATGGTTACCAAAACCATCAGATACTACAAAGCTCTGTGAGATCACCTTTGAGATAGAAAATCAGTAAGATGGCTCTCAATGAACTAAAATTGGAACTACCATGTGCTCTAACACCAGTCTTGGATGTGCATCTGAGGAATTCAGTTCAGCATACCCACAGGTGCCTGGGCAGCCAATGTTTATTGTAGCACTATTCTCAATAGTCAATATATGGTGTCCCTCAACAGATGGATGGATAAAGAAAAAAAAATGTGTCCTAAGTATATAATGAACTTTTATTCTCAGCCAGAGTTTAGAATGAAATTACATTATACAACCCAGATGTCCATCAACGGTGGAATGGGTACAGAAATTGTGGTATTTTTATACAATGGAATACTACTCAGCAATCAAAAAGGAGGAAATCATGAAATTTGCAGGCAAATGGTGAGATCTAGAAAAGATCATTCTGAGTGAAATATCCCAGAAGGAGAAAGACAAACATGGGATATACTCACTTATATAGACCTATAAGATATGATAAACATAATGAAATCTATACACCTAAAAAAGATAATCAATTGAGCGGACATGGGGTAAGATGATCAATCCTCGTTTAGAAAGACAGATGGGATGTGCATTGAACGTATGACAGGAGTCTACTGAACGCATCTGAAAGACGGTAACTAACAGTGTTTTCAAAGCAAAGACTCATGACCAAACCTTTGGCAGAGTACAGGGAATCATAAGAAAGAAGGGGAGTTAGTCTGATGGGGAAAGGATAGGAGCTCCACAAGGACCAAATATATCTGGGCACAGGGTCTTTTCTGAGACTGACATTCAACCAAGGACCATGTATGGATATAACCTAGAACCTCCACTCAGATGTAGCCTGTGGTAGCTCAGTAACCAATTGGTTTCCCAAAGTGAGGGGAACAGGGATTATTTCTAACAGGAACTCGATGACTGGCTCTTTGGTCTCCCCACCCCCGAAGGGAGGAGCAGTCCTTTTAGGCCACAGAGGAGGGCTTTGCAGCCAGTCCTGAAGATACCTGATAAAACAGGATCAGATGAATGGGGAGGAGGTCCCCCCCATCAGTGGACTTGGAAAGGAGCACGGTGGAGATGAGGGAGGGAGGGAGGGAGGGACTGGGAGGGAATGAGGGATCAGGACACTGCTGGGATACAAAGTTAATAAAATATAACTGATAAAAAAAATCAAGAAAAAAAATTACTTGGAAAAAAAAAACAAACTTGTAACATCAAAAAAAAAAAAGTATCTTTTATTTTCCATATGAAGGGACAACATGAGAGCTAACCCAAGCTATACAAATACACGACTTGGGGTAAGCACAGAGCATGTCTTTCTCTGTTCTAACTATCTCTAGGCTTAGGCCTGAAAGCTTCTACAATCTTCCAGCTTCCATCTGCAAACCTAGGACTAGAATGTTTCAGCCTCTGAGGTTTACTTTTGAAAAAGCTCACATTCTGGGTCTGGAGGAAGCACTATTCCTATTTGTCTTAGAAAGCGCCAGATAGCTTTCCAGAGGGGTTGTACCAGTTTACATTCCCACCAGCAGTGGAGGAGGGTTCCCCTTTCTCCACAACCTCTCCAGCATGTGTTATCGCTTGAGTTTTTCATCTTGGCCATTCTGATGGGTGTAAGGTGATATCTCAGGGTCGTTTTGATTTGCATTTCCCTGATGGCTAATGAGGATGAGCATTTCTTTAAGTGTTTTTCTGCCATTCAATATTCCTCTGTTGAGAATTCTCTGTTTAGCTCTGTTCCCCATTTTTTAATTGGATTACTTGGATTGCTGCTTTTCAGCTTCTTTAGTTCTTTTTATACCACTGCTAGGTATATACCCAAAGTTTGTTCAAGTACACAAAAAAGGACACTTGCTCAACCATGTTTATAGCAGCTCTATTTGTAATAGCCAGAACCTGGAAACAACCCAGATGTCCATCAACGGTGGAATGGGTACAGAAATTGTGGTATTTTTATACAATGGAATACTACTCAGCAATCAAAAAGGAGGAAATCATGAAATTTGCAGGCAAATGGTGGGATCTAGAAAAGATCATTCTGAGTGAAATATCCCAGAAGGAGAAAGACAAACATGGGATATACTCACTTATATAGACCTATAAGATATGATAAACATAATGAAATCTATACACCTAAAAAAGATAATCAATTGAGCGGACATGGGGTAAGATGATCAATCCTCGTTTAGAAAGACAGATGGGATGTGCATTGAACGTATGACAGGAGTCTACTGAGCGCATCTGAAAGACGGTAACTAACAGTGTTTTCAAAGCAAAGACTCATGACCAAACCTTTGGCAGAGTACAGGGAATCATAAGAAAGAAGGGGAGTTAGTCTGATGGGGAAAGGATAGGAGCTCCACAAGGACCAAATATATCTGGGCACAGGGTCTTTTCTGAGACTGACATTCAACCAAGGACCATGTATGGATATAACCTAGAACCTCCACTCAGATGTAGCCTGTGGTAGCTCAGTAACCAATTGGTTTCCCAAAGTGAGGGGAACAGGGACTATTTCTAACAGGAACTCAATGACTGGCTCTTTGGTCTCCCCACCCCCGAAGGGAGGAGCAGTCCTGTTAGGCCACAGAGGAGGGCTTTGCAGCCAGTCCTGAAGATACCTGATAAAACAGGATCAGATGAATGGGGAGGAGGTCCCCCCTATCAGTGGACTTGGAAAGGGGCACCACGGTGGAGATGAGGGAGGGAGGGAGGGACTGGGAGGGAATGAGGGATCGGGACACGGCTGGGATACAGAGTTAATAAAATGTAACTGATAAAAAAAAATAAAAAAAAGAAAAAAAAGAAAAAGCTCACTTTCTCGTTCTTTCTGAACTCTGGCTAGCTGGTTCAGCTTAGTTGTTCTGTCTCAAACTGCTCTCCAAACTGAATGATTCAATCTGGCTTCTCTCACTCCTCTTTGAATTGTTCTGCTTGCCCTCAAACTAACTCTGGCTTGTTCTAATCTTCTGGCTCCTTCTTATTCTCTGGCTTCAACTGCCTCTGCTTACCTGCACTACACTTCATGAACTCACAAATACCTTCAACTCCAGTGCACTGTACTCTGTCAACTGAACTGGCTCTACAATCCCATTCTGTACTGAACTCAACTCTATTGTCTTATCTATTTAACAGTACTCAGCTCTGCTTTCTCTACTATACTGTCTTCTCTACTGAGCTCTCTACCGTAATCTACTGTATTGTCTTCTCTGCTCTCTCTACTGTACCCGACTGTCTCAATTCTTCTATCCTCTTAAGTAGCTCCTCTTTTCTATCTGTTCTTTCCTATTTGTTCCTATCTCGGACTAATTTTTGTCAAATGTTTCTCTGATTTATCACTTTGTCTGCTCCTCAATGTAACATCGCTTTCAAACATGGGTGCTTCCTTCTACAAACTGACTTTACCTTAACTATTTGGGAGTATGTACTAAGGTCATGTCTATTTTCCAGGCAGAGGGGTTCAAGGTATGTCATTCCAGCCAGATCACACAGACATCCAATGTCTTTGAATGTGATCCCTTTCCGGAGCAGTCATGGTGCTCAGTAGAGGATTAAAATTTCTCTGCAACATTGTCTTCAGAAAAATGGAAAGATCTGGAGATTATTATATTAAATGCGATAAAGGAGACTCAAAAAAATTGTCATGTTTTCTTTAATTTGGGTAATCTGGAATTAAATACATGTGATGTGAGACTAAGAAGGGAGAAAGGGGAAAAGTAACTAAAAGAAGAACAAGATGGGAGCAAGAGAGGATATTGCTGAGAAAGAAAATATCATGTGCTTTCTCTCAAATGAAATCTAGATTATATATATATATATATTATATGGAACAAAAAAGCTAAAGACTGAAAGGGAACCATTAATGTGGAGGAATCACAGAGAGTACAAGAGGATGTATTTATATATATATATATATATATATATATATATATACAAAAATACAACAAATTCTATTCTTTTGTGTATCAAATTTAAAAATAATATGAATAAAATAATAATGATGAATAAAATTAAAGTAAGAAAGTATGGGAAAGTAATATATTAAAGAAAATGAAGGTAGAATCAAAGTAATTTTATAGATAATGTATATTTAACTTCTGAGACATGAGAAAAAGATGGAAATGAAGTAAAATACTTTAGGGTAGTCATGATCAAAGAACAAGTTCCTTTATGTATGGAGTTCCCTCTGCTTTTCCTACTTTATTATCATCTTTAGTCTTTCTCTAAGCTGATAAACAACAAGTAAATAGAAAATTAAAACCATAATAAGGGAATTTTATCTTAGCAATATCAATGGCCAGAAATAGGGAGGGTGGAAATGTGAAAAATTAAATAAAGTCAGACAACTAAACAGCTAACTAATTAAATGAATAAATACATAATAAAATAAGGGTAGGAATATTGTAAGTTTTGGGGTGATGATTTAATATAACCTTTTGTAATAATCTCAAAGAATCATTTAATTGTAGAAACCTTGAATGAGGAATGGGAAGCTGAAACAGAAAAGAAACAAAGGGCTCATAGTTGTTCAACCCTGTGGGAACAGTTTGTGAATCGTGTAGATTGTCTGTTAGAACACTCAGCCTTCAAGAAAACGCACTTAGTGACCTGTTCCATTCTTATGTTGGTTGAATGTTCATCTCATAGGAACATAGGAACAAATAAAACCACTCCCATAATTACGGCAGAGTTTAAGAAAACACCTCAAGCCCTGGAGGAAGCCTCAGACAGTGGGTGCTTGACAGGAAAAAAAAAAAAAAAAAACAAGAGCAGGACAGAGAGGATTTGAGGCAGAACACCAAACATTCTGCTCATGCAAGTTCTTTATCCTTCAAGCCATCTCCTCAGACCCTGAAGAAACGCTGCGTGCCCAAAGGCCTCTTGTCTTCTTCTCTCATCACAAAGAGAAATAATGGCTCCCACGATAGATAATAGCACGGATAGGTAGCTCAAGAAGTAACAGTCACCAGGATTTTCTTCCATTAACTTACACCTCGAAAAGCCATAATGGCAAGAGAAAACGTTATTTACTTATCAAACGGTAATAAATTTTGAAAGATGGAAACTTTCCCTAGGTGTTATCTGTTGTTGCTTCCTCTCCACAATAATAAGGTGGAAGAAATAGGGTAGAATAGATTTTAGGGATTCCAGGGACAAGAACAAGACAACCTGGGTGTGAAGAGAGCTTGAATCTAAATACCTGGCAAAATGGATTAGCTAGTCATTAATTTTATAGAGCATATGACCTTGCATCTATGACCATAGCTATACACTGGAGACAAGATAAGAAATGGGCAGATTTGGTGACATCCCTCATGTACCAGCAGATAAAAATAAAAGGAGAATATTTAGTTTTAGGATACCTTTTCCATTTTGTAATTCGCTTTAGCCTTATGTTGCTTCTTGAATCAATTACCATCTGTCATATCATTTGTCTGCATTCCTGAACTCACCTAACAGATTAAGGGTTCCCTGAGGTACCACAGTTCCTGCTCTCACAAAATGACTAGCTGACTGAAACGAAGGAGCAATGATTGAGTCGGGTGAGCATTTGAAGTCCAGCTGTGAGCACTTTATGCCGGGAGCATGTTTGGTCCAATCTGCTCAGTTACATCCAAAACTGTGAGAAAATGTCCTTTGCCGGAAGGAGGCAACACTCCTCTGCCTTTATATCTTCAAAGAAACATATTTCGTGATCAAAGCTCTGTCTGTTCCACTTATTTGGGGAACAACATTTACACTGAAGTTTGAGTTTCAAAAATGATGAGAAAAAGTTAATCTCTAGGCCACTGTTTCCACATTTTTGGAAACGACTGTTCAAAGAGAATTTTTTAGTGATGCTCTCTGAAACTATGTGTTTCTATAAGCAGATATGATAGTTGGACAGAACTCAGGCCCTGAAGCTAAGTAGAATGTCAAAATGGACAACAGGTTATGCCTGTGGATGAAATAAACAGTCATTTATTAGATACAGAAATTTGAAAGACTGAATTAACCTCTCTTGATCTCTATTTTTTCTTTGAAGGTGGAATCTGGGTGCCACCTACAATGATTCAGAAGAATATAATGAGACCCATATGTAAAGATTCAAATTTAATGCAGGGGTGGAATGGCAGCACAGCCATTAAAGGCTGAAGGTCAAAATAGAAAGATTTCAGTTCTAAAATACACTGTAGCCCACAGTTGACATTCAATGCCAGCCCGGGCAACCATCACCAGAGCCTGTCTCAAAGCAGAACAACAACAACAAAATAGTATACTTAAAGAGTTAATAAGAATAATTGAAAAATACAAAAACTAGTCCTGCGTCCACTCTGGTAGAATTTACTGTGACAATGGCCACTCTCAGCTGCTCCATCATAGTATCGAATTCTCCAGTCCAATTACCTAAAATATAGCTAGACAATTGTTTAGACAGATTTGCAGCACAGGAAAAATTCTCATGTTTTATGCTAGTGACACAAAGTCCAGCATATTTTCATTGACAGCCAAGCTGAGCGATTTGCCATAGGGTATCAATTTCCCCCTGCACGAGGTCAATCCTCTGATTGAACACCATCAAGCTTCCTTTTAGTTGAGCATTAATTCCTTTATGTACAACTAAGGCATGAGCTACATTGGCTAAATGATTGTTCAGGGTCTGAGCAGTCTGCCCAGTAAGACTCATGGCTAATGCCCCGGTGGTAGCTCCAACACCCGCCAATGAGATGGTAGTAACAATGGTGGCTGTAGTTCCAAGATCCCTTTTCTGTCTGAAGAGAGTCATAGCGTGAGGGGCATCAACGGGCACAGGCACCCAGTGAGGCATGCGAGTAACCAGGGCATACCTAAATTTACTAGCATTGCAGCATTGGGCAAAAAAGCAAGTATCATTACCACAATTACTTGGCTCTATCTGGCTAATAATGAATAAAAATGGGGGATATAGACAAACAGGTGTGGGCTTATAGGAAATATTATGAGAAGCCTTAGCCACAGGATTATCATCATGGATTGCTGCAGCCATGAATCATCTGAAGGAATGGGCGGGCATGGGAGCGTTAGCAGGCCTTCTGGTGTTGGTCTCCTTGGTTTGCCTGTGGTATATATGCAAGATTAGAGTCTCACAACAGTGTGATGCAGCCATGATCATTCAGGCCTTTACAGCCATTGAAGCAGGACATTCTCCCCAAGCATGGTTGGATACCATAAAAAGCTAAAATGATACGCTCAGGATGCGAGGCTAAGCACTGCACTCAGGGTCAGCCGCTTTGGACCCAGAGAAGAGCATGTCTGGTTGCATATGGGTTGATGCCCCAGGTCCCGCCTCTGAGAAAAAGGTATCTGTCGGGTCTGATGCTCTTTGGGTGGATGACACCTAAATGAACATCGGTACAAAGTCCCAATTTATTTCTAATATCAGAGATCAGACCTCTACTCTTGCCTGATGCGTCTAAAACAAAAAGGGGGAACTGTAGAGAGCTGCGGAATGCTGTGCCTTAAAGATGGAGCTGGTTTCCGCCTTCCACCTTCCCGATGGTGAGTGCTCTCTGTCACGAACAATTCCACATTTGGCTAAGGCTGAGGATCTGGCTTGCTTCCATGTATGTGGACCTATCTGCATTGCCCACGTGGCACGCCTGGGGTGGCTACCCAGAGGCTATTTAAGCTGTAGGCTGGCTTTCCCCAGGGTCCGAGGATTGTTCAAGGTTCCTGAATAAACTGCATTGAAAAAAAAAAAAGAAAAATACAAAAACTAAAACTTAATTTTTTTTTTGAAAAGGAAGAGTTAAAATATTACTTCATGTCTGATGGAAATGGATCCAAGGATTCTGACAAAGAACTCAAGTAACTTTCTCCAAGACCCTTCTCTGAAGAAGCCACAAAAGTTGCATGCTAATTATTATTCTCTCTGACCCGCCATAAAAGCATTCAAAGCATGTTCTTTGATAGAGTCATGTTTACAGAGCAAGCAGAGAGAAAACAATTTCAATGTAGTGAGGGAGATGTTTCAAGGTGTACCTAAGAAGAGATGCACAATTGGTGTCTGTAAATCACATGTATATCTGAGCAGAGATTACAAAGCTCATACGCAGGAAGCTGCAGAAGGTAAACGCTCACACTTACACATACAAACAAGTCCTCACAGTGCTCTGCAATTTTTTTTTTGGGGGGGAGGTATTTGGTTTAAACTTTCATGTTCATAATCCATAACTGGAAAAAGTTAAGACAGAAACTCAATCAAGGTAGAAACCTGGAGGCAGAACCAAAATAGAGGCCATGGAGTGGTGCTACTTCCTGGCTTGTTCCTCATGGCTTGCTCTGCCTGCTCTCTTGTAGAACCTAGGGCCACGGATGACCTCATCCGCAATGGGCTGCAACATCCCTCATCAATCACTGATTAACCTACCCTACAAGTTTGCCTACAGCTCCATCTGATAAAAGCATTTCATTTTTATCTTTACTTAAAATAATTTTTTATTATATAATATACCCTGATTACAGTTTTTCCTCACTCTAATCTTCCCAATTCTTCCCCACATCCTCCCATCCAAATCCACTTCCTTTCTGTCTTACAGTAGAAAGCAAGCAGGCTTCTAATTGTCCTTTCAAGATTTCTGAATAATTGTGTTACAATTCTAATAAGTATTATATTGAATCAATAAATTGTTTTTAGTAGGATGGCTATTTTCCTTATATTAATTTGACCAATCCATTAGCATGGGAGATCTTTTATTATCTAATACCTTCTTTGTTGTCTGAAAGTTTTTAACATACATGTCTTTAATTTGCTTCATTAGAGTTACCCCAAAATATTTTATATTACCTGATGCTGTCATGGAAAATATTGTTTCCCTGATTTCTTTCTCAGTCTATTTGTCATCTGTATACAGAAGAGTACTGATTTTTGTGAATTAAATTAGTATTCATCTTCTTTGCTAAAAGTGTTTATCAGCTGTAGGAGCTTTTGGTGAAATTTTTAGAGTCGCTCATATATACTCTTATATCATCAGCAAATAAAGATTGGCTTCTTTCTTTTGAATTTGTATCCTCTTGGTCCCCTTCAGTTGTCTTATTGTTCTAGCTAAGTCTTCAAGTACTATATTGAATAGATATGGAGAGAGTAGACAGCCTTGTATTATTCCTAATTTTAGGGGAATTGCTTTGAATTTGTCTCCATCTAAGTTTTGTTGGCTATGGGCTTGCTATAAACTGTCCTTATTATATTGAGGCATGTTCCTTGTATCCCTAATCTGTTTAGAGCTTTTATCATAAAGGAGCATTGGATTTTGCCAAAGGCCTTTTCTGCATCTAAGGAGATGTTATTGTCTTTCAGTTTGCTTATGTGGTGGATTATATTTCCTTGTAATCTGGCAACAATTTCTCTACAATACTTCAAGTTATAATTAGGCTCATAATTTTCATCTCTGCTTTGAAGCCGTAAGACAGAAGAGAAAAAAAAAATGAGGACTGAGCCTTCCTCAGATTTCACCATTTTGTTTTCTCCTAAGAATAATCCTTGCCATAGCTCAAAAAAACAAGGACATTTAATCTTATATCTTTAAATGTGCTACACAAGAAGCTTGGAATTTCATTTAAAGCTTATCATTAAATAAATTTATGAGCTCAATATCTATGAAGTAGCAAATGTCTCTTTGACCTCAGACCATCCCTCTGACCATTGTTCTGAGTCCAGAAGGATGCTGTTTGTGGTTTCCCCAAAACTGCGCAAAAGCTTTTCTCACAGGCCATAATGACACAATTGTAGCTTTAATAAAGGGCAATTAACAGCATCATTTCATTCTCTCCACCCAAAGTTTGAACCACAGACCAATTTATGAGTAAAAGTGTTCATACTAATTAATGAACCTTCTGTTTAAAGTTACAAATGAGAACATTTAGCATATGGGAAATGTCTAAGAAATAAACCTCATTAAAATAATGAGTCTGTAAGTGTCATCATATGTCAGCTTCAAAATTGTCCCCACTAGCTCATGTGTTCTAGGAGATTATGTACAAGAACTTGATGCAATGATTGTATCACAGAGATGAATCTAAAGGTTGACGTGTGCAAAAGGTTATACAAGCAACAAAGAAAAATGCAAAGTTTTCCCCTCCCTCTGTTGGCCCCACATGTAAGCAAAAAATGTCTCAGCTGCCTGAGGTGGCTCAGGCCTTTAATCTTCAAACTTGAGGAGGCCCAAGCAGTCGGCTGATCTTTGTGAGTTCAAGGCCTGCCTACTCTACAAAACAGGTCCAGGGCAGCCAAGGCTACACACAGAAACCCTGTCTCAGAAATAAAAAATAAAAAAAATAAAAACAAAGGAGGTGAGTGAATGTACCTCCTCTCAGGTTGAAAACATGCGAGAAACACTTTCATGGTGGGGAAAGCAAGGTCCTTTGTCATCTTACCCATGTTTTAGGAGAAATGGGATGGCATTTTTAATTCAGCAGTTGTTGCATAGTATAGACTGAGCAGGACAAGCAAATGAGTAAAGGCCCCAGGATAGAAAGCATTAAATGTAGGAATCTGAGTTCTGTTCAGATTGTACACCAACAGGGAAACCGAAGCGCCTCTCCTTACTGAAGCAGCAGTTTGGAGTACTCTTGTGTAGTATAATAGAATAATTGACCCAATTAGAGCGCTATTCATCAGAAATTAGATTTCTGCAGGTGCCAAGCACAAAGGCTTTTAAGGGCCTTCTCGGCTCCTCACCACCGCACTGGAAAAATGCAGGCACAACAAAACTGCAAAATCTGCAATTTAATATCTTTCCTCCAGGTATCTGCTGAACTTCAGTTTAATTTAAAAGACAGATGAAAAGAACTCTGCTTAGGGTTTGTCCCCTCGCCAAGACAGCCCTTTCCCTGGAACCAGTGGCCAGCCATCCTCTCTAACCCCGGCTTAAAGAAAGAGGTTCAAAGCAACAACTGAGGCCTCTGATTGAATATTCACCAGGCATTTCATTCGGAAGCCTGACCAATTCAGGTCATCTCTTTTAGAATAATAGTTTATTCACCACTTGAAATCCAAATCCTAGAATGGCTTCCCCTCATTCTCTCAGATACCTTTCTTCAGAGGTAATTTATACTAAAGATTTTTTTAAAATATTTGCCTTAGATTGTCATAAAAAACACTGATGGAAGAACAGGTTTTCCGGGGAGCATGGGAAAGGAGAGAAATAAGAGAAAACCTTTTCCATGAAGATAAAGGGATTATGGGGTTAATTTCACCCACTTCAGTAACTGTTCTTAGTGAAAGGGTGTGGAGGGCATTGTGTGAGTCTCTGCCTACCTGGAGAGGCCAGAAGTGGACATGACTTCTAAACCTTATTTTTTGAGGCAAGTTTTTAACAGAAACTGGAGTACAGTGATTGGTTGTCTGGCTGGACAGGGAAACCCAGGGCTTCTCTTTTCTTCGATTTTCAGCTCTGGGCTTACAGGTATAAACCACCTTGTAATGGGAATTTGAACATAGGCCTTCCTGATTTAGCAGCAATCGCCTTAGTAACTGAGCAATCTCTCCAGTTTCTATTTTGCTTTTCTAATAAAGCATCGGCTTTTATTTTTAGAAAGCCATGAAATATTCTCCAGTGATGTGGTAATTTTTTCTTCCACATCACACATACAGCTACTACATTTTTATTACATAGTTACTGTTATTTGGACTGTGGTCTTGGTAACACCTTCCTCGTGTGGTTCTTGGTTCTTGAGGAAAGGTCTTGACATGTTGCTCAGGCTGCCCTTGAATTCAAAGTTTTCATCACATTCCAGCTTCCTGGGTGCTGGAATCGCAGGGATATCCCACTCACACTTAGCTTGCATATATTAAATCCTGATTCCTAACTCTCTTTTTAAGAATTTGTACAAGGGAAATTAAAGAATCACCTCATTTACTGTGTTCCCCATCTGTGCCCAGAGATGTGTAAGGTACATGGCAGATTCTGGAAACAGATGTATGAGAGAACAAGGGAAATATAATCATTTTTTTTTCTTGGAGAAATGTAAACACATAACATAAAGGTAAGTTGGTATTAAGGGTAAAACATCTCTACCCTCAGAGGATGTGAAGGAACAGTATAAGGCAGACATGCAGACAGACTGTGGTTCTCCTTAAACTGGCCCTGTTCCCACTAAAATAAGCATCTGCAACTCTTACACATACCCTGAACTATGACAGAAAGAAAGAAACATTTTTATATATTTTCCTTCTATATCTAGAAATTTTGACTTGCTTGTCTTGATGTCCTATCTGTATTCCTGTTCCTTCTCTAAAGCAAGCACTGACGTGGGGAGAGTGGGTAGGGACCATGCATTACTTTGATTTAATTCACATAATATCTCATCTTCTCTTGACCTTTGTGAATAGGGAAATTCAATTCAGGTACTGATACTGCAAATCCAAGTTGCTACCAGAAGCAAAAATTAAAATGTCAGTTATAAACCATCAAAATTCAGGTCAGCAAACACTTCTTTACCCTTGTTTGATTCAAATGCTGCTACAAAATACTAAAATTTACCTTTCCTTCTGTTTTAGCCATTTTCTTGTTTGGCTTTGACCTGGCTCTCACACCACCACCATTCAGTTTTTGATGTGCATATTCAGCTGATTGTATAATATATTCTGTTTAAATATAAATATGTTGCAATTTATTCCTCACATTCTTTTCATCACTCTACGCCATCCCAAAGAGTGATTTTTTTTTCAGACCGAGCACATCAACTAAATTCTAAACTTTATCCTGCCAGTTCCTCATTTGCCATTTCAGAATATTCTCTAATGCTCCACTGGCAATGTGTAAAACTATCCTCTAGACATTGCTATGTCTAGAAATAAAATGTGTTCAAAATTGGTTTGGTTCTCCTTCTCCTCATCCATATTATTATCACAGGCTGTTTTCCTCTCCTTACGACAGCTGTGCTGAGGCAGACTAAACAGAGCCGTTAGGCTGCCTCATCTTCAGATGTACCAAGCAGCATGCATACACCAGATTTTGACAATCACATTTTTTAATTTTTTTTATTAATTACACTTTATTGATTTTGTGTCCCTCCATAAGACCCTCCCTCCTCCCCTCCTGATCCCACCCTCCCTCCCCTTTCTGCATGCATGCCCCTCCCCAAGTCCACTGATAGGGGAGGTTCTCCTCTCCTTTCTGAACTTAGTCTATCAGTTCTCATCAAAAGTGGCTGCATTGTCCTCTACTGTGGCCTGGTAAGGCTGCTCCCCACTTACCAGGGGAGGTGATCAAAGAGCAGGCCAATCAGATTATGTCAGAGGCAGTCCCTCTTCCCATTACTATGTAACCCACTTGGACACTGAACTGCCATGGGCTACATCTGTGCAGGGGTTCTAGGTTATCTCCATGCATGGTACTTGGTTGGAGTATGAGTCTCTGGGAAGTTCCCTGTGTTCAAATTTTCTTGTTCTGTTGCTCTCCTTGTGGAGTTCCTGTCCTCTCCAGCTCTTGCTATTTCCCACTTCTTAAATAAAATTTCATTCACTCTGCCCGACAGTTTATTTTTTTTCCCCTGTGGTGTAGACAGAACCTCTTACTCTTAAGAAAACCCGATAATGGAGAAAATGCATTCAAGTCAGTGCCAACTTACTTTCTCCGTGTCTACAACCCAAGCATGTTGTGTCCTCGATAACAAGGTCCTATTACCATGTTCTAGAGGGTAACTAGGAACAATAATAGCCTTTAGTGTTTGTGGGAAGTCAATGGAACAACACTGACTAACAACTGTATCTGACACTGAGCTTTCCATATTTGAAATGGTTTGGGCAGAAGTGTTGCTCCTGTCTCTACAGGGTAAAAATATGCAAAATATTATATGCATATATAGTTCAGGAAGCTTTTACAGTAGTAGGTTTTAATATGGTATTTTAAAAGGTCATTAATGCAATTATCCCTGCTTTGATTCTCTCCTTTATACTGCTGTCGCATTTCCCCACTCAGTTTAACCCACCCTATTACATTATTCCACTTCCATACCACTTCCATTCTATCCCTTCACCTAATATCATCCTCATTGTTATCCATTACTGGTTTCTTGGCTTCTGTGGCTCTTCCAATTTAAACATACATACCTGAAGATATAAAACTAACAGAGATAAAATGTGACACTTATCTTTCTGGGTCTGAGTTATCTTACTCAGTATGATTATTTCCAGCTCTTTTAGTTTACATGAAATTTTCATAATTTTATTTCTCAATACAGCTTATGAAATGTGTACCACATCTTTAGCTGATCAACACCGAGGTTGTTTCCATGATCTGGCTAGAAGTGAACGTATTTGTCTCTCCATAGTAAGAGGTAGAGCTCTTTGGCTCTATTCCTAAAATCTGTAGGGCTGAATTATATGGTCAATCTATATCATCTTTCAGGAACCTATGTAGTGGGCACACAAGTTTTTTCCTCTACCAAAAATAAATTATCATTGCCTCTTGCCCATATCCACTCTTCTTTTTATTTTTATTTGTATTGGTTTGTTTGGTTTGGAATTTTGTTTTTCAAGATACCACAGCTGTTTGTTGTATCTTAGCCATTCTGACCGCAGCAAGATCAACTATAAAAAATAGTTTTAATTGCATTTATTTTGTGGCTATGGGTGTTGAAAATTTCTTTAAATATTTTTTTTAGCCAAAAGTTTTTTTTCCTTATGTCGAGAACTTTTCATTTAGATCAACCTCCTATTTTTTTAAATGAACTGTTTGCTTTTTTTGGTGTTTACTTACTTTAATGCTTTGTATGTTCTAAACACCAAACTTCTGTCAATGCAAAACCTACAGGGACTTATTTTCTCTTTCTGTACGATGACTCTTCATACAAATGCTGATGTTCTTTTGGTTACAACAGCATATTTAGTTTCATGAAGTTCCATTTGCCAATTGTTGGAAACTCAAAAACTTAAATATAAGCCAGTGAAATTTTGACAATGATCGTCCTCAATTTATATGCACATAGTGTGTGTGTGTGTGTGTGTGTGTGTGTCCTTTTTATTATTGTTTTCAGAAAGAGAATAAATGTGTTTTATCATTCATGAGAGAGATCCATCCATACCTTACAGTGCATCAAAATTGCTATCCTGGGTCTTATTTTCCCCAAAATGATGCACTCTGGATCTAAAATTTATCTTGTGTTGTATCAAATGTGTAGAAATATAAAATATCAAAGAAGGGTACCTTCTTAAATCCCCTTTTTATTATTTAGAGGATAACCAGTAGCAACAACAATAGCCTTTAATGTTGTGGAGAGGTCAATAGAACAACACCAACCAATAACTCAAAAAGAAATAACGTATATCTGGCACTCAACTTTTTGTATTTGATATGGTTTGGGGCAAAGGTATTGCTTCAAATAATGCAAGCTTATTATCAAATTTAGAACCACATCTGAACACTTCTAGGCCTAATAACACTTCTTGATCTTCAATTCATATTACAGGAACGAATTCAAAAATTGCATTTCAAAGCTGAAATTTGGCAGAATAGATCTAATGGACTTGATAATGAAGCGATATCTCTAGGTTTGTTTCTAATATATAGTATCATGTGTTAATTAATTTTAAATACCTATGCCAAATTATTTTAAAGTGCATACATAGATAAGATACTTGAGTAATGTGTACATTTGCATATTCATACTTTTTAGTGTAATTATTAGCACTTTTCCACTTTCAGCTCAGATTTTATCTTAATATTACTAGCTAGCATGCAAGTCTCATGAAAGCAGTGAAGTTATCAAATTTACCTTCTAGCAAGAATCTAAATGCCTTTGTTTAAATGAGAACCTTACAAATGAGCAGTCTCCTTTTCTAATTCAGCTGAATTCAAGTCTTTTACATGCTTGACCTTGAACTTTCTGTGTTTCTCAAGTGATAGATAAATATATGGGAGAGACAACTGATTTTATTTTTAAGGTTAAAGAAATTACTCTATACCTTGGTTTCTAGTTTTAATAAGAATTTTCTGGCTTTTTGGCAGAAAAGAATATGGGACATTTGTAAGCTATAATAGAAAGAAGCTACTCTCTCTTTCTGTTTAACTGGGGTCAATGATATTAGAGAGTCAGTCCTGAAGATTCTTACCTCTCCAGAAAAATGAGTTGAAGGAAAGCCACATGACTTCTTACCTGTGGAAGGAACCTGGATTTGGCCCTTTCTATACTAAAACCTTACATTCCTCTGGTCAGAAGAGGTGGTTTGACTTTCAGACCTCCCCATTAAACATCTTCCTACAAAAACAAAGCGTTGAGAGAACAGGTCCCACATCAAACTGAACAGCAAAGATGTAAAACTGGCATAACACTGAGGGCCCTCAGTCTGCACAATCATAGGCTCCCATAGTAACCAGAGTCCAGTGGAGTGTGAGGCAGAAACAGACATAGAAAAGGAAGCCACAGAAATCCTTGGAATCCCATCCACAGGAAGGCTACAGGTGATTGATGAGGATCATATTGTTGCTATTTGAAGTCAATTAGTATTAGAAAAGCATGATTAAAAATCAACTATTTCTTTAGACTGTGCTTTAGAAGCATCTAGGAGGATTTTAAGTAGTAAGAGAAACATCTTGCCAGTGTGCTAGGGAATACTTAGAACACAGACACACTGTGGAGGCTTCTCTGCTCTTAGATGCTTAGGAAAATTGTAACCAAACTTTTGTTTTCAGGCTCTGGGACACCAAAGAGCTTTAGCCACATGGTGGGAGTTTTATTCTAGCTCCTCTCTGTTTTGCTCTGGTAGCATAGTGGCCTGTTTTGAGCTACTTCACCTTTGAACCTCTGCCACTAGGAAACTCTTGCCACTTACCCTTTCATCCACAGCTAATCATTTGTAAATAATCAAAGTACTGATGCTAGTTAGTGTCCAAAGTAAACATAATCTCCAGTCTACTCTGTTCTAAAAACGCAAAGAAAAATTAAAAACCTATAGTGATTTATCTTCAATAAAGAATTTTTGAAAAAAAAAAAAAACTAATGTCACAGCATTAAAACTGCTCATAAAATTGTGAGATGGAAAGGTTTATTTTTGATTTGAAAGTAACTATAATTAGATTAAGAGATTGATGCCACATGGTGGACTCTGTGTACTTTAATGTTAATACTTTAAATTTAATAGGCCTTCTATCCCTCCCACCCTTCTTCAGGATTTCTCCAGCTCTGCCTAATGCTTGGCTGTGCATTTCCACATGTGATTCCATCAGCTTCTGGGTGGGACCTCTGAGAGAATATTTATGTTATGTACCTGTCTATAAACATAGCAGAGTATCCCTAATGCTATCAGGGTTTGGCACTCTTTCATGGGGTGGTTTTCAAGTTGGGCCAGTCATTGGTTGACCATTCCCTCAATCTCTTCTTCATCTTTTTTCCCTGTATATCTTGTAGGCAGGGTATGTTTGGGGTAGGAGGTTTGTAGGTTGATTGGTGTTCCCCTCCTACCACTATAAGTCCTGTCTCTCAAGAAGGTGACTTCCTCAGGCTCCATGTCCACTGCTGCTAAGAGGCTCAGCTAGAAGCATTCCCATACCCTCCTTGTAGTTTACCCTGTCACAGGTTGCCAGCTTGTCTCTGTGATGCCACCACCTTCAGTCTCCCTTGTCTCTCCAAGCCCTCTCATCTACCCTCCACCCATCGGTTTCCCCTTACTCCAGAAGAAGACCAACAGAGTCAATGACCCATGGGACATACAATGACAACAACCCAAGAGCATGCATGGACTGGGGTTAGGCCTCCTACACATATGTAAACAATGGGCAGATCTTCATGTGGAATTCTTACATGAAGTTGAGCGGGTGCTGTCTATGATATGGACTCTGTTGCCTACTATTGATCACTTTCCCCTGGCAAGTCTACCTTGTTGGTCCTCAATGGATGAAGATAAGCTCAGTCCTGATGTGACTTGATGTATTGGGATGGTGGTGGGGGTCCACTTTTCTGAAGGGGAGGGGAGATAGGGACAAGAGGGTGGGAGTGAGGGAACCAGAATAGAGGAGGGGGGGCTATAATTGGAATTTAAAGTGAAGACATAAATTAAAAATAAAATTAAAAAAGAAAAACAAGTTAAATGGCTTCTGGGGAGGAGAGAAAAACTTAATGGTGACATTTACAAAGCACTTCGAAATGTAATGGTAAAGATATTTAAATGTGGAATATATCAAAGTATAACTCAATTAATTATTAAATTCTAGAAACAATTGTAAATTGTTTATACCCTCCCAGAGCATTGTGTGTGTGTTTGTATGTGTGTGTATGTGTTATATGTGAACACATGTGTGTACATGTGTTCATTTTCAATGGTCATCTAAATTTGTATGAGGAAAATTCATGCTTATCAAAATTTAATATTTAAAAACAGTAACAAGGTGTATACAATAAGTGTCAACATTATAATTTCAGTTATTCATCACAGACTAAACATGTGGAAGTAAGAGTGTGTTCATTAGAAACAGCCAAGAACTTCGTAATTTGAGATGATAAAAACAGACTATAAGTCAGCAATATTTATAAAACAAATAAAAGAACTTACTAAACATAGTTTGACCAGTTTATAAATAGGCACATCGTTTATTCCAATTCTCTTTTAAGTGACTTAACTATAGACCTTGAATTATATTGCCCAGAAAAAAAAAAATGATCACGGATATTCTGAAGTAGCTAGACAAGCTGATGACTTGGTGGAGTGTTTTCAACCGTGACAACATTTTAAATGGAGATTCAGTCAATGTGTTTAAACCATTAAATGCTACCACATAGAAAATGGATTTGTGGATTTGTTCTTTGTTGTACAGGGAAAGCGGTTTCCCTTGGTGAAAACTCCCTCGGCATGAAAAACAATATGTGATTTAAGGAGGTAGTAGGCTCCCTGTCCAGAACACAAAAAGGAAACGATGGACGGGAGGGTTGGGAGAGAAGAGTGCAGGACTTGATCTCACTAACTCCTCCTCAAAGTAAACTCCTACAAACCCAGGTATTCATGATTTTTTTAATATTCTAAGGAATACATTAAAAAAGCAGTAGCTTTATATGTATAATCTAGCGTTAGTTAAACGTGACCAAGGAACACTGACTACCAAGCTCTGCAACTCACTCACGTGACCTTGAGAAATCATGTAATCTCTGTAACTAATGAAAGAGAGGCCAGAATGACTGTATTTCTCTTTTCTTTATTTACCATTTTAGGGGAGGGGGTTTGAGATAGGTGTCTCTGTCTAGTCCTGGCTCTCCTGGAACTCATTTTGTAAAACAGGCTGGCATCAGAAATCTATCTGCCTTTGCCTCTTCCTCCTGAGTGCTGAGACTAAAGGTGTGTGCCACCACCAGGCTCAATTAACATATTTCTAACACTCTTAGACTGTTAAATTCATTTCTCTTTTTTCTCTTTTTATTAATTCATTTATTTATTTAGTATTTAATAGCTTTACAGTCTGATCCCATCTCCCTCCCTCGTCTCTTCCCAATTTCCCCTTCATATCCCCTCTCCTATTCTTCTTCTCAGAGAAGGGGAGGCTCCCAAGGGGTACCAACCCACCCTGGCACCTCAACTCACAATAGGACTAAGCACATCCTCTCCCACTGAGGCCTGACAAGGCAGCCCAGCTATGAAAACGGGGTCCGAAGGAAGGCAACAGAGTCAGAGAAAGCCGCTGTTTTTGTTGTTAAGGGACCAGCTGCTCATCTGTTAGATAAGTGCAGAGGGTCTAGGTCCAGCCTGCGCATGCTCTTTTGTTGTTGGTTCAGTCTCTGAACGCCCATGGGCCCAGGTTAGTTTACTCTGTAGGTCTTTTTGTGGTGTCCTTGGCCTCTCCAGCTCCCTCTATCCTTCCTTCCACTTTTTTTTTTTTTTTACAAGATTCTCCAAGCTTGAGCTATTGTTTGGCTATGAGTCTAAGCCGATTTCTGTCAGCTTCTGGATGAGGCCTCTCGTAATACAGTTATAATAGGGTCCTGTCTTCAAGCAAAACGGAGTATTATTAATAGTGACAAGGACTGACTCTCTCCCACGTGTTGGGTCCCAAGCTGGGGTAATCATTGGTTTGCAATTGCCTCAGTCCCAGTTTCTTCTTTACCCTTACATTTCTAGGCAAGATAAATTTTGGATCGAAGGTTTTTATGGGTAGGTTGGTGTCCCTTTCCCTCACTGGGTGTCCCACCTGGCTACAGGAGGTGGCAACTTTAGTCTCTTTAACCACTGCTACTAGGAGTCTCAGCTAGGTCACCTCCACAGACTCCAGGGAGCCATCCCAGGGATGCCCACTAATGATTTCCATTCTCTTTCCCAGCCCTCCCCTAACGATCCCAGACCTACTGTCCTCACACCTGATCTTGATCCCTATTACCCTCCCCACCGCCTCTCTCATCCAGTTCTATCCCTCAGTCTACTTCAGATGTCTATTTTATTTCCTCTTCTGGGTGAGATTCAAGCATTCTTCCTTGGGACCTCATTGGCTTCTTTGGCTCTGTGGATTACAGCGTGGTTATTCTATAATTCATGTCTAATATCTAAATGAGTACATACCATATGTGTCTTTCTGGGTCTGGGTTACCTCACTCAGTCTTGCTGCTAATAAAAGCCCATGCTGATGTTGTATCTATATCAAAATTAACTTTCTGTCTGGTCAGGTTTCAATAGAAATCATCAAGACTCACCCACATTCTTGTGGAAGAAGTCTTCTTCCTCTCAGGTCTCCAGGGTGACCTCCTGCATTGATGGTAAAAGCTAGCTCAGATGTTTAAAATCAGACAAACCTAAACTACACGGCTTCTAGAATTTTTTCACTTCTGTCTAAATTTGCATCCTTTAGATAGGATTTACCTTTGAAATCAAACATGTTTCATTTCTGTTCAAAGTTTTCTTGTTTGATATTAACATTCAACTAATATCAAAGGAATTTAGCCTTAGAATTGCATATTGTTTTCTGGCATAGTTTAATATTGTTCAAGAAGGCATGGTATAATAAATTGATATGTTGCCTTTTCTTCCTAATTTATATTTTAATTTAGGAGACAATTTTTCTTTTACTATAACATGGATATATGTTTTCTAGCACATATGAATATGTTTTAATCATCTATTTTCACATCATCTATTTTCACATATGTTATACATAATTGATATATATACATACATACACACTTACATACATACATGTGACAGTATAGTCATGGATAAATATGTAATATATACATGGTCTTTAGTATCTCGGTCCTTTCTTTCCTTTGTTCTTTCCTTCCCTGTTCCCTGCCTGTCTCGTTCCTCTCTTCCCCTCTTTCCCTTCATACTTTTCTTTTTTTCTCCTCTTTCCCTCCTTGCTTACTTTCTCTTCTCCTTTCTACCTTCTTTTCTTCTTTGTGACCACCTCTTGCCACAAAGCTCTCCCATGCTGTGATATAGCCAGAGGCCATAAAAGTGAGGTTGTCCTAGATTGGAATTTAAGCCTGAAAAAATAAGACATAAGCTGACTGTGTGTGTGTGTGTGTGTGTGTGTGTGTGTGTGTGTGTGTGGTTGTGTGTGGTTGTGTATTATAAATACTCAGGTTGGGGTATTATATTTAAAGAGTTTATTAGACAATTTAAGCATATGCCACATTTAAAATATTTATTTCTAATAGGTTAAAATACTAGGAATTTTTTATTTTAAGTCATCAGCATTTTTTGAGTAGCAATATAAAGTGAAGATGCAAACAATAATTTTTAAAAGGGAAAACACAACTTTTTCATTCTGATGAACTTTTGACATTTTAAAGAATACTAATATGGTATCAAATATCTTAATACATAAAATTTAGTTGGAAACAGTTATGTCCATGGCCCAGGATAAAATCTGCAGCTACATTATTCAGATATAGTTGTTGAACTTTCCAGTCTTTATTATTAACAAATAAAATTGTGAAATTTAACTTGTAACCCAGTGAGAGAAAAAGTCAAAAAAAAAAACAATACCCAACATCAGTAGAAATAATAAGATGCAGTTGAAATTAAGCAATAACAAACGAAAAGATGCTGCTGAAAACAAGTAATTGCAGAGTACTCATCATCTCCTGTGCTAGAACCGATGTTTCTTAAATGCTCTCATCACAATTTACTTAGCACTAGAAGAGGCTTTATTAAAATACTCAATCTTGTCCTCAACTCAACTGTGTTCTACCAGGAAATCCCTGGAGAAAGTTACCAATCTCCACCCCCAACAAATGCCAAGGTATCTGAAGACAGCACTTAAATGTTGTTGGCCTCGCTTTCCTTGTTAGACTATTGTATTACCACCTGGAATCCCTTCTTATACTTAATCTCTGGAAACATGAAGTGGAAGGAAAAAGTGAAATAGACAGCACTGTTGATACCATTGCTGTTTCTATGTGTCTTCAACAACAGACAATAGCCATGAGCTTCCACCATCATCTAAAGTTCTATTAAGAAAAGACCTAAGGTGAGAAGGAAGTAACTTCTTGCTGTTTTCTCTGCCCTCTTCTCTTCTTTAATCAAATTTCTCTAAGCATGTCTTGTACTGATTGTAGCTACACAGCCTCTGCTTGTGAAATGGCCTTGCTGTAATACGATTTTGTGGCTTCGACAAACGGCTTTGTGGGTACACTTTTCACTTACCTAGTTTGCTCTTTATTTCAGCACTGAAATTTGTGGTTCTGCTCTCTCTGTTTCAGTTTTGCTGTCCTTGTTGTTTCCCCTGAGAACAACTTAAAACTTTTGGACTGGTTTTCTGTTTGCTACTTGATTTGAAATTCGGCGTTCCTCAACATTTTGTGCAAGGTTCATACCTTCTTGTCCCAAGTGTCATCAGACTAGCCGACTCACACCCCTTCAGCCGTACATCATATAACAGTGCCTCGGGTAGCTTATGACAAGCTTTTGTTGCTCACTTATTTTTTTTGCACTGTATAAATTATTTTTATATGTCAACTTTTTCCATAGGCAGCCGAAATTAAAGACGTTCAAAATGGAACAATATAATTCACACTTGAAGTTCTTCCTAATTAATTCTTATCATGCTTTCATCAGATTTCTATACTTGGGAACTTCAGATTCTCTTCACATCTTTCATCTATATTGCCTCCTACTCACGATGCCCAGTGGACTGCTGGCACTAATGTTTCCTTAAGCGAGTATCTCTCTAATTATCTCCTCTGTCTACTTCTTCACATTTTCCTCAGTTGTTTTCCCCGCAAGTACTTCATTCTTCCTACTACTAATTAAAATAATCGTCAAACAACAGAAATAAAGTCCATTTGATATTATGTTTCTATCATGTGAATTCATGTCTTAGGGCACACATATGTGAGAGTGGGTATGTGTGGCCATTTATGTCTGTAGGGGAAAGAGGAGGTCCTTCTGTCTCTTCCCACTTTTCCCCATTTGGAAGTTATAAGTGTGCAAGCGCATTGCTGGCTTTTCAGGTGGGTGCTGAAGATGAGAATGCAAGGCTTCATACTTATTTAACTTTTACTTCCCAAGCTCTCTCCCCAGCACTTGTAGTAGGTATACACATGTACATTCTAGAGAGAGCACATATATATGTATTATATAATGCTACATGTTATATATATATATATATATATATATATATATATATATATATGCTCCCTCTTATTGTGCAGATAGTAACAGTCAGTGTTCCCCAACATTCCATGCAAGCTTCTCACCTTTCTTGTCCCTCTTCTCACCAGGTTCTCTCTATTATTTATGCATAAGGCAGGCTGTTGGCTGTGGCACACCAGCATATGCTAATTAAGGCAGCTCTTGGCCATGT
The DNA here is from genome assembly GCF_030254825.1 of Meriones unguiculatus. Classification (NCBI taxonomy): domain Eukaryota; kingdom Metazoa; phylum Chordata; class Mammalia; order Rodentia; family Muridae; genus Meriones; species Meriones unguiculatus. The sequence continues at coordinate 40,753,882 of NC_083368.1, forward strand.
TTCCCACAGACTCTCTTGACTCTTCAGATATCTCCCGCTCATTATTCCTACCTCCTTTTGCATGTTTTGTAACTCTGTTTGGTCTTATTAGCTTCAATGGTGTATGCGTATCAAACCATATTAAGTATAATCTAATTTTCTATTATATCTCTCTTAAAATTTCCCTTAAGTTATTTCCCCATCCCCTCTGCCACAAACTATTAACAATCCATTACTAATCATTATTAAGCAACATTCTAATCAACAAATTCAGTCTCCATAAGTTAGTAATTATCTTCCATGAGTACTCAATATGACTTTATATTCTGAGCATGTTTTTTTTTTTTTTCTTAAGCACCTTTATCTCTGTAGTTTTTCTTATATGGCCATCTTTGCTCCCTATATATTCAGTTTTATTTTATATCTAAGGTAGTTCATTTCTCCATCTACCTTCAAAAAATGCTGTAGTTATTCAGGAAGCTTTCTGCTTTTCTTCTGAATCCACATGCTATCTCAGATAAACTCTTTTATACTCCTGTGTTCATCCATCATCTTTTGTCTCCAGCTATCAAACAGGGATCTGCAGCTTACTTTTATTTATTTTCCTTTTGGCTTTTTATTTCTAAGCTATCAGCTTATATCTGTGTAAGTAATTGCTTAGTTGGCATCTCTATTTAATAATGTCACAAGTATATCAAGTTCAGTCTCACAAATTGACTCGACTCATTTGCCTAATTGACTCAGATATAGATACAATAGTATGAGACTGCGCACCAAAGCAAAACAAAAACGTGGCTACTGTCTTAACTTATTCTTGCCCATGCTTCAGCACACAAAATGTACTTCAAGATCTGAGCTCTGCATCTTTGCTTCCTTTACTCAAACCTCATCATTTTCTCACCTGTTATCAAGAACAGTGCTCTCACTCCTGTGTGCCCATTAATGACAAAAAGTAAATTAAAAAATAAACAGGATGTAAGTAAACAGCGATTTCATTAGTATATTAAACCTACTTATTTGTGTATTCCATCACTATAAAATTATAAAGTAACATAAATGATCAGACACTGAAATGTCGATTTAAAATATTCTTTAGTTTCATAAAAGATCCCTGTTCCCAGTTATATTTGGTCTTTGTGGAGCTCCTGTCCTCTCCAGGTCATACTAACTCCCGCTTCTTCCCCAAGAAAGGAACAGCCTTGCTAGGTCACAGAAGAGGACTTTGCAGCCAGTCCTGAAGATAAAGCTCGGGTCAGATGGAAGAGGAGGAGGACCTCCCCTATCAGTGGACTTGGAAAGGGGCAAGAAGGAGATGAGGAAGGGAAGGAGGGATTGGGAGGGAATGAGGGAGGGGGCTACAACTGGGATACAAAGTAAATAACCTGTGATTAATATAAAAAAAATTACAAAAAAGTCTTCCGTTGAGAAAAAGACAACAAAAGAAGATTAAAATATATTCTTTGCTTTCTGACTATAACTTTCTTCTATGTAGACAAAGAAATTTTGTCTTAAAAGAAGTCACACTGAAAACACCTCCATCCATTTATCCCAGATTGAAAAGAGCAGAGCAATGTAGCAACTCATTCCTAATTAATCCTAGGTGTCCTCTCAACAGATCAATTGGACTTCTTTCTATGGAAGGGACCCTAAGAACTCCTAACAAGACTCTCCGTGTTAGATTAGTAAGTATGCCCTGTGTTTGTACTCCTGGGATATGAGAACTTTATATAAGAACTTAAAATCATTAATGTTAATGTATTTAAACATAATTAGAATATTATTGCAATGCTCTATATTGAAACCATTAGCATTCCACAGGAAAAAAAAATACAGTGTTCACTGTATATGAAGACAGAATAGCTCAAAGAGAAAGCCATTCTTGCTATCCAGGAGTAACCACATAAGGAATTGAAGGAAAAACAGGAAAATACAGTCAGACAGGTGAAGGAAATCAACAAAACGGTTCAAGATCTAAAGATAGAATTGGAAAAATTAAAGAGAACACAAATGGAGGAAATTGGGAGTAACCACATAAGAAGCAGGGTTACCCTGCTCCCTGATCTCAGTCTTCTCAGGATCAAAGAATTTCAAAAAACAATTTTTTTTAGGGATTCAAGCTACTCAGCTATTTATTGTTGCTGCATCCTGCAATAATACAATGGTTTCTACATTATAAATTTTGTTGATATCCTGTGATGTTTATCTCTTTTGTGAGTCCTGTGGGAAAAAAAATAATCACTTGACAGTGTCTCATATTTGTAATTATTTTATGACTATGTAAATTCAACAAGAAACAATTGCTGTCCCGGTCCCCAAGATCTGAGAATTTTTCTTCTTTCTTTCTTTCTCCCTCTTTCTTTCTTTCTTTCTTTCTTTCTCCCTCTTTCTTTCTTTCTTTCTTTCTTTCTCCCTCTTTCTTTCTTTCTTTCTCCCTCTTTCTTTCTTTCTTTCTTTCTTTGTTCTGTGTGTGTGTGTGTGAAAGAGAGAGAGAGTGAGAGAGAGAGAGAATATCCAATGGTGTTCTTGCTGGGGACAACTTTTGGGTTGGTTAGTTTTATAATTCTACCATGTGGTTCCCAAAGACTAGGCTGAGGTCATTAGACTTGATAGTAAGCTCTTTCCCTGCTGAGCTGTATGCTGTGCACAGCATTTTATACTATTGTACTAACCCAATAGCCTGAAATTTTTATTTTATTTAAATATAACAGTATGAAATTGTTTACTGTGTTGAAAATCTTTGAGTTTATTAAACAGCATTTAGGAGGACTTGGATTGAATTTCTAGCAGAAAAAAATATCAAGAAAATAGATCAAATCATGTGAAGTAGAAAAAGAAATTAAAAATAAATAAAAGTTTTAGATTAGACATTGATTCGGTTACCCCATGCCATTAAGGTCAGTATTTCATTGAATATCAGTGGACGCAAATGGTGACCACTGTGACAGCTGGCCAATATTTAGACAACACGAATAAAAGACAAAGTCTGTTTTATGTGTCCTTTTTCTTAGGAAAAGAAGATTTCCTAAAACCATCCATTAAGAAGTTTGATTTTACATACTGTTGGTCAGAACCATCATCTTATGTATGATATGTTTAGATTGCAGAAACAAGCCAGCAGCTCACCAGCCGTTCGGTGACAGCAGGATGGAAAGTGTTAAACAAGTATCTGGGCCAATTAATAAATCATGTCTGCTATTCTAAATATCATCCAATTGATCCAGAACTTAAATATTTTCCTCAACACAGAAGCTACCTGAATTTTAAAAAGCCTTTAATTATGAAAAAAAAAAAAACAACAGTTTTATTTTTACTTCATGAAAGAAGTTATTTCCATCTTAGGTGGCTTTTGCCATTGGAAGTCAAGTCTCAGTGCCTGCTTTTCTAAACATATACAATATAAATCAAAGAAATTATACTCAAAACTGCATGTCATAGTCCTTGGCCTATGAATATTTTTTCCTTATTTTAATTATTTTGGTTGAAAATAGATCTTTTTATTTAATATATCCTAATTATAGTTTATCTTCTTTCTAGTCTAGGTCGTTTCCAATTTCTGGCTATTATGAATAGAAAAGCAAAGACCATGCTTGAACAAGTGTCTCCGTGATAGTGAGAAGCATTGTATGGAAATATGTGAAAGAGTGGTATACATGGTTCTTGAGGTAAATTGATTCCCATTGTCCTGAGGAACTATATCAATGATTTCCATAGTAGCTGTACAAGTTTGCTCTAGGTAGAATGAGCTGTCATCTACTTAATTTATCTTAGCCTTTCTGATGGGTGTAAGATGAAATCTCAAAGTAGTTTTGCTTTTCATTTTTCTGGTGGAAAAGGATGTTGAACATTTCTCAACCATTTGGTTTTCTTCTTTTAAAAATTCTGTTTAAATCTGTACCCCATTTTCTAGTTGGGCAATTTCTTTTCTTTTTTTTAATTTTTTTTATTTTTTATTTTTTTTATAAGTTACATTTTATTAACTCTGTATCCCAGCCGTGTCCCGATCCCTCATTCCCTCCCAGTCCCTCCCTCCCTCCCTCATCTCCACCGTGCCCCTTTCCAAGTCCACTGATAAGGGGGACCTCCTCCCCATTCATCTGATCCTATTTTATCAGGTATCTTCAGGACTGGCTGCAAAGCCCTCCTCTGTGGCCTAACAGGACTGCTCCTCCCTTCGGGGGTGGGGAGACCAAAGAGCCAGTCATTGAGTTCCTGTTAGAAATAGTCCCTGTTCCCCTCACTTTGGGAAACCAATTGGTTACTGAGCTACCACAGGCTATATCTGAGTGGAGGTTCTAGGTTATATCCATACATGGTCCTTGGTTGAATGTCAGTCTCAGAAAAGACCCTGTGCCCAGATATATTTGGTCCTTGTGGAGCTCCTATCCTTTCCCCATCAGACTAACTCCCCTTCTTTCTTATGATTCCCTGTACTCTGCCAAAGGTTTGGTCATGAGTCTTTGCTTTGAAAACACTGCTAGTTAGAGTCGGGAGGGAGGGACTGGGAGGGAATGAGGGATCGGGACACAGTTGGGATACAGAGTTAATAAAATGTAACTGATTAAAAAAAAATAAAAAAATAGTCTTTTATTGGGACATTTAAATTTCCAACAAAAAAAGGTAATTTCTAGAGGAGAGACATAAATATTAATTGTGGAAAATCAGGAGAACAGGATGTGTTAGTGATAATGGTCCTGCTGTGAGTTACCAGTGAGAAATTGGAAATAAACGTACAAATGACCAATGAAGCTGATTTTTAAAGAAATGTCTGTTTGACAATGCTTCACTCTTCACTTTGCTTTCTCTCTCTGTCTGTCTGTCTCTGTTTTTCCCTCTCTCAAAAGGACTCCATTTTCTTTTTGTTAATTTTTCTGTATAATTATTATTTATTATAATTTATTCACTTTGTATCTTGGCTGTAGCAACCCCCCTCATTTCCTCCTGGTTCCACCCTTCCTCGCTCTTCTCCCTTTATGTCCCTCCCCTAGTCCACTGATAGGAGAGATCCTGCTCCCCTACTATCTGACCCTAGCCTATCAGGTCTCATCAGGAATACCTGGCTCCTCTTTCTCTGCAGCCTACCTAGGCCACCTTGCCAGGAGGAGATGATCAAAAAGCTGGCCAGTGAGTCCATGTCAGAGATGGCCCCTGCTCTACTTGTTAGGGAACCCACATGAAGACTGAGCTGCCCATGGGCTACATCTGACCAGAAGGTCTAGGTCCTCTCCATGCCTGGTCTTTGATTGATACATAGCACAGTCCTCTGTCTGTTCATTACACTTTCAACTTTCTTCCATCTTCACTCTCAGCTCTGCATTCAGTCTTGATGAATTTCTGCTTCTAAGAATATTATATCTGTAAACATATTCTAAGTGTTTACAAAAGACACTCAGAACATTGTACTTTACACACTCAACATGGTTAAAATTGCTTGCAGACATTAAGTAATGTGTGATTAATAGATATATGATGCTAGCCAAAAAACAAAGCACATTAAAATTTTGACATCTTAAAAATAATTGAGTACTTGAGTTTATGCTTGATCTTCGAGGCCAGGCCATAGTACTGCATTCTTCTGTACATACACTTCTGGTCTTTCCTGGGCTTTTGCTATTGAGGCTCAAAGGTAAAGGTTCCTGAAGAGTTTTCTCAGTCATTCCTTTGGACTGTTGAGAATGTCTGCAGCAATTCCTTGAAAGCCCTTCTCAGTTTATACCCTTTGCCAAAACAAAAATAATGTTGAGAATGTTTTTCATCATGAATTTTAAATTAGGTTATTTCTTTCCATTTTCATTGATTCTATATATGAAATGGTACCAAGCACTTAAGGTAAAACATATGAAATAACAACTCTTTTTTTTTTAATTTTTAAAAATACACTTTTATTTATTGTTTGAAAATGTATAGACATATAAAATACATTTTGATGAAATCCATAGCTGACACCCTCCTCTCCACCACACCCCACCCCAGTTTTCACTCCCAGACATGTACTTGACTTCACTGTTTTCAAACCTCTGAGTCCAATGAATGCTGCCAGTCTGTGCACTGGTGTAGGGACATCCATGGTCACATAGGCCACCTGAAAGAGGTTGCATCACTGAAGATAACTGGCTTTTTCTTCCCCAATAACCATCAACTGATTTTTCGAAAGAAATACTGTAATAACATCTCCTAAAAATGATGGGTCTGTATCATCATTAGTGTCAGGGGCTGGCGTTCTACTGTGAGGTGGGTCTCAGGTTGGGCCAATTATTGTTTAGACTTTCCCTCAATCTTTGTTCACTTGTTATTCCTGCACTTCTTTCAGGACCCTAACCTGACTGTCCTCCGGGAGGCTCCAGCCAGGAGTGGATTGAGACAGATGCTGGGACTTGCAACCAAGCATGGGGCAGAACTCTGGGGGTCCCATGGAAGTGTTGGGGGAAGGACAGAAGGAGGTAGAGGAGACAGGAGCCTCATAAGAAGACCAACAGAGACAGCCAATCCAGTCCCATGGGGGCTTTCAGAGTCTGATACATCAGCTAAGGAGCATGCATGATCTAGACCTAGGGCCCCTGAATACATGTAACCGACAGGCAACCTGGTCTTCATGTGCAGCACTTGGCCGGTGGAGGGGGGAAGGGCTGTTTCTAACATGGACTCTGGCAGTGCTACCTTGCCTGGTCTCAGGGGATGAAGATATACTCAGCCCTGGTGTGATTTGCTGTGATGGGGAAGGTTAATACTGGGGAAGGGGATCACCCCTTTTTCTGTGAGGAAAAGTAAAGGGAAATGGGGCAGAAGAGGAAGTGACTGGGAACTGGGAGGAGGAAAGGAAGGGGGCATCCTCGGGATAAATAAAAAGATAATTAAAATCTTTATTTTATTATATTAAAAATTAAAAAATTAATCTCATATAATGGGTCTGTTCAAATGTAGCCGATTGGCAGCTCAGTCCCTGTGTGGTTCCCAAGTAAGGGGAACAAGGGCTGCCTAGTCATGAATTCACTTGCCCCTGGCCATGCAGCCCTGTCAGGCCACAGAAAAAGAGGATCCAGGCAGTCCTGATGGGACATGGTAAGCTAAGGGCAGAGGGCTGAGTAGAACTCCCCCTTTCAGTGGACCAGGGGAAAAGGGAGAGTAGGACTGGGAGAAGTTGAAAGAGGAGACTTCAATCAGGATATATAATGAACAAATTGAAAAAAAAAGAAAGAAAGGAAGGAAGGAAGGAAGGAATGAAGGAAGGAAGGAAGGAAGGCAGAAAGAAAAAATAATGGGCCTGATGCATGTACTAGAACAAGAAAGAGTTAAAAGTAAATTTTAGTTTCAGATGTTGGATACTCATTGTTCAATTATATTTGTTTTAAAACTACACACAAATAAGTTAAAAGACTAGAGAATTTTTTGGTAAGATTTACTGCTATTTCAACAGTCATATTTTAATACTGGCCTCAAATGAGCATATTCTTAACTTTAGTTGTGTCACTACTTCAAAATACACAGTAGCTGCTTTTAAAGCCATCACTGGAGAATAATGCTGGTTCCGTGGATTTCAAAGCATCTGATGCACCACTCACTATTTAAAAATTGATAGTTAAACATTGACTCATTTCTTAATCCAACAAAGAAGAACTTATCTGTGACTCTGGCTTTGTAAAAAGATAAATCTGTGCCTTGTAATGGCTTTAAATTTATTCTGTGTTAAAGACATAGAAAGGCAAAAGAAAAGAATGCTGTTTCTGATAGGCTTGTTAACATTTCCAGGGGATTAGGAAATATCTGCAATAATCACAGCCAAGAGCTATTTACCTGTGTGCTTTAGCAAAATGCATTGCTTTTATAATGAGAATGTTTAAATGTCTAGCATTTTTGTTTATATATGTTTTACGGAGTTTGAAGATTTATCTGCAGCTTTTCTAAGCCAATTTTTTTTCATGTAAATTTGTCTGAACATTTCACACACTCAGGTCTTTCACTTTCTCAGTGATTTGTTTGGCTCAGGTTCTATAAAAATAAGATTTCCTCGTTGGCAAGTCCAAGCACTAACCTCTGCGTGGCTGCATCTGCACAGGTGGGCCTCCCCAGAGCTGTAGCTGCGGTGGGTCAGAGGCTAGCCTAAGCAAGAACCTCCATGCTCCTTGACCGAGACTGCACAAGCAGCAACGCCAAGTACAGGTCTCCCTTCCCGGCGGCCAAACAGTAGACATCACTGAGCTGAAGGATCTCCTACACTCTCATTTGCCCCTGTAGGGCCAATTCTGAAAGTAGAGAAGAGGGGGAACCCCTGTGCTTTCCAATTAGGCCTGCAAGCTCATGCAACTTTTTAAGTGAGTGCATGTAGAGCTCAAAGATCCAGGGTTCCTCTACACTAGCATCCAGAATGATCCCTCCCACCCATACCCACACTGGAGCAACATAGGGATTCTTGGGATAGCATTCTCAAACACTGAAAGCCCTGTTCTATGGGCCTACCAGTGGATTCCAGACAAACAATTCCTGGAATCAAGACATATCTGAATAACAGGACAACAGCATCACAGGCCTGGGGGCCACTGAGTTATTCAGGGCATCTGTAATTGTTCATTGCACCCTCAAACAGCACCAGCACCCCATCAGGTGCTTAAGCTCCACCCTTCCAGGCATCCACACACTCTAGTACCCTTTCCCTCAAGGCACATGGTCATACACACACCCGCACTTACACATATGCAACTACAACCTTCTTCCCTTAGCTAGAGCTGAAACACCAACATCCACTCTCAAACCGGTGGACCTCTCTCATCTTCCTGAAAAATACTCCAGACACCAAGACAGACTGACAGACTAACCCAGTCTGAAGTACAGACTCCAGGAACAAACAGCAAAGGTTACAGATAAGTAGATGACAACAGGTCAGCTTAAGAACACATCCAACAAAAATCAGGACATTATGGCTTCACCAGCAACCTCCAAAATCAATGGACATTTTAATTCATTGGGAACACGGGAAACTGATTTTAAAGCTATGCTTATCCAGTTATTAAAGGCACATAAAGAGGAAATGAACAAAGCTCTCAAAGAAATACAGTCAAATATAGCCAAACAAATAGAAGTACAGGTAGAGGCACAAGTAGAAGCACAAGTAGTGGCATATAGAAAAGAAACAAACAAAAAAAGAGGCCATTATGGAAAGACAGCAATCCACATTAAGACAGATAAAGGAAATGGTGAAAGACATGAAAACAGAATTAGAATCAATAAAGAAAATACAAACAGTGAAACCTCTGGAGCTGGTGAACTTAGAGAAAAGATCAGGAACAACAAAGGTAAGCATCACCAGCAGAATACAAGAGATGGAAAAGAGAATCTCAAGCACTGAAGATACAATTGAAGAAATTGATACATCTCTCAAAGAAAAAGTAAAATTGGAAAAGTTTCAAACACAAAACATCCAAGTAATCAAAGATGTCATGAAAAGACAAAAATCTAAAAATAACAGGAATATACAAAAAAGAAGATTCCAAAATCCAAGGTCCAGAAAATATTTTCAAGAATATCAGAGAAGAAAATTTTCCCAACTTAAAGAAAGAGTTGTCCATAAACATACAAGAGGCCTACAGAACACCAAATAGAGTAGACCAGAAAAGAAACTCCTCATAACACACAATAGTCAAAACATTAAATCTACAGAACAAAGAAAAAAATATTAAAAGCAGCTAGGGAAAAAGGCCATGTAACATATAAAGGTAGATCTATCAGAATCACACCAGACTTCTCAACAGGAACTATGAAAGGCAGAAGGGCCTGGGCAGATGTCATGAAGACTCTAAGAGACCACAGATGCCAACCTAGACTACTATACACAGCAAAGCTTTCAATCAACATAAATGGATAAAACAAAATATTCCATGACAAAACTAAACTTAAACAATATCTACACAGCAACCCACCCCTACAGAAGATACTAGAAGGAAAACTCCAATCCCGTAAAAACAACTACACCCCTTTTTTGTTTGGAACTGTAGAGAGCTGCATAATGCCATGCCTGAATGATGGAGCTGGTTTCCGCCTTCCACCTTCCCGATGGTGAGTGCTCTCTGTCACAAACAACTCCACATTTGGCTAAGGCTGAGGATCTGGCTTGCTTCCATGTATGTGGACCTACCTGCATTGCCCACGTGGCATGCTGAGGTTGGCTACCCAAAGGCTATTTAAAGCGGGCTGGCTTTACCCAGGGTCAGATAATTGTTCAAGGTTCCTGAATAAACTGCATTGAAAAAAAAAAAAAAAAAAAAAAACAACTACACCCAAGAAAACACAGGATATAGATATAAAAGAAAACAACCAATGAAACATAGTAACACCACCAACTCCCCAATAAAAGGAAATAACATTTATTAGTCACTACTATCTATCAACATCAAGGACTCAACTCTCCAATAAAAAGATACAGACTAACAGAATGGTTGCTGAAGCAGAATCCAACATTCTGCTGCATCCAGGAAAAACACCTCTGTCACAAAGATAAACACTACCTCAGAGTAAAGGGCTGGAAAAAGGTTTTTCAAGCAAACAGCCCAGAAAAACAAGCTGGTATAACTATCCTAATATCTAAAAAAAAAAAAAAAATTCTTTTCAACCAAAAATTAATCAAAAAAGATGAGGAGGGACACTTCATTCTCATCAAATGAAAAATCCACCAGGAGGAGGTCACACAATCTTCAAAATCGACACCCCAATTACAAGAGCACCTGCATTTTAATTGAAACATTATTAAATCACACAAATCCCAACACCTTAATAGTGGGAGACTTCAACACTCTACTCTCATCAAGGGACAAATCATCTAGACAGAAGCTAAATAGGGAAAGAATGACACTTACAGAGGTACTAAATCAAATGGACCTAATAGATGTCTACAGAACTTTTCACCCAAACTCAAGAGTATACCTTCTTTTCAGCACCTCATGGAACCCTCTCAAAAAATTGACCTTATAGTTGAGCAAAAAGCAAGCCTCAACAGATACAAGAAGATTGAAATAATCCCTTGTATTCTATCTGACCACCATAGCCTAAAACTAGAAGTCAACAACAACAGAAGTATCAAAAAGCCTACATACACATGGAAACTAAACCACTTTCTGCTCAATGACAGCTTGGTCAGGGAAGAAATTAAAAAAGAATTTAGAGACTTTCTAAAATTCAATGAAAAAGAAGGCACAACTTACCCAAACTTACAGGACACAAGGAAAGCAGTACTAAGAAGAAAGTTCATAGCACTAAGTGCCTCCAGAAAGAAGTTTGAGACATCTCATACAAGAAACTTAATGATACACCTAAAAGTCAAAAGATAAAAATAAAAAAAAGAAACAGACACACACAAGAGGAGAAGAAGACTAGACATAAAGAAATTCAGGACTGAAATCAATGAATTAGAAAAAAGAAAACAATTCAAAGAATCAATGAGACTAAGAGCTGAATCTTTGAGAAAATCAACAAGATAGACAAACCATTAGTCAAACTAACTAAAAGGCAAAGAGAAACTATCCAAAACAGCAAACACTGAAATGAAAAGGGGACATAACAGACACCGAGGAAATCCAGTCATTAGATCTTACTACAAATGCCTATAAGCCACAAAATTTGAAAATCTAAATGAAATGGACAATTATCTTGATGGATTCCATTCACCAAAATTAAATCAAAATCAGGTAAATAGATTATATATTCTGATATCCCCCAAGGAAATGGAAGCAGTCATCAAATTCTCATTTCCAAAAATAGCCCAGAGCCAGATGGTTTCAATGCAGAATTCTAGCAGACCTTCAAAGAAGAGCTAACTCCAATTTTCTTCAAGCTATTCCACAAAATAGAAACAGAAGGAACATTACCAAACTAATTCTATGAAGCCACAGTCACCTTGATACCTAAAACACACATGATAATCTTCTTAGATGCTGAAAAAGCATTTGACAAAATCCAACACCCATGTTTAAAGTCATGGAGAGATCAGGGATACAAGGCACTTACCTAAACATTGTAAGGTACTATATCACAAGCCTATAGCCAACATCAAACTAAACAGAGAGAAACAGAGAGAAGCCAAATAAACTCTCTCTTCCCCACGTTGCTTTTGCCATGATCATCATGGCAATAATAACCATAAATAAGACATCATCTTATGCTTATATATAAGAATTAGGAAGAATCCATTATTTGCAATATTTTGCCTATGCATTATCTGATATACAAATGATTAAAATCAGATGGATTATGGGAAGGGACATACACAGTAGAAAAGATTTACATAATTTAATCTGTTAATCAAAATAGAGAGCCATGAAATCCACAGCCTTAGTAATCTTGTCTTTCTCTTGAACTCTATAAAAGATAGCTCCAAATAAAACAAGGCCCAGAACTACATTCACTAAAGTGGCTTAATTTCAGTCTTGAAAGTGTGTTCCTTCCTACTATGCACAGTTTGCTTTAAAAATCTTTCCATGCTAATTTGCAATCTAAGTGTGCCTCATTTCACTCTTTAATAAGATGCCAAGAACATTAAAATACCCGTCCCAGAAACTAGCCACTGTTAACAAATTATTAAAACTTCATAAAGTTGTTACCTTATTGCAACATAGTATTTGAGATAACCTGAATACATTAACTTGGCCTTAATCACTCATATTTGGCTGTAGAATGAACTCAGATTTCATATCAAGTTATAGCTATGTTTTCTGTCAAAGCTGTATAGCATATTAAGCACAATAGAAAAATCTACCTTTAAAAATACACATCAAAAAATTACAGTTTCAATTGCAATGTAAAGTCATAAGATATACTGTCTTGAAAGTAAAACCCAAAATAGAAAAAATATGATGAGGGAAGGAAGGTGGGGTTGGGAGGGGAGGAGAGGGTGGGCTACAGCTGGGATACAAAGTGAATAAACTGTAATTAATATAAAAATATAAATTTAATTTAAAAAGAAACTAGAAGGAAAACTCCAATCTAAGGAAATCAACTACACCCAAGAAAACATAGGATATAGATAACTTCACAACAAAAAAATCAAAAGAGAAAAGCACACAAACACACTATTACCATGAACTCCACAATAAATGAACTGACTTTCAATCAACATCTACTATCAATCAACATCAATGGAATCAACTCTCTAATAAAAAGACAGTGACTAACAGAATGGTTGCGGGAACAGTGTCCAACATTCTGCTGCATCACGTAAACATACCTCTGCAACAAAGATAGACACTGCCTCAGAGTAAAGGGCTGGAAAAAGGTTTCTCAAGAAAATGGACCCAGAAAACAAGCTAGGTCAGCCATCCTAATATCTAAGAGACTTTCAACCAAAATTAGCCAAAAAAGATGTGGAGGGACACTTCATTCTCATCAAATGAAAAATCCACCATGAGGGCATCATCATACTGAACATCTATGCCCTAAATATAAGAGCACCTGCATTTGTAAATGAAACATTATTAAATCACACATAGATCCCAACACCTTAATAGTGGGAGACTTCAACACTCTACTCTCATCAAGGGACAAATCATCTAGACAGAAGCTAAATAGGGAAATAATGACACTTACAGAGGTACTAAATCAAATGGACCTAATAGATGTCTACAGAACTTTTCACCCAAACTCAAGAGTATACCTTCTTTTCAGCACCTCGTGGAACCCTCTCAAGAAATTGACCAAATAGTTGAGCACAAAGCAAGCCTCAACAGATACAAGAAGATTGAAATAATCCCTTGTATTCTATCTGACCACCATGGCCTAAAACTAGAAGCCAACAACAACAGAAGTATTAAAAAGCCTACGTACACATGGACACTAAACCACTCTCTACTCAATGACAGCTTGGTCAGGGAAGAAATGAAAAAAAAAAGAAATTAGAGGCTTCCTAAAATTCAAAGAAAATGAATGCACATCTGTAGGCATTCATTTTGCTTTGATGACGGTGTCCTTTGCTTTACAGAAGCTTTTCAGTTTCATGAGGTCCCATTTATTGTTGCTCTGAGACCCGGTACTGTTGGTGTTCTGTTCAGGAAGTTGTCTCCTGTACCAATGAGCTCTAGGGTCTTTCCCATTTTTTCTTCTAACCGATTTAATGTGTCTGGTTTGAGGTTGAGGTCTTTGATCCATTTGGACTTCAGTTTTGTGCAGGGAGATAAGTATGGATCTATTTTCATTTTTCTACATGAAGACATCCAGTTAGACCAGCACCATTTGTTGAAGATGTTATCTTTATTCCATTGTATGGTTTTGGCATCTTTGTCAAAGATCAGGTGTCCATAAGTGTGAGGGTTTATTTCTGGGTCTTCTGTTCGGTTCCATTGATCCACCATTCTGTTTCTATGCCAGCACCATGCAGTTTTTATAACTGTTGCTCTATAGTACAGCTTGAGATCGGAGATGGAGATACCTCCAGAAGATCTTTTATTGTAGAGGAATGTTTTAGCAATTCTGGGTTTCTTGTTATTCCATTTGAGGTTGAGAATTTTTCTTTCCAGGTCTGTAAAGAATTGTGTTGGTAATTTGATGGGCATTGCATTGAATCTGTAGATTGCTTTTGGTAAGATGGCCATTTTTACTATGTTAATCCTGCCAAGCCATGAGCATGGGAGATCTTTCCATCTTCTCATATCTTCGTCTAGTTCTTTCTTCAGAGATTTGAAATTTTTTTCATACAAGTCTTTGACTTCCTTGGTTAGGGTTACTCCGAGGTACCTTATGTCATTTGTGGCTATTGTGAACGGTGTTGTTTCACTAATTTCTTTCTCAGCCCTTTTGTCTTTTGTATACAAGAGGGCTACTGATGTTTTTGAGTTAATTTTGTGTCTGGCCACTTTGCTGAAGGTGTTTATCAGCTGTAGGAGTTCCCTGGTAGAATTTTTGGGGTCACTCAGGTGTATTATCATATCATCTGCAAATAGTGATAATTTGACTTCTTCCTTTCCAATTTATATCCCCTTGCTCTCCTTCAACTGTTTTATTGCACTAGCAAGGACTTAAAAACTATATTGAAGAGATATGGAGAGAGTGGGCATCATTGCCTTGTTCCTGATTTCAGTGGGATTGCTTTAAGTTTAAGTTTCTCTTCATTTAGTTTGATCTTGGCTATCAGCTTGCTGTATATTGCCTGAATGCCTACTGATTGGGAAAGAATCTTCACCAACCCTTTATCTGACAGAGGGCTAATATCTGGTATATATAAAGAACTAAAGAAGCTGAAAAGCAACAAGCCAAGTAATCCAATTAAAAAATGGGGAACAGAGTTAAACAGAGAATTCTCAATAGAATAGCAGATAAACACTTAGAGGATAAAACTTAGAACCTCTGCTCGGATGTGACCCGTGATAGCTCAGTAATCAATTGGTTTCCCATAGTAAGGGGAACAAGGACTATTTCTAACAGGAACTCAATGACTGGCTCTTTGACCCCTCCACCTCCCAAGGGAGGAGCAGTACTGTTAGGCCACAGAGAAGGAGTTTGCAGCCAGTCTTGAAAATACCTGACAAAAGGGAGTCATATGAAAGGGGAGGAGGTCCTCCCCTATTAGTGGACTTGGAAAGGGGCAGGGAGGAGATGAGGGAGGGAGGGTGGGATTGGGGAGGGAATGAGGGATACAGCTGGGATACAGAATTAACAAAATGTAACTAATGAGAAAAATAAAATTATGGAAAAAAAAAGAAATGTTCAACCTCAGTAGACTCCTGTCATACATTCAATGCACATCCCATCTGTCTTTCTAAACGAGGATTGATCATCTTACCCCATGTCTGCTCTCTTGATTATCTTTTTTAGGTGTATAGATTTCCTTATGTTTATCATATCTTATAGGTCTAAAGCATCTGAAAGACTCTAACTAGCAGTGTTTTCAAAGCAAAGACTCATGACCAAACCTTTGGCAGAGTACAGGAAATCATAAGATTGGGAGTTAGCCTGATATAGAAAAGATAGGAGCTCCACAAGGACCAAATATATCTGGACACAGGGTCTTTTCTGAGACTGACATTCAACCAAGGACCATGTATGGATATAACCTAGAACCTCCACTCAGATGTAGCCTGTGGTAGCTCAGTAACCAATTGGTTTCCCAAAGTGAGGGGAACAAGGACTATTTCTAACAGGAACTCAATGACTGGCTCTTTGGCCTCCCCACCCCCCAAGGGAGGAGCAGTCCTGTTAGGACACAGAAGAGGGCTTTGCAGCCAGTCCTGAAGATACCTGATAAAATAGGATCAGATGAATGGGGAGGAGGTCCCCCCTATCAGTGGACTTGGAAAGGGGCAAGGTGGAGATGAGGGAGGGAGGGAGGGACTGGGAGGGAATGAGGGATCGGGACACGGCTGGGATACAGAGTTAATAAAATGTAACTGATAAGAAAAAATAAAATTAAAAAAAAAAAAGAAATGTTCAACCTCATTAGCCATTAGGGAAATGCAAATCAAAATGTCCGTGAGATTTCACCTTACACCCATCAGAATGTCCAAGATCAAAAACTCAAGTGACAACACATGCTGGAGAGGTTGTAGAGAAAGGGGAACCTTCCTCCACTGCTGGTGGAAATGTAAACTTGTACAACCACTCTGGAAATCAATCTGGCCCTTTCTCAGACAGCTAGGAATAGCACTTCCTCAAGATCCAGCTATACCACTCCTAGGCATATACCCAAAAGAGTCTCAAGTACACAATAAGGACATTTGCTCAACCATGTTTGTAGCAGCCTATTTGTAATAGCCAGAAGCTGGAAACAGCCCAGATGCCCCTCAGTGGAGGAATGGATGCACAAATTGTGGTACATCTACACAATGGAATATAAGTCAGCAATGAAAAATAAGGAAATCATGAAATTTGCAGGTAAATGGTGAGAGCTGGAAAGGATTATCCTGAGTGAGCTGTCCCTGAAGCAGAAAGACACACATGGTATATACTCACTCATATACACATATTATATAGGATAAACCTACTAAAATCTGTATACCTAAACAAACTAATCAAGAAGAAGGACCCTGACTAAAATGCTCAATCTCCATCTCGAAAGACAAAGAGGATGGACATCAGAAGAAAAAGAAAACAAGAAACAAGCTAGGAACCTGCCACAGAGAGTCTCTGAAAGGCTCTGCCCTGCAGACTATCAAAGCAGATGCTGAGACTTATGGCCAACTGTTGGGCAGAGTGCATGGAATCTTATGAAAGAAGTGGGAAATAGTAAGATCTGCCCTGCAGACTATCAAAGCAGATGCTGAGACTTATGGCCAACTGTTGGGCAGAGTGCATGGAATCTTATGAAAGAAGTGGGAAATAGTAAGATCTGGAGAGGACACGAACTCCACAAGGAGAGCAACAGAACCAGAAAATTTGAACACCGGGGTCTTTCCAGTGTCTCATACTCCAACCAAGTACCAGGCATGGAGATAACCTAGAACCCCTTCAGAGATGTAGCCCATAGAAGTTCAGTGTCGATGTGGTTTCCACAGTAATAGGAAGAGGGACTGCCTCTGACATGATCTGTTTGGGCTGCTCTTTGATCACCTCCCCCTGAGGGAGGGAGCAGCCTTACCAGGCCACAGAGGATAACAATGCAGCCACCCCTGTTGAGATCTGATAGTGGACTTGGGGAAGGGCATGGGTGAAGAAGGGAGAGGGAAGGTGGTATTGGGAGGGAAGAAGGGAGGGTTTTATGGAGGGATACAAAGTGAATAAAGTGTAATTAATAAAAGTTAAAAAAAAAGAAAATGAACGCACAACTCATCCAAACTTATGGGACACAAGGAAAGCTAAGACAAAAGTTCATAGCACTAAGTGCCTTCAGAAAGAAATTTGAGACATCTCATATCAACAATTTAATGGTAGACCTAAAGGTCAGAAAGAAAGAAAGAAAGAAAGAAAGAAAGAAAGAAAGAAAGAAAGAAAGAAAGAAAGAAAGAAAAGAAACTGACACACACAAGAGGAGTAGAATATTGGAAAAAATGAAAATCAGGGCTGAAATCAATAAATTAGAAACAAAACAATTCAAAGAATCAGTGAAACCAAGATCTGGCTCTTTGGAAAAATCAACAAGATAGACAAACCTTTAACCAAAAAAACTAAAAGGCAGAGAGAAGCTATCCAAATCCGCAAAATCAGAAAAGAGTGATGTAACAAAAGACACTGAATGAATCCAAAGAATCATTAGCTCTTACTTAAAAAGCTTATATGCCATTGCCCCCAGGGGCGAGACGTGCTCCATGCCAATTGACTAACTCCATGTTTTCCTCCAATTTTGAAAGTCATTTAAGGTTCTTAAATTATTTTTTCCCTTTTTTCTTAAATTTTTCATCAATTACACTTTATTCATTCTGCATCCCCCTGATGCGTCTAAAACAAAAAGGGGGAACTGTAGAGAGCTGCGGAATGCTATGCCTTAAAGATGGAGCTGGTTTCTGCCTTCCACCTTCCCGATGGTGAGTGCTCTCTGTCACGAACAACTCCACATTTGGCTAAGGCCGAGGATCTGGCTTGCTTCCATGTATGTGGACCTATCTGCATTGCCCCCGTGGCACGCCTGGGTTGGCTACCCAGAGGCTATTTAAGCTGTGGGCTGGCTTTCCCCGGGGTCCGAGGATTGTTCAATGTTCCTGAATAAACTGCATTGAAAAAAAAAAAAAAAAAAAAGCTTATATGCCACAAAATTTGAAAATCTAAATGAAATCAACAACTTTAATGTTAGATTCCAGTTACCAAAATTAAATCAAGATCAGGTAAATAGATTAAATAGTCCTATATTACACAAGGAAATAGAAGCAGTTTTCAAAATTCTCCCTTCCAAAAAAATCCCAGGGCCTGATGGTTTAAGAGCAGAATTCTACCAGACCTTTAAAGAAGATTTCACTCCAATTCTCTTCAAACTGTTCCACAAAATAAAAACAGAATGAACATTAACAACCTCATTCTATGGGTCCAAGTCACTTTGATACCTAAATCAAAGAAAGACCCAATAGAAAAAGAGAACTACAGGCCTATCTCTCTTATGAACATTGATGCAAAAATACTCTACAAAATACAAGCAAACTGAATCCAAGAATACGTTAAAGATATTGTCCACCATGGCCAAGTAGGCTTCATCCCAAGCATACAGGGGTCGTTCAATATACAGAAATCCATCAATGTAATCCAACATATACTGATGGAAACACACACACACGATCATCTCCTTAGAAACTGAAAAAAAAAAAAAATTTGACAACATGCAACAGTCATTCTTGTTTAAAGTTGTGGAGAATCAGGGATAAAAGGCACATACTTAAATGTAGTAAAGACAATATATAGCAAGCTAATAGCCAACATCAAACTAAACAGAGAAAAACTTAAATCAACCCCACTGAAATCAAGGTCAGGGCAAGGCTGCCCACTCTCTCCTAGCTAGAGCAATAAAAATACTGAAGGATATCAAGGGGATACAAATCAGAAAGGAAGAAGTTAAAGTATCATTATTCGTACATGATATGATACTATACATGAGTGGCCCAAAAATTCTACCAAAGAACTTCTTCAGCTGATAAACACTTTCAGCAAAGTGTCTGGATACAAAATTAACTCAAAAAAAAAAAAAAAAAAAGCAGTAGCCTTCCTCTTAACAAAAGCCAAAAGGGTGGAGAAAGAAATAATTAGGGAAACAAGAAAAAATACCCTTCACAATAGCCACAAATCACATAAAGTACCTTGATGTGGCTCTAACCAAACAAGTGAAAGACCAGTATAAAAAAAGAAAATTCAAGTCCCTGCAGAAAGAAATTGAAGAAGCTATCAGAAGATGTAAAGATCTTTCATGCTCATGGATCAGTGGGATTAAAAAAGTGAAAATGCGTATCCTGACAAAAGCAATCTACAGATTCAATAAATCATAAATACCATAAATACCAACGCATTTCTTTGTAGACTTTGAAAGAACAATTCTCTATTTCATATGGAAAAACAAAAACCCAACATTGATAAAACAATCCTTAATAATAACAGATCTTCTGGAAGTGTCTCCATCCCTGATCTCAAGCTGTACCACAGAGCAACAGTAATAAAAAACTGCATGGTACTGGCAGAGAAACAGACAGGTGGATCAATGAAATCGAATAGAAGATGCAGAAATAAACCCACATATGTACAGGTACTTGATTTTTTACAAAGAAGGCAAAACCATTCAATGGATAAAAGATAGCATCTTCAACAAATGGTGCTGGTCTACCTGAATGTCTACATGTAGAAAAATGAAAATAGATCCATATTTATCACCCTGCACAAAACTAAAGTCCAAGTGGATCAAAGAACTCAACATAAACAAGACACACTAAACCTGTTAGACAAATAATTGGGAAAGAGCCTTGATCTCATTGGCACAGGGGCAACTTCCTAAACAGAACACCAACAGTATAGGCTCTAAGATCAACAATCAATGAATGGGACCTCATGAAACTAAAAAAGCTTATGTAAAGCAAAGGACACTGTCAGCAGAATACAACAACAGCCTACAGACTGGGAAAGTATCTTCACCAACCCTATATTTTACAGAGAGCTAATATCCAGATATATAAAGAACTCAAGAAGTTAAACAGCAACTAACCAAGTAATCCAATTTAAAAAATGGGGTAAAAGCTAGACAGAGTCTCAATAGAAGAATGTCAAATGGCAGAGAAACAAAGAAATGTTCAATGTCCTTAGTCAGCAAAAGAAATGTAAATCAAAATGGCCCTGAGATTCCACCTTACACCCATCAAAATGGCAAACATCAAACACTCAAGGGAAAACACATGCTGGAGAGGTTGTGGAGAAAGGGGAACCTTCCTTGTTGATTGGAATGTAAACTTGCACAAACACTTTGGAAATCAATCTGGCACTTTCTCAGAAAATTAGGAATAGAGCTTTCTCAAGATACAGCAATACCACTCCTAGGCATATATCTGAAATACGCTCAACTATACAACAAGGACATTTGTTCAGCCATGTTCATAGCAGCTTTATTCATAATTGCCAAAATTGGGAAACAACCTAGTTGTCCTTCAACTGAGAAATGGATTCAAAATTTGTAGTACATTTACACAATGGAATACTACTCAGCAATTCAAAACAAGGAAATCATTAATTTTGTAGGCAAATGGATTAAACAGAAAATATCATCTTGAGTGAGGTAACCCAGAAGCATAAAGACACGTATGGTATATTACTCACTTATAAGTGGATGTTAGACTTATAACATAGGATAAACATACTAAAATCTAAAATTCTAAAGAAGCTAAACAAGAAGAAGGACCCTTGGGAAGATGCTCAATCCTCATTCAGAAGGGTAAACGAGATAGACATGGTAAGCAGGAAATGACAGGGAACAGGAGAGAAGTCTTCTACAGAGAGGGCCTTTGAAAAACTACCCAGCAGGGTATCAAAGCAGATTCTGAGACTCATAGCCAAACTTTGGGCAGAGGTCTGGGAATCTTATGAAAGAAGGGGGAGATAGAAAGACCTGTAGGGGACAGGAGCTCCACAAGGAGACCAACAGAGCAAAAATATCTGGAGACGGTTTGCCCTGCAGAAACCTGTGCTCCAACCTAGGATCATACTTGGAGAGGACCCAGACACCCTGCTCAGAGGTAGCCCATAGGTAACTCAATCTCCAAGTGGGTTCCCTTGGAAACAGGGAACCCTAAGGAAAGCAGGGATTGTCTCTGACATGAACTCAGTAGCTGACTCTTTGATTACCTCCCCCCTTGGTGGAGGTGCAGCTTTGTCAGGCCACAGAGGAAGACAGTTCAGCCAGTCCTGATAAGACCTAATAGGCTAGGGTCAAATAGGGGAGGAGGTCCTCCTCTATCAGTGGACTAGTGGAAGGGCATAGGGAGAGAAGAGGGAGGGAGTGTAGGACTAGGAGGAGATGAGTAAGGCAGCTACAGAAGGGATACAAAGTGAATAAATTGTAATAAATAATAAATAAATAAGGAATCTGAGATTATTGACTTTTTTCTGGATGCATCCCTGACGGATAAGGTTTTAAAGATCATGACAGTTCAGACACAGGCTGGCCTGTGGACCATGTTCAAGGATTTTTTTTTTTTTTTTACTATTGGAGACTACAGTTGTCTGTTGGTATTAAGTGCTTGCTATTACTTATAGTTGCTATTAAGTGCTACAGGGAGTTATCCCCCGCCAACCAAGGGGCCATCATCTTGGCCAAGCCTTCTATCATCCCTGTGCAAAGAGGCTAATGGGGAAAGAAGATTGGCAAGCACCACACTGTTCTGTTCAAGGTAACAGGCCACTGTGAGTCTGTTTTGATTAGTCTCATCCCTAATCCCAGAGGCACTTAAGTTGTCTCTGCTCCTGTGCCCAAGAAGCTACTGATGATGGCAGGTAATGATGATTTCCTCACATCAGCCAGGGGCTGCACTGTCACCCTGGACAGCTTTACCAAGGTCATATTTGATGCCACCTCCATGCCCTACAGCTAGCTGACCTCTGACTTCTGGAAAGAAACTGTTCACCAAGTCTCCTTATCAGGAATTTACTCATCATCTTGTGAAAACCCACACCAGAGTCTCTGTTCAAAAGACCCAGGCTCCAGCTCTGGCTACAACAAAAGGGTTTATATAAATGAAAAAAGTGAATTAAGTCTGTTAGAAAAAGGATGAGAAAGGGGGGAGGAGGAAGAAGAAGGAGAAGGAGGAGGAGAAGAATCCAAATGTTAGCACCTAGAAGCATATTCATATAGCAAGAAAGTCACTGAAAGGGACAAATCGAACTACTCTTCCCTCCCTATCTCCAGAGTAACGAAATAGCAACATACTCAGGGAAATAACAGTAAATAAAATAGGGAACTTTAAAAGAGATTAACGGTATTTGAAAAGTAGTAAGATGTCCAAACATGCAAAAAGATTTCAAAACTAAGAATTTTTAAAGAATACAATCTAAGATAACACTCATTGTTCTGAGATACAAGTAAAACCATAGAATAGAGTTGCCAGAGAGTAATGGGGAATGAAGAAACTAGAGGTGTTTTAAGGACAGACTACTCATAATGGCAAGTCACAAAAAATTTCCTTTGCAAAGGTTCAAATGTAATAGGATAATTCACTAGAGAAATATGTGCCATGTGACATTGTCATAAAGAATAGAGCAATCAGATAGTAATTAAGGGAGTCTGGAAATTGGATGTGATGCCAATAGAGGCAGAGAAAAAGACAAAGAGGGGCCTGATGAAATCCTGGCAACACATGGATGGCTGAGCCCATGTGTTGGGCTATATTGTTTGAGGAACAACTTCAGAGTCTCCACACTTTAGAAGAAATAGATTCGACATGAAACACTCCAAACAAGTCAGCAAAAATTAAAATAAAAACAAAGACATTCCGTGGAAGTGAAGGAAGAACGGGATTTGTTTTGTTGTTGTTGTCGTTTGCTTGTTTTTGTTTTGTTTTTTTTTCCTTTGACACCTACCACTACTGTTCTCAACATTAATTTTTACAATTGACCATAACAAATCAAAACATTTACTGTGCATTTATCTTTTGCCAGATACGGTAATGTGGATGGAAAAATACACAAGACAAGGTATAATCATATAAAGAAATGAACAGTTCTGAAAACGTTTAATTGGGTGGATTAATTGGAGCAATTTCTTTTTTTAATTTTATTTTTTTAGATTAATTACATTTTATTTGCAGTGTATCCCAGCTGTAGCCCCTCCCTCATTCCCTTCCAATCCCAACCTTCCTCCCTAATCTCCTCCCATGCCACTCTCCAAGTTCACTGAGAGTGGAGATCCACATCCCCTTCTATCTGACCCTAGCTTATCAAGTCTCATCAAGACTGGCTACAATGTCCTCCTCTGTGGCCTGGCAAAGCTGCTCCTCAGTTAGAGGGGTGGTCAAAGACCCAGCTACTGAGTTTATGTCAGAGACAGTCCCTCTTCCCCTTACTAGGTAAACTGCTTGGATACTGAGCTGCCATGGGCTACATCTGAGCAGGGGTTTTAGGTTATATCCATGAATAGACCTTGGTTGGAGTATCAATCTCAGAAAAGACCCCTGAGCCCAGATATTTTGGTTCTGTTGCTCTCCTTGTGGAGCAACTGTACTCTCCAGGTCTTACTAACCTCCCCCATTGCTGGTGGGAATGTAAACTTGTACAACTTTGGAAATCAATCTGGCACTTTCTCAGGAAATTAGGAATAGTGCTTCCTCGAGATCCAGCTATAACACTCCTAGGCTTATATCCAAAATATGTTCAAGTTCACAACAAGGAAATTTGTTCAACCATGTTTAGTCGTAATATCCAGACCTGGAAACAACCCAGATGTTTCTCAACGGAGGAATGGATACAGAAATTGTGGTACATTTACACAATGGAATACTATTCAGCAATTAAAAACGAGGAAATCATGAAAATTTGCAGGCAAATGGCAGGAAATAGAAAAGAACATCCTGAGTGATGTATCCCAGAAGCAGAAGGACACACATGGTGAATACTCACTTATAAGTGTAAACTAGAGCTATAAGATAGAATAAACAGAGGCCCTCTGTGGTAGGCTCCTGTCCTGTTACTTGTTTGCTCCTACATCCAATGTCCATCCCATTTGTCTTTCTAAGTGAGGATTGATCTTCTTACCCTGGGTCCTCTTTCTTGTTTATCTTCTTTAGGTGGGTATATTCCAGTATATTTATCCTATCTTATAAGACTGTATGAGTATATAGCATGTGTGTCTTTCTGCTTTTGGGATATCTCACTCAGGATGATCTTTTCTAGGTCCCACCATTTGCCTACAAATTTCATGATTTCCTCGTTTTAAATTGCTGAGTAGTATTCCATTGTGTAAAAGTACCACAATTTCTGTATCCATTCCTCAACTGAGGGACATCTGAGTTGTTTCCAGGTTCTGGCTATTACAAATAAAGCTGCTACAAACATAGTTGAGCAAATGTCCTTGTTGTGTACTTGAGCCTCTTTTGGATATATGCCTAGGAGTGGTATAGCTGGATCTTGAGGAAGCGCTATTCCTAATTGTCTGAGAAAGCGCCAGATTCATTTCCAAAGTTGTTGTACAAGTTTACATTCCCACCCGCAATGGAGGAGGGTTCCCCTTTCTCCACAACCTCTCCAGCATGTGTTATCACTTGAGTTTTTGATGTTAGCCATTCTGGTGGGTGTCAGGTGAAATCTCAGGGTCGTTTTGATTTGCATCTCTCTGATGGCTAAGGGCGTTGAGTATTTCTTTAAGTGTTTCTCTGCCATTCTGTATTCCTCTCCTGAGAATTCTCTGTTTAGCTCTGTACACCATTTTTTAATCAGATTGCTTGATTTGTTGCTTTTTAACTTCTTTAGTTCTTTATATATTCTGGATATCAGGCCTCTGTCAGATATAGGGTTGGTGAAGATCATTTCCCAGTCCTCTGAAAAACTCTACCTAGCAGTGTATCAAAGCAGATATTAAGACTCATAACCAAACCTCTGGGAGAATGCAGGGCATAAAAAAAAAAAGCTGGGGTGGGGGAGTTAATATGACCTGTAGAGGATATATTTGGTTCCACAAGGACCAAATATATCTCGGCACAAGGGTCTTTTATGAGACTGTTTCTCTAAACAAGGACCATGTATGGATGCAACCTAGAGCCCTTGCTCAAATGTAACCCTTGGTAGCTCAGTATCCAATTGCTACCCTAATAAGGGGAACAGGGACTGTTTCTGACATGAACTCGATGGTGGGCTCTTTGAACCCTCCCCTGCCTGGAGGAGCAGACTTGCTAGGCCACAGAGGAGGACTTTGCAGCCAGTCCTGAAGACACTTGATAAACCAGATGTAAGGGGAGGAGGTTCTCCCTTATCAGTGGACTTGGAAAGGGGCAGGGAGGAGATGAGGGTGGGTGGGTGGGATTGGGAGGGAAAGATGGAGTGGGATACCGCAGGAATACAAAGTTAGCAAACTGTAACTAATATTAAAAAATTAAAATTAAAAAAGATAGGATAAACATACTAAAATCTGCACACATAAAGAAACTAAACATAAGGAGGACCCAGGGTAAGAGGATCAATCCTCATTTAGAAAGACAAAGGCGATGGACATTGGGAGAAGGAAAAAGCAAGAAACAGTTCAAGAGCCTACCACAGAGGGCCTCTGAAACACTCAACCTAGCAGTGTATCAAAACAGATGCTGAGACTCATAACGAAACTTTGGGCAGAGTGCAGGGAATCATATGAAAGAGCAATTTCTTTTTTAAATTTCATTTATTTATTCACTTTACATTCTGATTGCAGAACCCCCCCTCTCCTCCCAGTCTGCCCCTTGCATGCCCTTTCCCCTCATTCTCCCCTCTAATTCTCAATGAAGGGGGAGGACCTGCATGAGTATCAATATACCCTGGTACATTAAGTCCCTGCAGAACTAGGCAAATTTTCTCTCACTGAAGCCAGACAAGGAGGCCAGTTAGCAGAACAGGCTCCAAAGACAGGGATCAGAGACAGAGAGGGCCCCTGCTCTAGTTGTTGGAGGATCTACATAAACACCAAGCTGCCCATCTGCTACATATATGCAGGGAGCCTAAGACCCATCCATGCATGCTCTTAGTTAGTGGTTCAGTCTCTGTGAGCACCCATGGGCCCAGGTTATTTGACTCTGTAGGTCATCTTAAGAGTCATTGACCCCATCAGGCTTCTGCAATTGTTCTCTGACCTCTTCCATGGGATTCCATGGGTCTCTGCATCTGTTTCCATAAGCTGTTGGGGTGAAGCCCTTCAGAAGAGTTATGCTAGGCTCCTGTCGGCAAGCATAGCAGAGTAACATTAATAGTGTCAGGGATTGGTTCTTTTCCATGGGATGGGTCTCAAGTAGAGCCAGGCTTTGATTGGCTGTTTCCCCAATCTTTACATCTTTGTCCCTGCACATTGTGTAGGCAGGACAAATTTTGGTCAAAGGTTTTGTGGCTGGGTTGGTGTCCTTATACCTCCACTGGAAGTTCTGCCTGGCTTCAGAAAGGCTTACTTCAGGCTTCCTATCTCCAGCTGCTAGGAGTCTGGGCCATGTTGATCCCTATAGACTTTGGGGCCTCCTCTATCCCAGGTCTCTGGAAGATTCCAGAGATGCCCCATCTCTTAATTTCCCTTTCATTACTAGGCCCTTTCACTTCGCTCTCCTCCTAATCCTTATTTTTGTCCCCTTTCCATCCTCTCTCCTACCCAGTTCCCTCCTTCCACTCATTTCCAATGCCTATTTTATTTCCCTTTCTGAGAGAGATTCAAGCATCCTCCCTTGGACCCTCCTTGTTACTTAGCTTCTTTGGGTCTGTGGATTGTAGCATGTTCAGCCTATACTTTATGGCTAACATTCACTTATAAGTAAGTACATACTATGGATGTCTTTTGGGGTTGGGCTACCCCACTCAGGATGAGCTTTTCTACTTCCATCCATTTTTCTGCAAACTTCAAGATGTCCTTGTTTTTAATAGCTGATTATTATTACATTGTGTAAATGTACCACATTGTCTTTAGGCATGTTTCAATTGAGGAACATCTAAGTTGTTTCCAGTTTCTGGCTATTACAAATAAAGCTCCTATGAACATAGTTAAGCAAGTGTCCTTGTAATATGGTAGTGCATCTTTGCTGTATATAGCCAGGAGTGATATAGCTGTATCTCTAGGTAAAACTATTCACAATTTTCTGAGAAACCTTAAGATTGGTTCCACAGTGGTTTCCAATCCCAGGAGCAATGGAGGAGTATTCACTTTCTCCACAATCTCGCCTGTACCAATGGTTCAAGGCTCTTTCCTACTGTCTCTTCTATTATATTTAGTGTATCTGGTTTTATACCAAGGTCTATGATCCACTTTTTTATAGGGTGGTAAATATGGATCTATTTGCAGCCCTTTATATGCAGACATACAGTTAGACCAGCACCATTTGTTGAAGATGCTTCCTTTTATTCCATTGTATGGTTTTTAGTTTCTTTGTCAAAAATCGAGTATCTGTAGGTGTGTGGAGTTTATTTTGGGTCTTCGAATCATTCTTTTAATTAACCTGTCTGTTTTTGTGCCAATACCATGCAATTTTTATTACTATTGCTCTGTAGTACAAGTTGAAATCAGAGATGGTGATACATCTAGAAGTTCTTTTATTGTACAGTATTGTTTTAGCTATTCTGGTTTTTTTTTTTGTTACTTTGTTTGTTTGTTTGTTTTTCCATATAAAGTTGAGAATTGTCCTTTCAAGGTCAG
Source organism: Meriones unguiculatus (assembly GCF_030254825.1). NCBI lineage: Eukaryota > Metazoa > Chordata > Mammalia > Rodentia > Muridae > Meriones > Meriones unguiculatus. The sequence goes on from NC_083368.1 coordinate 40,782,065, forward strand.
TAAAGAATTGTTTTAGTATTTGGATGGGGATTGCACTAACTCTGTAGATTGCTTTTGGTAACACAGGCATTTTTACTATGTTGATCCTACTGATCATGAGCATGGGTAATCTTTCCCTCTTCTGATATTTTCTTCAGTTTCTTCAGATACTTGAAGTGCTTGTCATATAGATCTTTCACTTGTTTGGTTAGTCAAGATATTTTCTATTACTTGTAGCTATTGTGAATAGTGTCATATCCTTAATTTCTTCCTCAGCCTGATTATCATTTGTATAAAGGAGGGCTACTGATTTTTTGAGTTAATTTTGTATCCAGTCACTTTGCTGAAGGCATTTATCAGCTATGGGAGTTCTCTGGTAGAATTTAGGGGACCCTTTGTGTGTACTATCATAGTATCTGCAAACAGCAATGCTTTGACCTTTTCTAATCTAATTTGTATGCCCTTAATCTCCTTGGGTTATCTTGCTCCTCCTGCTAGGAATCCAAGCACTATATTGAAGAGATACAGAGAGAGTAGTACCCTTGTCTTTTTCCTGATTTCAGTGGAATTGCTTTAAGTTTTTCTCTATTTAATTTGATGTTGGCTATGGGCTTCCTGTATATTGCCTTTATTACTTTTAGGTATTTGCTTTGTGTCCCTGATCTCCAAGACTTTAAGCATGAATGACTGTTAGATTTTGTCAAAGGCTTTTTCAGCATCCAATGAGATGATCATGTGGATTTTTTTTTCTTCAGTTTGTTTATATGGTGGATTACATTGATGGATTTTCTTATGTTGAACCACCCCTTTATCCTTGGAATGAAGCCTATTTGATCACAGTGGATGATGGTTTTGAAGTGTTTTCTGATTCAGTTTTCAAGTATTTTATTGAGTAGTTTAGCATCGATGTTGATATGAGAAATTGAATTGAAACTCTTTCTTTGTTGGGTCTTTGTGTGGTATAGTTATCAGGGTGACTGTGGCTTCACAAAATGAATTTGGCAAAACTTCTTTTATTTCTATTTTGTGGAATAGTTTGATAGATATCACTATTAGCTCTTCTCTGGAAGTATGGTAGACTTCTATGCTGAAACTCTCTGATCCTGGGCTTGTTGTTGTTGTTGTTGGGAGGCATTTAATGACTCCTATTTCTTTTCAGGTTATAGGAATATTTAAAACTTTAACCTGATCTTGATTTAACTTTGCTAAGTAAAATCTATCAAGAAAGTTGTCCATTTCATTTAGATTTTCTTGAAGTACAGGCTTTTGAAGCAAGACCTAATGTGTCTTTGAATTTCCTCGGTATCTATTGTAATGTGCTCCTTTTCCTTTCTGATTTTTAAAATATGAATATTGTCTTTCTGTCTTTTATTTAGTTTTGCTAAGGGTATGTTTATCTTGTTGATTTTTCCCAGCTCTTGGTTTCATTGATACTTTATACTGTTCTTTTTATTTCTAATTTATTTATTTCAGCTCTGAATTTTTTTTCTGGTTTCTACTCCTTTTAGGTGTGTTTGCTTCTTTTCATTTTAGAGCTTTCAGGTGGGCTGTCAGTTGCTAGTATGAGAGCTCTCTCTTTTTTTTTTTTGTATTTGTTGAGACTTGCTTTGTGATCAACTATATGGTCAATTTTCTAGAAGATTCCATGAGGTGCTATGTTTTGGTGAAAAGTTCTATAGATATCTGTTAGGTACATTTGATTCATAACATCTGTTATTTTCATTATTTCTCTGTTTAGTTTCTGTCATGATGACCTGCCCAGTGGTGAGAGAGGGGTATTAAAGTTTCCCACTATTAATGTATGGAGTTCAATGCGTGATTTAAGTTTTAGTAAAACTTCTTTTACAAATGTTTTTATCCTTGTATTTGGGGCATAAATGTTTATAATTGAGATGTTCCCTTGGTGGATTTTTTATTTGATGAGTGTCCTTCCTCATCTCTTTTGCTTAATTTTGGTTGAAAGTCTATTTTACTAGATATTAGGATACCTACTCTAGCTTGCTTCTAGGGTCTGTTTGCTTGGAAAACCTGTTTTCTAGACCTTTGCTCTGAGTTAATGTTTATCTTTGTTGCTGAGGTGTGTTTCTTGCATGCAGCCAAATGCTAGACCCTGGTTTTTTGGTTGTTTGTTTGTTTTTGTTTTGTTTGTTTTTATTGATTCTGTTAACCTGTGACTTTTTATTCGGGAATTGAGTTCATTGCTGTTGAGATTTATTAATGACCAATGATTGTTAGTTCATGTTATTTTGGTGTTGGTGGAGGTACCCTGTGTGTGTGTGTGTGTGTGTGTGTGTGTGTGTGTGTGTGTGTGTGCTTCTCTTCTTTTGGATTTTCTACAGTGGAGTTACTTATTACTTGTGTTTTCTCAGCTGTAACTAACCTCTGTGGGTTGGAGTTTTCCCTTTAGTATTTTCTGTAAGGCTGGATTTGTGCATAGATATTGTTTGAATTTTGTTTTTATCATAGAATAGCTTGTTTTTTCCATCTATGATGATTCTAAGTTTTGCTGGGTATAGTAGTCTGGGCTGACATCTGCAGTCTTTTAGGATCCGCCAGACATCTATGCAAGCCCCTCTGTCTTACAGATCTCTATTGAGAAATCCGGTGTAATGCTGACAGGTCTGCCTCTATATGTTACTTGGTCTTTTTCCCTTGCAGCTTTTAATATTCTTTTTTTGTTGTTGTTGTTCTATATATTTAGTGGTTTGATTAGTACACAGGGGGAAGATTTTCTTTTCTAGTCCAATCTACTTGGTGTTCTTTAAGTTTCATGTACATTTATAAGCAACTCTTTCTTTAGGTTATGGAAATTTTCTTCTATGATTTGATTGAAGTTTTTTCTGTCCTTGGAACTAGGATTCTTCTCTTTCCTCTATTCCTATTATTCTTAGGTTTCATCTTTTCATAGTGTCCCTGATTTCTTAGATGATTCCTGTCAGTAACTTTTTAGATTTAACATTTTCTTTGACCAATGTATTGATTTCTTGAATTGTACCTTCTACACCTGAGGTTCTCTTCTTCATCTCTTATATTCTGTTGGTGATGCTTACATCTATTGTTCCTATTCTCTTTTCTAAGTTTTTCATATCCAGGATTTCCCTAGTTAGTGTTTCTTTACTGTTTCTATTTTTATTTTCAGGTCTTGAACTGTTTTATTCATTTCATTCACCTGTTTATTTGCATTTTCCTACATTTCTTTAAGGGATTTATTCATTTCCCTCTTAAAGGCCTCTATCATCTTTATAAAGATAGAGTTAAGGTAATTTTCAGTGGTAGAAGAGCTGTGTTCTGGTGGTGCCATATTGCACTGGCTCTTGTTGATTGTGTTCTTACACTGGCCTTTAGCCATCTTCTTTTCCCTGGTTTTGGCTGGGTGTTTCTGGTGACTTCTGTCACTCCTCAGGAAGGCTGGTAGAGCTCTGGGCCAGATGCTGGATGATCCTGAGACCTGGGAGCTCTCCTTGGGAAGATGGGTAGTACTGTGGGGCCTGAGGCTGGCAGGCAGGAAATAGCCTACAGCTCTGATCTGCTGGCTGTGTCTCAGCTGAACCCTAGGCAGGTGATTTGGATGGGAGAGTCTAACACGGATGATTCTGGTGTCTGTTCTAGCAGGTATCCTTGGGAAGGCAGGTAGGGCCATAGGCAGGAGTCTGGATGATTCTGGGGGCCTGGAGCCTTCCTCTGGAAGACAAGTGGAGCCTTGGTCCTGAAGCTGGAACCATGTTTCAGAGAAATTTTTACTAAATGCCACAAAAAGGGAGGACTAGAGAGATGGATCACTAGTTAACAGCATTTTCTACTATTGCAGAGGAGCCAGATTCTATTCCCAGTGCCCATGATGAAGCTCATTGCTGTTTCTAACTTTAATTCCAAAGAGCGGTTTTTGCTATAGTTCTAGTGAATCCAGTGCCATGTTCTGTTCTTTGTAGGTCCCAGGAATACATGCAGTGAACATACATGCGTGCAGGTAAAACACTCATACACATACGATGAATAAAAATACATCTTTTGAAAATAAAAATAAGTACTTTATATTTAAATTCATACTGAAATTATGCCTCAAATTTGGTTATCTTGTTATAAGTATGTTATCACAACAGTAGAGTAAGAACACCAGAAATCACACAAGAATATGTGTGTTTTGAAATTACAATTAAATTTAATCTTTTATTTTTTAAAATGCTTTGCTTGGATAAATTTAGTTTATAGTCTCAGAAACTGTAGCTTCTGTGAGCCCATAGTACATGAATATTGTGATTTTAAATAGTTTAGTAACATAAAGATTATAGTATAGTATACATGCACACACACACACACACAGCAACTCTTTATGCAAAGCTTTACAGAAAATTCTTACTTCCATCATGTAATCCCAATTACCATAATGGTCCTACTCATTATATTTGTTATTAAAGCCTCAAATTGATGAGGAAGAAGAGGACCATTATTTTGATAAATGCCTCAACCATTCTAGTTAAATTAAGAATTGGCAATAAAATCTACTTCTGAAGAAAGGATTGCTAAATACGGTAATCTAGATATAATAGTTACTAAAATACCCTCAGCAGACTATTAGAAAGTGTAAAACTAAAAGACGGAAAATATTCATTGATTCTAGGAGTGCTTACTGTTTAAATACAAAGCTTATTAGTTACTTTTTTTGTTGTTATGAGAACCTACCTGCAGAACTATTTAAAAGGAAGAGGATTTATTTTAGCTTACAGTTTAAAAAAAGTTTGCCCTGTCGTGGCAAGGGTGATGTGGCAGAGCAGAGCTTTACACCTCAAGGTGGGACAGAAAATAGAGTGACCACCACCCAGTGGTCAGAGAGAACACACTACCAATGACCCACATACTGGCCTATCTACTCATGTGAAGCCCCAAATCCCAACATCTATTGAACCTTCAAAACAGGAGCCTATGAGGGACATTTAATATTCAGGCCATGTATTTCAGACATTTATTCAGGACATTTATTTCAGAAAAATACTAACCAGTAAACAATAGATAATGCATATTAGAATACAAGCAAAATCATGTTTTCTTTCAATTCTTTTTTATAATTAAATTTATTTATTTTTATTAATTACAGTTTATTCACTTTGTATCCCCCTCATAAGGCCCTCCCTCCTCTCTTCCTGGTCCCATCCACCCTCCCCCTTCTTCATGCATGCCCCTTCCCAAGTCCACTGATAGGTGAGGTCCTCCTCTCCTTCCTTCTGACCTGCAGACTATAAAAGCAGATACTGAGACTTATGGCCAACTGCTGGGCAAAGTGCAGGGAATCTTATTTAAGAAGTGGGAAATAGTAAGATCTGGAGAGGACAGGAACCCCACAAGGAGAGCAACAGAACCAGAAAATTTGAACACAGGGTTCTTCCCAGAGACTCATACTCCAACCAAGCACCAAGTATGGAGATAACCTAGAACCCTGCACAGATGTAGCCCATGGCAGCTTAGTGTCCAAGTGTGTTACATTATAATGGGAAGAGAGACTGTCTCTGACATAATCTGATTTTCCTGCTCTTTGATCACTTCCCCCTGAGGGGAGAGCAGCCTAACTAGGCCACAGAAGATGACAATGCAGCCATTCCTGATGTGATCTGATAGACTAAGATCAAAATCATGTTTATTTTAATTTAATTATTTGTATGTGTGTGCCACATTTCTATAAGCCACATGTGTACAGGTCTCATTAAACATGTATCCGTGGAAGCCAGAAATGTGTGTCAGACTTCCTGAATCTACAGGTTCAAGTGCCTGTGGCTGCCTGATGTGGGTGCTGAGAACCAAACAAGTCCTACAGTTAGAACAGCAGGCAGTTGTAACTGCTCAACCATCTCCCATCCCCGTAATCACATTGCTTATTTCCAAAAGATATGTTCTTATCCAATAAGAATAAATTGTACTTTTCCTTACTATTTTTATTTTTCTTTACAAAATCAGAATAACTGGCTTTAAAAATAAATGAAAAGATTATTGGGAAAAGCTTGAGAAATACTCACAAAATATTTCCTCCCAAGGTCAAATGATCATTTCCAGTTTCTAAATATGCAAAGTACATAGCAGCCAGCAGTAGCTTCTTCCCAAATTGATTTTTATTTTACCACCAGCCTCACAGTGTTTTATTTTGAAAACTGACAATGCAATTTTAGCTTAGAATGACAGAGTAAGGACGATAGATGCTTGCATAGATTTATTCTTCAAAGGACTTTTTGAAATTTATGAAATGTATACACAGATGCACACTGTATGGGCCATGTGAATATTCTATCTGCTTTAAAAAAATTCATGGGGAAATGACATGTTAATCTGTGTTTTAAATGAATGAAGATACATTTCAAATAGCTTTGAGATGCAATAATCTATTAAAATCAAATAGAAGAAAAAATTAAAAGGTGCCATCAACTTTCTTATTTATTTATTCAATGACAATGTCTAAATGAGCCTGAACTGACACCAGAGGACTTCAGCTAGATATTTTAATGTAATATGAAATTGCTGTCGTTCTAAGTGTATAAACAATACATTTGCATCATATTAGCGACAAATGTCAGACTAATACCATAAAAACATGACTGCCAGGATATTTTATAACTTATTAACAAAATGTGTTGCTAGGGTTAAGAACAAATTTATAATTGTCAAACAAACAGAATTGTGGTAACTTGTAGCCTCTGCATGGAGAAATTTTATTGCATATCTCATGCATCATTTGCATCATTTAGTGAATTGAGTGCTTAATATTCTTCTTGAATTCAATAAAGTCAACTATTTTCATTAAATTTCCTTCATCATTTCTATGTGAATGATTGGCTTTTGAATGCATCAATTTTCATACCTCACATCAATGTTATCAAGCTGCCTGTAAATGGTTAATTTTGTTTTTCCTCCTGGGGTAGCCTTTTAAGGACAGAGGGATTACCATCAATGCTTCAATTCTGTCCTGTGTGTACACTCAAGACCCGATTATCTCTTCTACTCAAGGATAAATCTGTTCTTCTTTCTTCTGACCTTGCTGAATTTTCCTTTATCTCACCTGAGCCATTTCAACGTAAGAAACATCAGGCAGTCTTACTCTGTGAAGCTGCATAAGCTACATGGTCTTGTTTCTTGAGACATGGTTTTGTAATAAATGTCTCCAGTACTAACGTGTTTCTCAAATCTTTAAAAAGAACATGTCCTTTGAACAAACACAAGCACACTCAGGATAAATCCATTTAAAAGTGATACTTTATGTGATGTTAAAGATTATAAAGCTATTTCAAAGGAAATAGGTTTGAAAGGACTTTCTATACTAATACACAACAGAAGCCATCTTTTGGTCAGCCAACATCACCAACAGTCAGTAATTGGGTCCTAGTTCTGACAAAACAATTCCATAAAAACCAAAGCATTAAAATTGATGCTGTTCAAGTTCATCCATGTGAAATCATCCTTTATGCACAAGGTTGCAGGACTAAAGTGTGCTGTTCTGTAGATTGACTTTTGACATTTAACTAGATACTAGAATTATTCTTAGCTGTGTACATTCATGAGTAGAACATGCAGAAAACTAGATTCTCTTTCTCTCTCTCTGTATTTATCTGCCTCTGTCCCTCTCTGTATGTCCCTCTGTCTCTGTCTCTTTCTGTGTGTGTGTGTGTGTGTGTGTGTGTGTGTGTGTGTGTGTTTGTCCATTTTCTTAATTAAAAACTCCATTTGTTACTGTATTATAAACTTATTCACTGACTTCGGCTAATATTGTTGCTGGTTTGAGAACACATAAGCTTGTCACAGTAAACCTGGGTTTTCAAGCACTACCGTTTCTGGTAATTGTGTTTTTTTATTCTAAATCACTGGTACTTTCTATAAGAACAAGATCAGTGCATTGACTCTCTCTGGCCCTTTGTGTCTACTAAACAGCTCCCTGGAAGCTTTTGGTCAGAGATCTCATTCTTCTCTTATTCCATAGACCATGGTAAGGACTCTTTTCTATAGCTTCAGGTGTCTGGTAAGATGGCATAAGGCACAATTAGGTCCTTTTGTTCCAAGATATCTAAATTTATATATAAATTACAACCCTGCAACCCACAAAAAAAAAAAGGACTGGCCTTACAATGTCTAAGAAAAAATATCCTTGCATGTTCTTCTCTCTAATACATAGGACTTTCTGCTTCAGGGTCACATATGGAGTACATAGGAGGACATACTAAGTAGGTTCCTGTTTGACCTTTGTTGGGGCAGCTTGTAACTACTTTCTTTAAAGGAGAAAAAGTCATACAATTACAACAAAAGTGTTCTTTGACCATCAGTTTAGATTATTTGTTATTTATGTGGTTTTTTCAAATAAATATCCAACATTCATGAAAGTCATAAAAAAAGAAAACTTCCATTAGTAAAATCATTATCACCTGGGGGAAAATGCACTGGCAGCAGGCTATAAAAGTATATCCAAGCTGAGTATTGTTTTTCTCATTTGTAAATGACACACCAGCACCAAGACTCATTAAGGGAAAGTTATCCCATTCTATTCAAGAAGGTGAAATCTCTGGCTCTGGCTGTGAAATCTCTCATGTTCCAGTGAGACAAGTTTAGTAATGTGTCTACGGTGCACGCTTCAAGAATGAGAGATCTATAAAAGTGAGAGAGTTATAAAAGTGAGTTCACCTTAAATCATACTGAAGAGATGGGTGGAATAATCATTTTTTGATGAGTAGTGTACCTTTGCATCCCCAAATTCCCTCCACTAACACAGGAGTTTACAGGGTCACCACCATACACATTTATAAATCTTCCTGCTTTTCTGAATTACTCAAAATATTACATATTTTCTCTGTCTCTGTAGTAAGTATGTTTTCTTTGGCACTTTGGGCTTCCTTATTCTTTCTTACGGTCCCCTTCCTGCCGTTTGGTTATTTGGCTACCATGCCCTCTGTGCCAGCTTAACTCAAATGGCAAGGCATTTTTAAAATCTTCTCTTCAGAAAAGGCTGCCCACTCTCTCCATATCTCTTCAACATAGTGCTGGAAGTCCTTGCTAGAGCAATAAGACAGTTGAAGGAGATCAAGGGGATACAAATTGGAAAGGAAGAAGTCAAATTATCACTATTTGCAGATGATATGATAGTATACGTGAGTGACCCCAAAAACTCTACCAGGGAACTCCTACAGCTGATAAACACCTTCAGCAAAGTGGCCGGATACAAAATTAACTCAAAAAAATCAGTAGCGCTCCTGTATACAAAAGACAAAAGGGCTGAGAAAGAAATTAAGGAAACAACACCCTTCACAATAGCCACAAATGACATAAGGTACCTCGGAGTAACCCTAACCAAGGAAGTCAAAGACTTGTATGAAAAAAATTTCAAATCTCTGAAGAAAGAATTAGAAGAAGATATGAGAAGATGGAAAGATCTCCCATGCTCATGGCTTGGTAGGATTAACATAGTAAAAATGGCCATCTTACCAAAAGCAATCTACAGATTCAATGCAATGCCCATCAAATTACCAACACAATTCTTTACAGACCTGGAAAGAAAAATTCTCAACTTCATATGGAATAACAAGAAACCCAGAATTGCTAAAACAATTCTCTACAATAAAAGATCTTCCGGAGGTATCTCCATCCCTGATCTTAAGTTGTACTATAGAGCAACAGTTTTAAAAACTGCATGGTACTGGCATAGAAACAGAATGGTGGATCAATGGAACCGAACAGAGGACCCAGAAATAAACCCACACACTTATGGACACCTGATCTTTGACAAAGACGCCAAAACCATACAATGGAAAAAAGATAGCATCTTCAACAAATGGTGCTGGTCTAACTGGATGTCTACATGTAGAAAAATGAAAATAGATCCATACTTGTCACCCTGCACAAAACTGAAGTCCAAGTGGATCAAAGACCTCAACCTCAAACCAGACACATTAAATCGGCTTGAAAAAAAAGTGGGAAATACCCTAGAACTCATTGATACAGGGGAAAACTTCCTGAACAGAACACCAACAGCACAGGCTCTAAGAGCAACAACCAATAAATGGGACCTCATGAAACTGAAAAGTTTCTGTAAAGCAAAGGACACCGTCATCAAAACAAAGCGACCACCTACAGATTGGGAAAGAATCTTCACCAACCCTTTATCTGACAGAGGACTCATATCCAGTATATATAAAGAACTAAAGAAGCTGAAAAGCAGCAAACCAAGTAATCCACTTAAAAAATGGGGAACAGACCTAAACAGAGAATTCTCTGTAGAGGAATACCAAATGGCAGAGAAGCACTTAAAGAAATGCTCAACCTCATTAGCCATTAGGGAAATGCAAATCAAAACAACCCTGAGATTTCACCTTACACCCATGAGAATGGCCAAGATCAAAAACTCAAGTGACAACACATGCTGGAGAGGTTGTGGAGAAAGGGGAACCCTTCTCCACTGCTGGTGGAAATGTAAACTTGTACAACCACTCTGGAAATCAATCTGGCCCTTTCTCAGACAGCTAGGAATAGCACTTCCTCAAGATCCAGCTATACCACTCCTAGGCATATACCCAAAAGAGTCTCAAGTACACAATAAGGACATTTGCTCAACCATGTTTGTAGCAGCCTATTTGTAATAGCCAGAAACTGGAAACAACCCAGATGCCCCTCAACTGAAGAATGGATGCAGAAATTGTGGTACATCTACACAATGGAATATTACTCAGCAATGAAAAATAAGGAAATCATGAAATTTGCAGGTAAATGGTGGGATCTGGAAAGGATCATCCTGAGTGAGTTGTCCCAGAAGCAAAAAGACACACATGGTATATACTCACTCACATAGACATACAACATAGGACATACCCACTAAAACCTGTGCATCTAAAGAAACTAAGCAAGAGAGAGGGCCCTAACTAAAATGTCCAATCCCCATCCGGAAAGGCAAAGGGGTTGGACATCAGAAGAAGAAGAAAACAGGAAACAACCTAGGAACCTACCACAGAGGGCCTCTGAAAGCCTCTGCCCTTCAGACTATCAAAGCAGATGCTGAGCCGGATGGGCAACTGTTGGGCAGGTGAACGGAATTTTAGGTAAGAACTGGGAAATAGTAAGAGCTGGAGAGGAGAGGGTCTCCACAAGGAGAGCAACAGAACAAGAACATTTGAACACAGGGAACTTCCAAGAGACTCATACTCCAACCAAGGACTATTCATGGAGATAACCCAGAACCCCTGCACAGATGTAGCCCAGGGCAGTTCAGAGTCCAATTGGGTTACATAGTAATGTGAAGAGGGACTGCCTCTGACATAATCTGATTGGCCTGCTCTTTGATCACCTCCCTCTGGGGGGGAGCAGCCTTACCAGGCCATAGTAGAGGACAATGCAGCCACTTTTGATGTGAACTGACAGACTAAGATCAGAAAGGAGAGGAGAACCTCCCCTATTAGTGGACTTGGGGAGTGGCATGCAAGCAGAGGGAGGAGGGAGGGTGGGATTGAGAGGGGAGGAGGGAGGGGCTTACGGGGGGATACAGAATGAATAAAGTGTAATTGATGAAAAATTTAAAAAAAAAAGGGAAAAAATAATTTAAGAACCTTAAATGACTTTCAAAATTGGAGGAAAACATGGAGTTAGTCAATTGGCATGGAGCATGTCTCGCCCCTGGGGGCAATGGTCTCCTGAACCTACTCAGACCTCGGACACCACCACTGCTAGTTCTAGAACTGACTCAGGATGTTCCAACGAGGGGTTAAGGCTTCTCATAATATTTCCTATAAGCCCACACCTGTTTGTCTATATCCCCCATTTTTATTCATTATTAGCCAGATAGAGCCAAGTAATTGTGGTAATGATACTTGCTTTTTTGCCCAATACTGGAATGCTAGTAAATTTAGGTATGCCCTGGTTACTCGCATGCCTCACTGGGTGCCTGTGCCCATTGATGCCCCTCACGCTATGACTCTCTTCAGACAGAAAAGGGATCTTGGAACTACAGCCACCATTGTTACTACCATCTCATTGGCGGCTGTTGGAGCTACCACCAGGGCATTAGCCATGAGTCATACTAGGCAGACTGCTCAGACCCTGAATAATCATTTAGCCAATGTAGCTCATGCCTTAGTTGTACATAAAGGAATTAATGCTCAACTAAAAGGAAGCTTGATGGTGGTCAATCAGAGGATTGACCTCTTGCAGGAGCAAATTGATACCCAATGGCAAATCGCTCAACCTGGCTGTCAATGAAAGTATGCTGGACTTTGTGTCACTAGCATACAACATGAGAATTTTTCCTGCGCTGCAAATCTGTCTAAACAATTGTCGAGCTATATTTTAGGTAATTGGACTGGAGAATTCGATACTACGATGGAGCAGCTGAGAGTGGCCATTGTCACAGTAAATTCTAGCGGAGTGGACGCAGGACTAGCCACAGGATTATCAACATGGATTGCTGCAGCCATGAATCATGTGAAGGAATGGGCAGGCATGGGAGCGTTAGCAGGCCTTCTGGTGTTGGTCTCCTTGGTTTGCCTGTGGTATATATGCAAGATTAGAGTCTCACAACAGTGTGATGCAGCCATGATCATTCAGGCCTTTACAGCCATTGAAGCAGGACATTCTCCCCAAGCATTGTTGGATACCATAAAAAGCTAAAATGATACGCTCAGGATGCGAGGCTAAGCACTGCACTCAGGGTCAGCCGCTTTGGACCCAGAGAAGAGCATGTCTGATTGCATGCGGGTTGATGCCCCAGGTCCCGCCTCTGAGAAAAAGGTATTTGTTGGGTCTGATGCTCTTTGGGTGGATGACACCTAAATGAACATCGGTACAAAGTCCCAATTTATTTCTAATATCAGAGATCAGACCTCTACTCTTGCCTGATGCGTATAAAACAAAAAGGGGGAACTGTAGAGAGCTGCGGAATGCTATGCCTTAAAGATGGAGCTGGTTTCTGCCTTCCACCTTCCCAATGGTGAGTGCTCTCTGTCACGAACAATTCCACATTTGGCTAAGGCTGAGGATCTGGCTTGCTTCCATGTATGTGGACCTATCTGCATTGCCCACGTGGCACGCCTGGGTTGGCTACCCAGAGGCTATTTAAGCTGTGGGCTGGCTTTCCCCAGGGTCCGAGGATTGTTCAAGGTTCCTGAATAAACTGCATTGAAAAAAAAAAATCCAAAAAAAAAAAAAAAAAAAATGGGCTGGCTTTAAAAAAAAAAATCTTCTCTTCATTTTCCTTTTCTGGGTGGCTGCTGAGAATTTCAGCTTGCCTGTCTTGGGGCTTTTCTTCCAAAGTTGAAGAAAAATGATCTTGAGCTTTTGTTTGAATCCAATTTTAACGTCTTTTTATTTTAAATATTTATTAATTTAATAATTTTAACTGTGTGTGTATGTGTGTGTCTTTGTACATTCATGTACATGTGAATCCAGGTACTCACATAGAATAAAAGTATAAAGACCTCCTGGATCTGGAATTGCAGACAATTGAAAATTGCCTGACATAGGTGCTGGCAACGAAGCTCAGATCCTTTTCAAGAGCTGATCCATCCCTTCAGCTCTCCTCATTCTTAAATTTCTTTATTAATAAGACTAGAACCTCATTAGATCCAAAAAGTCTGAACACAGGGGTCTTTTCTGAGACTGATACTCCAGCCAAGGATTACTCATGAAGGTGGCCTGGAACCCCTACACAGAGGTAGACCATGGCAGTTCAGTGTCCAAGTGGGTTCCATAGTAATGGGAACAGGGACTGTCTCTAAAATGAACTCAGTGGCTGGCTCTTTGATCACCTCCCCCTGGGGGGGAGGGGGAGGAGCAGCCTTACCAGGCCACAGAGAAAGACAATGCAGCCACTAATGATGAGACCTGATAGACTAGGATCAAAGGGAAGTTGAGGAGGACCTCCCTTATCAGTGGACCTCCCTTATGAGTGGGAAAGAGGAAGGGAGGGAGGGATAGGGGGAGGGAGAGAAGTACAGGGGGGATACAAAGTGAATAAACTGTAATTAAAAAAAATTAGAAAAAAAAAAAAGAACCTCATTAGGGGACCTGTCTCCTTAGTATCATCAGGGTCATCATTAAAAGACTCTTCAAAATGTAAGTAATATAAAAAGAATTCATACTTCTCTAAAAACCAGAATTAGCCAAGATTTAAGTTCTCTAGTTTCCTACTTCTCTTCACCCCTACTTGTCTGTTAATAGTAAATCTATACAGTGGACCAAAGTAAGATCAGAAGCCAATATACAGGATCCTCTGTGTCTTCTGCTTCTTTGTTCTGCAAAGCCAAGGCTCTGGCCAAAATCCCACATCCCATCTTTGGAAAGTGGCAGAGTAATAGAAGTTTAGAAACAAACAAACAAAATCACTGTCTCATTTTCTATTCTCACCATCAAGGTAGGAAATAAATGTCTAATAAAAACTAATGTAGCTTGCAGTAGTTAATGTGGAGCTTGCTTGTGAAACTATATACATAAAAAGTGTCAATCAAATAAAAGTGGCACTATAAATTGTGAATGATAGAAGTGTACTATGAGATCATTGTACAAAGCTACACAGTGTTCTTGGTGACCCATACTAAACAAAAAAGAGTGTTATTTAAACAACTCATGTGATTGATCCTCTTAAATAACTAAATAAGCTATAAAATTCACAGGTAAATTGAAAGAGCTGGAAAAAAAAATCATCCTGAGTGAGGCAATGAAGACCCTAAAGAACAAATTTCATATGTTTTTCCTATATGTGGATATTAGCTTTTAAGCATCAAATATGTATCCTACAATCCCTATAACCCTAGAATTTAGGTATAAAGTAAGGGACAAGACAGTAAGGGAAAATATCTCAAGCAAGGGGAAATAGAATATATAGTTATGGAGAGTCCATATAGGTGAATAGAACAGGGGGATTAAACAGAGATGAAAGAGATGAGGTGGGTAAGGGATGGAATATAAGGAGGGGAAAGTAACACTGTCATTTGAAGGGTTATATGGAAGCCTACAAATATAGAAGCTTCTTAAAATATATACATGTATGGAAATAACCTAAACAGAGCTCCAAATAACAAGAGACAATGCCCCAACTAGACAATTTTAGCCATCATGTGAAGCTTTCAGTGTCAGTAATGGGCTACATAGAGTTGAGAAGTTGGCCAAAACAGACCTCATAGAAACCTCCAAACACCTCACCCTACTGGCTACTCTCCACAAATTGATGGTTAGGTCATATCGCTGAAGATAACATTTATATATCACATTGAACATGAGGAAGCCAAGCTCTTGCCTACCAAGAACTTTCACCCCTCCTGGTAAGTATTCATAGAACCGAAAAGTATTCTTCATGCTGAACAATACCTGAAGAGAAAACTAATCGTAAATATAAAAGAATGACTTATGTGCACAATATGTTTGTGAAATAGTGACACAATTTTGTGATGGCAACAAACCACTATATGGGTGAATTTAAAGCCCACTCCACATAGAATTAATGTCTGATACTACTCAAATGGATAAGAATGTGAAATATGGTAGATCATGGACCTAGGAGAAAACTAAATAGTTTTGTTCTGTTAAAGGAATATAGAGTTCAAATGACTTCTTATGACATCCTACTATAGCCATGAATCAGTTCCTTACTTAGCCTTTGTTGGAAAAGCTTCCTCTTGCAGTAGATGGGAACTCACACAGAGATCCAGAGCTAGACCAGATACAGAGAGTATGAAGGCAGTACTGGGTGGCCTAGCTTGAGTAGAACTGGAAAGCTTGCCCCGGTGGTGCAGATAAGGTAGAGAAGGTGCCCTAACCAGATCACTTATCTCCCAATAACACCCAGATCCAGATCTCTGAGTCAGCCCACCCTAAAATCATTGCCGAACAGATGGAACACATGAAAGAGGCATCCTTATTGACTCAAAGCTGCAGGATCTCCATGACACAAGGAAACAACAGGATAACAGGGCGAGTCCAGGTGAGGATTTAATATTAATGGTGTCACCAAAGACGGAGACCTTGAACCAGACCAATGACTCTTTGCACCGAACATCTGCAATTAAATATTGTAGATGGAGGAATACACTGTGGGACACACTGATATACTACAGCTCCCACAATGGTTTGTTTCCTATGCTTTGAGTGTGTGTTATTTGGGGGTGGCAGTCCAAGAATAAAGGGTAGATATGAGGAGACAGTGATATGAATGGGATTGGGGTCCATGATATGAAACTCACAAAGAATCAATAAAAAGTTTTGGAAAGACAAGCATTGTTGAGGTAAAATCTTCTGGTAAGGGTACCCTGAGAGTTAGAGCACAGAGGCTGTGTTCCAGTAGTGGCCAAGGATATCTTAAACAATGGATGTGTGTCTTCTGTGTATGTCTGTGTGTTGAATGTGTATTTTTTTTGTCTTATAATTATGAAGGCTAGAAGTCCAAAAACACAATTTTGTTGGTGATTCCTTCTAAGATTCATAAGCCACTTTGGCTTATACATGGCTGTCTTTTTCTCTCATCTTCACACCATTTTCACATCATTTGCAAATATCCTATTCACAGTACACCATCCTTACTGGGTTAGATTCTACCTTACTTAATTATATTATTAAAGATCCTTTTCTCTACTTGTAAATAAATTCTGAATTGCTGGGATGTAGAACTCCAGCACACATGTCAGAATTGGAAGACAAAAGACAGCTCATTACAAGCCACAAAAGTAAGTACTTATTTTCACATATGATGTATACTACTGTTTGGTGAATAAGCTCAATTGTAAAAGGGTAGAACTGTGGAAACCGAATCCATGCTATAAAATATATCTTCATATTACCTCATAATGTTGCAAATCACTGATCAGACTATTTTATTCCCCTTTAGAGTCACTGCTGATAAATTTATTGACATATTCAAAAAATTCAAATACTCAAATAATGATTTATTAAAGATGTAGTCATAAAAATGTTAATATTACACCTTTAGTTGAATTCTAAAACTTCTTAAATTGTGTTTTGAAGATAAAATAATCTGAAAAATGAAATTAGTCTCGATTCAATGGGATTTTCTTAGAACTACTGATTTGGAATTCAACATAATGCTCTACTTTGGATATATAAGATTAGGAATATAAAATATACTTGTGCTAAATACATATTTTATACTATTGATAGTTAGTAAAATTTAATCAGGAATCTTTGTAAATATGATCCAAAACTATTGTTTTGTTTTACCTTTGATTTGTTAAGAAAAGTGACAGGTCTCACTGTATGCTTACATAACCTAGAAATAAAAATATTTTAATATTTTTGTAGAATTTGTACTTGTTTCAATGATGTTAAAAATACAACTTTTGGTTTTCAGTGTTTTTTTCTGTTTAGTTTTGGTTGGTTTTAAATTATTTTCTCCATGTGTTAACTTCCTTGGGGTTTTAAGGAAGAGACTTACACAAATTAATTTAGGTAATGTAGATTTCTTGAAAGGATATATTTGCACAATGCATGGAGCTATTATGTCATTAGTCACACCAGGTCTTAATTCTCCTAACATGGGAATGAGCAGATGGCTTCTTAGAGAGCAGTGCTAGCAACACTCAAAAGTCCAATTTCAAAATCTCCTTTGAGAGTCTAAACAAACTCTTGCAACCCTTCTTTAAAATATCTTTTAAAAAGTTTCATACTTCCAATATATAATAACATGCAGTAATCTATTCAGGGAGAAAACATAGTTTCATTTTGATCTCAGGTGTGGGATGTGGGACTGATCCAGATTGTCTACAGCAGCAAACTATTTGCCTCATGTGGGCTCTGAGAGGGACTCTTTGCCAGCTGCAGATAGTTTAACTCTGAGGACTCTAAATAGGGAATAAATGGCAGGCCCTAGAGAGTGTTGAAGGCTTTGTGAAAGGAGAAGGCTGCTGATGTCCACCCCTGCTGCTGGTTGCTGTTGATGCAGTGTGACAAGTCAGAGGTATCCTGAAACAAAGATAGGACTTGCCTGAAGGAAACCAACAACCCTAACCAGCAGGAAGTAGCCTAAAAGAACTATGTCCCTCTCTCCCCTAACCTCCTTTCTCTCTTTTCCGGTGGGGTGTTGGAAGGGATTGACAAAAGTAAAGGAGAAAGATATGAGAAACATAAACAAAATAAATTTAAAAAGTGTGCCAACAGTAATCACTTCCTTTTCAAAAGGGAGGAATTCCAGCATACAAAGATGGAATGGCATAAAGGCAAGACTAAACCTAACAAGGAACACATTAAAAACTATGCATTCACTTATGGCATCTGGATATTTGGTAGTGGGGTATGAACTCCAAAGGGCTTGGGCACCTCTATCTCCATAATATTATTGGACTTAGGCCATAGAGCCTCTCTCCTAGGCTGGATGTGCTTGCTGCCTGTCATCCTTCTATGCATATGTTCTTCATTTGTTTCATTTCCAATCTTAAACTTTCCACTGTATCTCTAACTTCACTCTCCCACATATTGCCTCGATTCAAGGGCTTTCCTTAGAAAGCCTGATGGAAGCTTCCATGACCTTGTAACTCTTGTGATCTGCACACCAGAAATATCGTGGAAGTGACCAACACCTGACACAGGCTCAACAGTGACTACAGCTGCAGAGGGCTCTGAGGGCCTGGGCAGCTAAACAAATGTGAAATAAATCCTAGAAACAATTTTCTAAACATTTATGTATGAACAGATTCCTTGGCACCATTTTCTTTTCAAGAAAAAAAATATTTTAAGTGGGATTTTTGTAGAAAGATTTAGAAAAATGCTAGAAAGTGTTGAATATTATGAGAAGAACAAGTGGATGGTTGTGGTAGAAACCCAGAAGATCAAAGCGTTGACACAGAGGTAGTGTAAAAAGATATAGTTCATTGTGTTACAGAGGGTATAAATTCTTGGGAAAATGACTGGATAATATTTGTGTTACATTTTATCAAAACAAACAACAAACATGCCAATATTGTATCCAGGTCTTCATACTGTGAGAGGCTGAGTTTAAAGGTGATGGGCTAATTAATCTGATGGAAAGAATCTCAGATGGCCAAGCATTCAGTGTGTAACATAGTTTTTTTTTTCCAGATTTACAATCAGAATTGTAAATTCAACAAAATCTATTTTGTCAAAAAAGCCAATGTACAATAGAAACCCAAGAAACCATGTTTTTTAATTTTTATTTTTTATATTAATTACAGTTTATTCACTTTGTATCCCAGCTTTACTCCCCTCTAAGTTCCACCCTCTCTCTCTCCCTCATCTCCTCCTATGTCCCCTTCCAAGTCCATGGATAGGGGAGGTCCTCCTCCCCTTCCATATGACCCTACCTTATCAAGTCTCATCACAACTGGCTTCATCGTCCTCCTCTGTGATCTGGCAAGGCTGCACCCACATCTGGGGGAGGCGGTCAAAGAGCTAGCCACTGAGTTCATGTCAGAGACAGTCCCTGTTCCCCTTACTTGGGTACCCACTTAATACTGAGTTCCATGGGCTACATCTGAGCAGGGGTTCTAGGTTTATCCATGAATGGTCCTTGGTTGGAGTATCAGTCTCAGAAAAGAACCCTGTGCTCAGATATTTTGGTTCTGTTCACTCTCCTTGTGGAGCTCCTGTCCTCTCCAGGTCTTACTATCTCCCCCTTCTTTCTTAAGATTTTTTTATGAGTTTCACTGTCTGCTTTTTGTTTTTAATTTTTTTATTTAACTTTTATTAATTATACTTTATTCCTTTTGTATCCCCCCATAAGCCCCTCCCTCCTCCCCTCCCAGTCCCACTCTCCCCCACTTTCTGCATGCATGCCTCTCCCCAAATCCACCAATAGGGGAGGTCCTCCTCTCCTTCTTTCTGATGTTTTTTTTTTTTTTTTTTTTTTTTTTTTTTTTTTTTTTTTTTTTGTTCTTCTCAATGCAGTTTATTCAGAAACCTTGAACAATCTTCTGACCCTGGGGAAAGCCAGCCCAAAGCTTAAAATAGCCTCTGGGTAGCCAACCCCAGCGTGCCTCATGGGCAATGCAGATAGGTCCACATACACGGAAGCAAGCCAGATCCTCAGCCTTAGCCAAATGTGGAATTGTTCGTGACAGAGAGCACTCACCATCGGGAAGGTGGAAGGCGGAAACCAGCTCCATCTTTAAGGCATGGCATTATGCATCTCTCTACAGTTCCCCCTTTTTGTTTTAGACGCATCAGGCAAGAGTAGAGGTCTGATCTCTGATATTAGAAATAAATTGGGACTTTGTACCAATGTTCATTTAGGTGTCATCCACCCAAAGAGCATCAGACCCGTCTGATACCTTTTTCTCAGAGGCGGGACCTGGGGCATCAACCCTCATGCAATCAGACATGCTCTTCTCTGGGTCGAAAGCGGCTGACCCTGAGTGCAGTGCTTAGCCTCGCATCCTGAGCGTATCATTTTAGCTTTTTATGGTAGCCAACCATGCTTGGGGAGACTGTCCTGCTTCAATGGCTGTAAAGGCCTGAATGATGATGGCTGCATTACGCTGCTTTAGATGTACAAAAAGTAATTAATGCTCAACTAAAAGGAAGCTTGATGGCGTTCACAAGGATTGACCTCTTGCAGGAGCAAATTGATACCCTATGGCAAATCGCTCAACCTGGCTGTCAATGAAAGTATGCTGGACTTTGTGTCACTAGCATACAATATGAGAATTTTTCCCGTGCTGCAAATCTGTCTAAACAATTGTCTAGCTATATTTTAGGTAATTGGACTGAAGAATTCGATACTATGATGGAGCAGCTGAGAGTGGCCATTGTTACGGCAAATTCTACCAGAGTAGACACAGGACTAGCCACAGGATTATCATCACGATTGCTGCAGCCATGAATCATCTGAAGGAATGGGCGGGCATGGGAGCGTTAGCAGGCCTTCTGGTGTTGGTCTCCTTGGTTTGCCTGTGGTGAATATGCAAGATTAGAGTCTCACTGTCTGCTTTAATACAATGCGAGGTAGAGTCTTTCAGAGGCCATCTATGGTAGGCTCTTGACCTGTTTCCTGTTTTCTCCTTCTTCCAATGACCATCCTGTTTGCCTTTCTGAGTGAGGATTGGTCATCTTACCCAGGGTTCTCCTTCTAGATCACCTTCTTTAGATGTACAGATTTTTGTAGGTTTATTCTATATTATATGTCTAGTATCCACTTATAAGTGCTTATATACCGTCTATGTCTTTCTGTTTCTGGGATACCTCACTCAGGATGATCTTTTCTTTTTTCCACCATTTGCTGGCAAATTTCATGATTTCCTTGTTTTTAATTGCTGAGTAGTATTCCACTGTGTAAATGTACCACAATTTCTGTATCCATTCTTCCATTGAGAAACATCTGGGTTGTTTCCAGGTTCTGGCTATTAAGAATAAAGGTGCTATGAACATGGTTGAATAAATGTCCTTGTTGTGTACTTGAGCATATTTTGTATATATGTCTAGGAGTGGTATAGCTGGATCTTAAGGAATCACTATTCCTAATTGTCTGAGAAAGAGCCAGATTGATTTCCAAAGTTGTTGTACAAGTTTACATTCCCACCAGCAATGGAGGAGGGTTCCCCTTTCTCCACATCCTGTCCAGCATCTATTTTTTGTCACTTGAGTTTTATATCTTAGCCATTCTGATGAATGGATGGTGAAATCTCACAACTGATCGTCTGGAAGTATCTCCATCCCTGATATCAAGCTGTACTACAGAGCAATAGTAATAAAAACCACATGGTACTTGCATAGAAACAGAATGGTGGATCAATGGAATTGAATTGAAGACCCAAAAATAAATCCACAAACCTATTGATACTTGATTTTTGACAAAGAAGCCAAAACCATTCAATGGAAAAAAGACAGCTTCTTCAACAAATGGTGCTGGTCTAACTGGATATCCACATGTAAAAAACAAATGCAAATAGATCAATATTTATCACCCTGAACAATATTACAGTTCAAGTGGATCAAAGACCTCAACATAAAACCAGACACACTAAATCGGTTAGAAAAAAGTGAGGAGGAGCCTAGAACTCATTGGTACAGGTGACAAGTTCCTGAACAGAACACCAACAGCATAGACTCTAAGATCAACAATCAATGAATGGCACTTCATCAAACTGAAAAGCTTCTGTAAAGCAAAGGACACTGTCGTCAGAAAAAAAAAAATGACAGATGACAGTCTACAGACTGGGAAAGGATCTTCACTAACCCTGTATCTGACAGAGGGCTAATAACCAGAATATACAAAGAACTAAAGGAGTTAAAAAGCAACAAATCAAGTAATCCAATTTTAAAAATGGGGTACAGAGATAAATATAGAATTCTCTGTAGAGGAATATAGAATGGCAGAGAAACATTTAAAGAAATGATTAACGTCTTTAGTCATCAGGGAGATGCAAATCAGAAGCCATGTTTTCTGAAGAGCTTTATAGCACTAGTGGTCCTTCCCCTGAGTTTCTCATCTGAATTCCTTTCATGATAGTCTGCAACTATAAACTAAAATAAACCCTTTACTCTATGAGTTGCTTTTAGTCATGGTGTTTATCATAGCAAAGAAATGTAACTGAGATACTGAACAAGATCTGCTCAAGATGGGGTCTGTCAATATTCTATAAAGGAAGGGAGATATTATCAAAAGCCCTGAGAATTTTCTGATTTTTAATGGTTGATAGAGAAGGAGAAACATAAAGTACCCATCCTCCTGTAAAAAATGAAATAAAACAAAATACTTACAATAAAAGGGAATACTGGGGTAGATAAAAGAGATCAGATAGAGAACAAGAGAAGATAATGGAGAGAGACTTTGATCAAAATACTTTATGAAAAAGCATTAAAATGTCATAGTAAACTCATAATTATTTAAAACTAATATATTTTCTAATAAAAACCTTAAAAATAGATCTTGAGGCAGAGTATATTTAAAGTGGAACTAGCCCCCAGGTGAATAAAATCATCGAAAAATTTTTTAGCTATTCAAGCACAAACTTCATACATTGTAAATGTGATACTGTCATGAGGTCATGAAGAAAGCCTATACAGTGATTCCTTGGATGGAAGCCATGGTAGCAAAGAGACTGAGATTACTAGCTTAACGCTAGATCTCAGTGCTAACCAATAAGCAGGCTATACTGTCATTATTCTAAAAATGTAAGAGAAGTTATATAAATTTTTTTGTGAAATATAAAAAGTGTGTGGATCAGAGACCCATAGAATTGCTTCAAGAGTCAACACTGTGAGTTAAACAAACTGCATCATCAATACATAGGTAGTGAGAAACTACTGAATCTTCATCTAGATAGCATAAATATTCTTGTTATGTGGCCAAGCCTACAGAGTCTAAATGTGTGTTGTGGCTTCTCATCTAATTAGCATTTATAAAATGTTTGCAGCTGGGGATACAATAGATTAAAATAACTAGGCTAGAAATTGTACTTAGCACAAGACTGAGAAAATAATTAACTTTCCAAGTGCCTATCTGTCTCTCAGTTTTCAGATTTTAAGATCTATAACAATATATACAGAGATCATATCTGCTATAATTCACAAATGCTTTCCTTCCAGACAACATGAACATAAGCTACCTGGTAATAGAGAATATGTTTTCAATGTTACCTCTGAGGGAAATTAAATACTTAAAATGGACAGGTAAATCATAGATGTGTTTCTTTTGGGAAAAAGCTCACTAAAGAAAAGAAGTTTTATCCTACCACTTAAAAAAAAAATCACGTGGTTTACCTGCTTTCAATCGATGATCTATGCTCATAGCTATTTGGCACTCAGAGGAAATGCTGAATCTGCTGTACCATCTTAGTTGAAAAGCAATGGATTCTGGGTGCCTGGTGATTCCTGGGATATAGTATAAGGTAAAAACCCTGTCAGCATATCATGCAATGTCCTTGGGAAGAACACAGGGACTGTACTCTCTGTGGTTTCTAGAAGGTCATAGTATGCAGTGGATATAATCCACTGGATTCAATAAGTGACTCTTCCCAAGCCAGATCTGTATCCTAAGTCTATGTGACAATGGTACGAGTTCTCAGGTCTCCATTCAACATCTCTGTGGTAAGGAAAAATGATTCATTTCTAACTTTTAACCTTTAAATACAACAACACATAAGTAAACAAGCTTTATAAAAATGAAAAAGGCACATATAGATGAGAGAGACAGGAATAGAGAAACAAAGTCATTCAGCAGAAAATCTTAGTCACAATGCTCTCATTATTGAAAAAGATAACAAAATTAAATTATGAATTGTTTCTCATTGCAGTCCTTAAAATTAAAATTTGTAGTATAGACTCTCCAACAGATCCAATATGAGAAAATAATTATCTATTTATTAGATACAAAAAATGTTTTTTGTTAAGCAAGGCATATAATATTACATGGACCAAAGTTCAAAATTATGTGTCATCTAGAAAAGATCATCCTGAGTGAGGTATTCTAGAAGCAGAAAGACACACATGGTATATACTCCCGTATAAGTGGATATTAGAATAAATTATAGGACAATCATACTAAAATCTGTACCTAGGGAAGCTAATCAAGAAGGAGGACCCTGGGTAAGATGCTCAATCTTCATTCAGAAAGGCAAATAGACATAGGAAAAGGGAGAAAACAGGGAACAGGACAGGAGCCTACCATAGAGGGCCTCTGAAAGACTCTACAGCAAGATATCAAAACATATGCTGAGACTCATAGCCAAACTTTGGGCAGAGTGCAGGGAATCTTATGAAAGAAGGGGGAGATAGAAATATAGGAGCTCCACAAAGAGAGCAACAGAACCAAAAAATCTGGGCACAACGGTCTTTTGTGAGACTCATACTCCAAACAAGGACCATGCATGGAGGTAAGCTAGAACCCCTCTACAGATGTACTTTATAGTAACTCAGTGTCCAAAAAGGTTCTCCAGTAATAGGAACAGGGTCTGTCTCTGACGTGATCTCATGGGCTGGCTCTTTAATCATCTCCACCTGAGAGGGGAGTAGCCTTACCAGGCCACAGAGGAAAACAATGAAGCGAGTCCTGATGATGACTGATAAGACTAGGGTCAGATGGAAGGGTAGGAGGACCTCCCTATCACTGGACTTCTGGAGGGGCATAGGAGAAGAAGAGGGAGAGAGGGTGGGATTGGGAGGAGATAGAGGATGGGCTACATATAAGATACAAAGTGAATAAACTGTAACCAATAAAACTAAAACTAAAATTAAAAAATTTATGTGTCAAGAAAGAAGGTGATGAGGTCAATACTGCAAAGAGTAGATAGATGAGCAGCGGACCTAGGACACTAAGAGAATTGGAAACAGCCTGGATTTAGATTAGTAGGGATTGACACCTTGTGTGTTAATAGTTTAAAAGCCATTATTTTCTCAGAATCATGCTTTCATCAGGAAGCTCAGGAACAACAGAAAAAATAAGACCTTGAAAATTTATTGTGCTCTAAAATTTCACCATCATTCTCAAAAGATCTACTTTAAAGACCAACAAGGTGACTCAGCAGGTAAGAATGTTTGCTGTACAGAGTAACAAGGTTTTATCTGTAGGACCCATGTGGTACAAGGAGAAAATGAAGCCTCTTAAACTGTCCAGTGATTTCTACACATGTGCTGTAGAGCGCACACATATATAAGCAAATATAATTTAAAAAAGAACTCACAATGACATGCACTCTATTAACTCACTACACCAGTAGTATTCAATCTTCCTAATACTGTCATTCTTCAACACAGTTCCTCATGTTGGGGTCACCCCCAACCATAAGATTATTTTCTTTTTCTACTTCATAACTGTAATTTTGTTACTGTTATGAATCCTAATATAAATATGTGATAGGCAGAATATCTGGTGTGTAATCTCTGTGAAAGGATTTTCATCTCCCAAGGGTTCACAACCCACAAGTCATCATTATTCTTTGAACCAAAAAAAAAATAAATCTGTGTTTGAAATTCTGAGACTCAATCTTAATTTCACAGAACAAGGTGAAGAGAAAAGCATTTAGTGTGGGGTTTCTGTAAAACAAAAAGAGGCCATGAATTTGAGAGCGTGGAGGGTTTTATGGGAGAGTTTGGAAGGATGAAAGAGAAAGGAAAAATGGTGTAATTATTTATAATCTCAAAAAAAAAGAAAAGTAAAAAACGAACAAAAATGAATAAAGTGGCATTTCTGTAAGAGTGTGGTAGCCCCTTCCTACGGGGGTAGCTGGCCACTGGCCTACGAGGACGGACAAAGAGAGCAGAACAGGGTTAGTATGATGCAGATTTCTGGAAGTCAGTTTCAGTGCGGCAGCTAGTTTTGTTTCAAGGGTGAGGTATATAAAGGTTCTTAAAAGCAGGAATGGCTGATTGGTCATAACATAGTACCTAATCATCATATGGGCAGGGTAATAAAGCAGGACTTGTGGTCCCAGTCACATAGCACTTTCAAGAGGCTCTGTGCCAGGTCATCCTCTAAACAAGGTCAGGAATCTGTTCCTAGACTTCAGGTAAGGAAGGCCTGCTGAACAAAGGAGTCACCATTTTGTGTAGAGCTCAGAGAGTTCTCCAGACATGGTGGACTGTGACATTCCTAGTAGGGTCCTCCAACATCCTCCCTTTTATTTTATGATTGAGAAGTGTCCTCAAAAATTTTAAGAGCCTTACAAACTGTATCAGAGGGGTCCAGGATCGGGTCTGATAGTAGACCATAACCTGGTTGGTGGTCATTCTAACAATGGTTAGAATCTGTTGTCAGAGAAATTGCATAAGTCAGAGAATAAGCATCAAAATAAAACAGCATAATTAGGGGGCTAGTATGGGGTAGGACCCAGGAAAACAAGGGGTTACTGAAACAACTTAATTGTTCAATGGGTTGAAAACTCAAGAACAGATCATTATGAAGTTTCCCAAGGGTTTTAACATTAGTCTTAACAACACAACAGAACCTTCAAAATAGGGTTTTATCTCCAATTCTCTCAAAATTACACTTGAAGCTGATTTTCTTTTTTTTTTTTTTTTTTTTCGTATAAGCAAAGTAGAAAGCCCACAAAAGAGAATGTATGAACAGCACACATGCCACAAAAATCTTTCTTGTCTTCCATGAGGAAATAAAAGGAAGTACACCATGGTCATGGGCAGGTGCTTTGATGATATTATGCAGCCCATAGAAAAAGAGGAGCAGCCAGGAAGGAAGGCACAGGGGCGAGATCAAGAGGATACCCATGGCTGCTCTGTAGGTCATTTTAAATGAAGACCTTAATTTTCTAATCTTTCCCCTCTGTTGGAAGTTCACCCACCCTGCAATCTTCACAGGAATTGCTCACCTGGTCAACAATACTTGGAGAAAGGCTATTGTGGTCCAAATGTCTATAAGCCCTACATGTCTATAAGCGAAAAAAAAAAAATATATATATATATATATATTAGCTATAACTTCCTTGTTAAGCTGCCAAGAGTACACAAGGGCTTTTAATAATGTCATTGACCGGCTTCCTGCTTCTCCTGAGAGACTCTTTAGTGCAGTCAGGAAAGAACCCACTGCACCGCATTCATCATGGCTGATTCCACTCAACCATAGCGAGGTATTGAGCATGGGAATAGAAGTAGAGTCCCCACTGAACATGGCAGCCCCTTAAGTGCCATGTAGAAGACAAGGGTACCGTGGAAGGTTGGAAGGTACATACTGTTGATACCCTCAGAAGCTTAGTGAATTTCGGTAGTTTCAGCAAATATTATTTAATATTTTTTACAGCCCGAGGAACATTTGCGTCTTGACTGGGAATCATCCAAAATTAATTTTAATTAAAGTATCTTCTTGATGCATCATCTCTGTATTTAAAATCAAATAAAATATGAGTCACCATTGGGACTTTTCAGCTGGTGTCTGTGTGGAGTGGTGCAGATGAGGTGGGATATAAAGTCTCAGCTGTATGAACAGGGAGACACATTTATTAGCAGAGGAAAATGACACGTGAGTGGGGCCTGTTAAAGAGAGTAAATAAATATTTCACAGGATGTGAAAAACAGCAGACCTCATGATTAAACTGCATTTAACCACATCCTCTCTGTTGTTATTTTTCAGGCACAGTGTCTCTGGAATCCTATTTGATGTGCTGGCCTGTAACATTTGACCACACTTACAGCACAAGTGCAAAATCAATTTTCTGTTCCCCCATTTATCTCCGTGCTGATGTTAGTTGGCTCTCTAATGGAATGACTCTTCTGGAGAGGTAGTTATTTTACTTCAGAGTGGCATTTCAGAAGCCTTAAATGGGCTGAAGAGATGGCATGTGACCTTTAGGAATATTTTAGGTCTACATTTCTTTGAGAAAGAACTGCTTAACCCTGTGTGTGTCCCCACATGGCTGATGCTTCCTTTGTTCCCCTTCATAGTCTCCGAAGCAGAAGAGACTGTGTTTTAATATACAATAATGTTTGGAATTTTAGTGCATGCGAATCCTGATACTTGTGTCTTTTCTGAAAGATGGAACCTCACAATTAAACTGTGCATATTGTCCAATACCCAAATAATATTTCATAAAGAAATTGCATTTTAACCTTGATTTTGACAACCTTCAGAAGTGATATATACAAATGTAAATTAACCTGTCTGAAAAGAAAACAATTTTCAATAGCATATTGTAGTTTATTTACTTCTTTTGATTATATTGGCAATTATGGTATTTTTAAAAATGCTTTTATACTTTCACTAAGACCTATTTCATTTGTTCACCATTTGTTTACATTTTCTTTTTATTTCTACTTTAAAAATTATTTTCCTTATTTTTATGTGTATGAGTGTTTTCCCTGCATGTATTTCACCACAGGTGTGCCTGGTACTCACGGACACCAGAACTGGGTGTTACATCCCCTGGTTCTGGCTTTGCAGACAGTGTAAGCTGCCATGTGGGTGCTGGGAACCAGCTCTTCTGGAAGAACATCCAGTTCTATTAATTACTCAGCCATCATTTCAGCACCGCATTCTCCTTTTCCTACAAATTATCTATTTCATTTCATTTCAATGGAATATTGCTGATAAAATTTAAAGGCACAGTTCTTTTTCTGTTTTGCTTAAATTATAGAAGTATTAGAATATTTAATAATTTTAGCAATCTTTTTTGATTTGTATATTCACATAATTATGTACTATCAATTTTAAAAATCACTGCGTACATAGAGTCTTTTCTGCAGATGGTGGTCTCCAAATGTAATTTGATCTTCCTTACAGAGAGTTACAATTCCTAAGTCGTAGTGAAATACCTTAAGAAGAAATTTTGAAATATTTAAAAAATATTTATGATTTAAGCTAGGGAGGCTTCTCAGTAGGTAAAGTGTTTGCCTTGCAAGAGGGGGAACCAGAGTTTGATCCCCAGAACACACACTAAAAATTCCGGGATTTGGCAGGACATGTCAGTAAGCCCAGAGATGGACAATCAGATTCATGGGGCATGAGGGCCAGCCAGCCTATTTGACAAGGGCAAGGAGAGACCTTGCCTCCAAAAACAGTAGCCAGTATCTAAAGAACAACATTCCTATTTTTCCGCTGCCCTCCACAAGCATGTAGGCATGCACGCACAACAGAAACTACAGTAGGCTGTTTTATCCCACTGAGAACTAGATGCAAAACAGTTTATTGTATTCATTATGAATCATACTTGTTTACTTTTTTCAAATGTAAAAGTTATACAATGAAAGATGCTTAAGAAAGCTCTTCTTTACATTCTGAAACACATGTTTGCGGAGTCTTTGTTTTCTGTTTTTATAGGGTAGCTGAGTCATTTTGTTATAAGAAACTTACCACGTACCATTCTCTATATTTACGTACATGTAGTATCAAGAGGAAAACGTGGTTTCTGCCCCTGACAACTGACTGGGTCCTAGTGCATCACAGTATTGAATATCAAAAGCAAGCACCTCCTCCTTTCTCAGTCAAAACATTTTTTTTTCAGTGCAGTTTATTCAGGAACCTTGAACAATCATCTGACCCTGGGGAAAGCCAGCCCACTTTACATAGCCTCTGGGTAGCCAACCTCAGCATGCCACGTGGGCAATGCAGATAGGTCCACATACATGGAAGCAAGCCAGATCCTCAGCCTTAGCCAAATGTGGAGTTGTTTGGGACAGAGAGCACTCACCATCGGGAAGGTGGAAGGCAGAAACCAGCTCCATCTTTCAGGCGCGGCATTACGTAGCTCTCTACAGTTCCCCCTTTTTGTTTTAGGTGCATCAGGCAAGAGTAGAGGTCTGATCTCTGATATTAGAAATAAATTGGGACTTTGTACCGATGTTCATTTAGGTGTCATCCACCCAAAGAGCACCAGACCCGTCTGATATCTTTTTCTCAGAGGCGGGACCTGGGGCATCAACCCACATGCAATCAGACATGCTCTTCTCTGGGTCCAAAGCAGCTGACCCTGAGTGCAGTGCTTAGCCTCGCATCCTGAGAGTAACATTTTGGCTTTTTATGGTATCCAACCATGCTTGGGGAGACTGTCCTGCTTCAATGGCTGTAAAGGCCTGAATGGTCATGGTTGCATTACGCTGTTGTGAGACTCTAATCTTGCATATATACCACAGGCAAACAAGACATCAAGCATTCCAGAGAAGAGGAAAGAAATTACCAGGGAAGTAGAGGCACTGCTCATATGTTGTAAGTAAGTGACTTTTGTCCAATATCCTGAAACTTCATATACCTTGAAAAGTTTTTAACCAGACAAAACCTTGTAACTTAGGAAAAACTACTTTTCTATTAACAAGTAGAATATCTAAGTATTTGTAAACACTAACTCAGCCAAGCCATAGAAGAAAGCCATCCTACAGGGGGCATTCATAATAAATAATCAACACTTAAGAGCAGTAAACCTCAGAAAAAAATTATTTAAGGTACTAAGTGCAATCTTGCTACATACAATGATATATTCTGTCATAAAAACATTCTACAGGTGGGATATATGTAAGGAGATGTATGGCGTTATTGAGATGCTGTATTTGTGGTTTTTCTTTTGTTTTGTTTGTTTTTAAGCTGATTTCGATTTCCCCAGCAAAAAGCAACAATCCTATGCTTTCTTTATCTCCTTTGGTATTAATTTTTAAATCAAAAATAGGTTCCTCACTCCCAACTGACACATAGGTCGCTCAGCATAATCCTTTACATTGTGCTTAAACAAGAGGCTACTCTCTGCTGCAGCTGCTAGTTGAACTAAGGCGAGGTTAGGCAGGATTTAGTTAAACACCAAGTAAATCCTGAGGTCAAAAGTTGATATTGCTTGGAATAGCAAAATAATGATTCATCTCAAATATCTAAGCTTTCCTTTGTCTAGGATTATTTATAAATCAATGCTACATAAAATGAATTAGAAAGCACTTGAGAAATCTCATTTATGAAATGGTACTTTAATGTCAGGCAGGCTTTTCACTGTCCTTTAAAATTCTGGGTGTAAGAGTTCCACAAAGTGTTTCTATATTTTTATGTCCAATCACTAATCAGAGTGGTGCTCATAATGATACTTGGAAGACAGAAAGGAAGTACGCTGAAAGCTATAATAATATCAAAGTGACTTTACCAAACTCATGAGGAAATGGCTGGAATGTTACGATCAGAATCTAAAACATAAAGTGTATTGAGGATTTCATAGACAGGAAGCAACACTTTAATGTACTGAACCGGTATGTTGGTGTTAGAATAATACTGAGATTTAACATAGTCTTGTAATATTTAGTTTATTTCAATATTCCTGATTTTATTTCAATATTTCTAATTAGTACCAGCTTTGATTCTGATTGTCAGTCATCATAACTAACGTATGGGTACGGAACTAGAAATGAGACATGATCAAGCCATGGTCTGATGGTGTCATCAGAAATGATAACAGGACATGGCTACTGCTGTCAGTTATTCATGCTCCTCTCCCAGCATACCTCCCATACAGCCCATCTCAGCAAACAGACACTAAATCACTAACAGCAGCAAAATCTTCTGGAAGAAACTGAGGTCCTCTACCTCTTTGATAGCAATGCCAAAATATTACCAGACAAATCCAGTTCTTTCTGATCCAGCCTGCTAGATAATCACAACTTTGTACAAATACTCTTATTTATGCAGATTTCATTATCTAAGATTTACAACAGAATAAATATAGTCCATATGGGTAAAAATCTTACTAAGCTCAATCTTCTTTGTTGAGTTATTCTATAGAGTACTTCCAGCATTCCAGAAATTCACATATACACACAGGCAGCAGCCACTGGCAATTTGTCATACTCTCACTCTCGTTCAAAACATTTCAACATAAAAAGCATCATGGGAATCATCCTAAAATAGCTGAAAATGTCTTTTGGCCAAAGTTGTATTTCCAATCTCGTTTTTTGTTCTTTATATAACATAGCTCTCACAAACCAAATAAACCCTGCACAGAAAATTGAAAATGCTTATAAGTTTAACCGAAGCACAAACTTTGATCCATAAAGCCAAAGACACATTCTTTTCATTATAAAACAGAGTGAGTCAAGCCTTCACATCACAGAGTAGCTGCTGGAATCCAAGAGCTAAGGTACAGAGGAAGTCTGCAAATGCATCAGTCTCTGAACTATTACACTCAACTTGCTTGTTTTATTGGCATAACCTCCCCATACCTTACTTTACTTTTTGTTCTTTTGTTTTTCAACAAAGAAAATTCAGTAGATCTAGAAGGTACTTATTGGGTGCTGTATTAACTCTCCTTAAATGTTTACATGATATGCAATAGTACAAAAATCACAGGCTATCAGATTCTTAGGGTCTTTTGTCTCATGAGTTTATAAAAAGAAATACAAGTTTAGGTGCTTAACAAAAAAATCTTTCTGAAAAAGTGCTACATTTTTTTCTATTTATTTAACCAAATTATTAGCAGGACATAGTGGCACACCCTGTAATCCCAGCACTCAGGATGGCACAAACAGGTGAATTGCTGTGACTTTAAGGCCAGGCTGGTCTACAAAGTGAGTCCAGAACAGGCAAGGCTACACAAAGAAACTCTTGTCTCAAAAAAAAAAAAAAAAAAAATACAAAACCCACAAATTGGTTATATTTATTATAGATAACACTTAAATATGTTATAAATATATACATTGCTATTGCTATACTTCTTTTTGTTCATAACATTTAACATTTTATTTATGGGATCTAACAGTATGAAGTAATGTCATTGGTCTTTTTTCATATTTTAATTGATTATTCAGAAATTTCACATTATGAACTCCAAACACACTCCTCAGTCCTCCCAGGTCTGTTCCCCACCGTTGTGACTTCCCATATCCCAAAAGAAGAAGGGAAAAAAGAAAAAAATTCAATTTGTGTTGCTCATGTACTCACCTGGGCATGCTCAAATTCTGGTAGCGAGCCCCTTAAAGATAATTGAGCCCTTCCACATCTGCACCTCCAAGAGAAACCACCAATTGTGGAAAACTACACTCAGCATTCTTATCACAATTTGTAAGAGTTCTCTTTGATGACTTTCTGTCTAGGCTGTTATTTTGTTTGGAGGGGGTGAGAGTAGGGTTGTCACAGAAGCCTTTTATGGCCCTTGTCCTCAACGGTGAGGTTTGCAGGTATCAATACCATGGCAAAAATAGTTCTCTTGCCTTTATAGTGAGAAGGATCATGGGTCAGAGATTTACACATGGTCTGCAGCTGCCGGCATACGTCATGAACCTCAGGATGGTTTACAGTGGCAATGCAAACCACTGACATCAATGCAGTCCTATGACACTACGTGGCCCTGGGCACCATTAAGGGCATCAACATGGCCTCAGGTGATAGTGCAAGCTACTTGCATCAAATATGACCCTTGGCAACATCACAGCCTATAGACAGCCACATGACCCCTTAGGGGGCAGCACAGACCACACATATTGCATGGCCTTCCATGATAACACAGGCAATGGAATTAACACAGCTCCCAGCTGCCACAGACTTCTTACCAGGACTTTGTAGAATATGGAAAGGTTTCAGTGTTAGGAATATCTTTGAAGCATACAGACATACACATACACACATACTCACACATACACACACAAACCCCACACATGCACACACATACCCCACACATACACACATGCACCCACACATATACAGTCACTTGCATAGGCGCACATGTACACACACACACATGCTCATAAACACATTTTTGTTTATAAGAATGAGTGAGACTGAAGGAAACAAAAGGGACTCAATTAAGATTTTCTACATTCTGTTAAGCCACATGCTGACTCTTCAGGCCTGTTAAGTATTGAAGGAAGATGAGCAAGGAAGGAATGAGAGCTCTGTATTCAGTCCTTCATGGATACACCAAAAATTCAAAAACACTTGGATATGTGGCACTATTTCGGTTTAATAAAGCACAGGGTTTGTTTAGGAGGCATGGTTTGATACTATGAGTATTTCAGTTTTCCTAGGTAGTTAACGAGGCTTTCTAAAGAAGTATCTTGTACAAGGCTAAAGCATAAACTTGCCCCCTGGGGCTGCTGAACTGGATCACTTCACATTCATAATGTGAAAGAGAAAGATTTTGACACTGTGAGTTTTTTGATACATCAAAGGATGGAGAATTTTCCTTTAATTTTTTCTGATGTAATTTCTCCTTTGAGCTTACATGCCTGAGTACAAATTTATTGTCCTTTCAGTTGTATGCATGCCTCTAATACAGATATAATCAAGCTTTCTACCTCACTGTCAAGTATGGACTTAGGATCTTCAACCTTTTCACGACTGTCAATTTGGGTCAGGTAATTTTTTTTTTTTTATGGGGAGCTAGCTTCCCTGTAAAAGGAAATTAACATATGTAGCCTGTTTCTGCTAAGTGTCTTTACAAATCCGGCCTCAGATTGTATTTTAAAAACACTGCTAAACAAGTAGATTGGCTCAAGTATCAAAGAACTGTTTTTATTTGAACCTAATTTTAACTGCTACAGGAAACAGATGACCCTCATTTATATGTTAACATGTGATCCTGATAAATATGCATATTGGATGATATTGAAATCGCCATACAGCTCCTGACAGTATATCCTTTTGATAGAAACCTTCATGCTCTTCTTTGTTCTAGTTTCATGAACTACACAATAATGATCTTCTGACACAGCTCAGCAAACCTCTCTCTCCTCTCTAACCGTAACACGGTGCAACTAACCAACCTCCATCATTCCTCCCTCCCTGAAACTCTCCTTGATGGCTGCTAAGCACCAGCCTTCTACACATAACTTCTATGGATTAAGTTTTGGGGATTCCACATGAGTGAGACCACGTTATACTTGTCGTTCTTCTGTTAGCTCCTAAACATAATGACCTCCAGTTCATCCATCTTGTCCACAAGACAGGGTTTAATTCTCTTTTTGGCGGAATACTATCCCATTGTATACTCAACTTCTAGTCTTTACCATTTGTCCATTAATGGATACCCAGGGTACTTCAGTGGCACTTGTAAATGATGCTGCAGCAAGGATGAGAATACACGAGCCTCTTCAATGCACTTACTGCCTGTCCTGTGGCTCTATGACCAATAATAGCAAGAGTGCTGGATCATGGGTATATATATTTTTTTAATGTAAAGAAACTTCCAGATTCTTTTCTGCAATGGCTATACTATTTTATAGTTCTACTAAATACGCATGCAGGTTCATTTCTCCTTAATGTCCATCGGCTCTACTACGGTATGGAGGACAAAAGACAATTCTCAACACTAATTTTCTGGGTAATCAATATTGCATGAAGACAGCAGGATTCTGTGAGCAGATGCGTTGACTAGAGAACAATATCAAATGGCCCTCATTTTTTCTATAACCTTTTGCTTAATTATAGATTTAATTGTGGTTATCTGCTCTTTGATATTAAAACAAGATGAATTAATTAATGAATATATGTTTATAATTTTCAAGGACATGCAAAAGTACACAATAGAAAATGCCAGTTTTTAAAAAGGGAGAACATACTGCAAGACCATCAGACATGATATTGTCAATACATCTTACTCTGAATTTTACAAACTGTCACAGTTGTGGTGTGTCCTGTTTCTAAATAACAACAAAAATCCAGTTCAGTATGTTAGCCAAATGGAAATCTGTCAGAAATAACTGAAGTAATTTCTTTAAAACAACCACAGGGATGAAGAGTTAGAAGAGTTAATGTGTTCAATGTATCATTACTTCTTAACCTCCTTCAACAAAAGGGAAATCAGTTATTGGTGTGCGGTGTATTTCAGTGCAGAATAATAAATAAATGTACGTTATACATATAATTCTAAACCCAATTGAATAAAGTAATTTTGTTTCTAAAGCAGCAAACAGAGGAGTCCATCAATCAGCTGAACGACACTGTGTTTTATACAACACATGTGAAGAATAAATGTGAGAGTTCTTGTGTGAGTTGCATTCTGAGAACTTTCTGGGAACCACTGACACCTGTTGGTCACTGGTTGTAATGCATGTGATATTGATGAATAGAGAGGCTTGTATCACTTTGAGTTAACCATATTATATAAGATAATCATTTATGTTAATGCATACTTTTCATATTTCACTTGTAAAAAGTTATTTCAAAAACTGCTAGGGCTTTGAAACACAGTCAAATCTTGGTTGCCAAGAGGCAACTGGTACAGAGAAAGATATTTCCATAAGAGGCCCTTCTGATTGCTGATGGTTTACACAGAGCTAATCCTATTAACTAGCACAATGGATGTCTTGTTTCACCGAAGAAAACGGTTATCAAATTAACAACTGTAGAAAGAAACATGAGGATACAAATTAATTAGAAAAGTAAGACTCCTGTTAACAAGGAGTGGAGGGTTATGGGACCGACACATTCCCAGAAGAGATTGTTCGTACACAAATATTAAAGAGTTTTTTATTTTACTTTAATGTTACTTACAAGATGTAAAAGGTGCCCAAATGTTGTGCTTTACTAGGGAAAACAATGAAAATCTGAATTTCAATTGTCTCTTCAAATCCGTTTCTAGTTTCAATATATTGTGTCACGTTTAAACAGTCCAGCTATGAAATTGTGTCAACTATTGTAACAACACTATTTTTAAAAGCTATGCAATAATGTATTAAATATAAATTTTAAATTTAACTGACAAATTTAAATTGTGTGTATTTATAATGTACAACATATTTTGATATAATGTATAATGAGAATTATTAAATTAATCTTAGCACATTTATGCATCATATTTGGAAAAAAGAGTCAGAATATTTCAAAGCTATTTTTTTGGCAATTTTCATTGCTGCAATATATTTTCTTAACTTCCATTGTCGTGTTGCATAAGAAATCAACAAACTATATCCCTCCTGTATACCTGAAACTTTTTCCCTTTTCCATTTTCCATTCCTTTGTCTTGCCCTTAAAAGCCATGATCTCCTTTGGCTTCTATGAGTTCAATTGTTCTAGATTGCATATATATATATATATGTGACATAATAAAATATTCATGTTGTTATCTCTGGATTATTTTCCTTAACATAATATTTTAGGTCCTTCCATGTTGTTAAAAAAGGTAAGATTTTCTTCTTTTTAGAGACCAAAAGTAGTTTTTTCTTTATTCTTTCATCAGCTGGATGCTTAGCTTGTTCTTACAGCTTGGCTGGTGTACGTAGTCCTGCAGTGAACAGGAGAGTTCAGATGCGCGCATCTCTAACATGCTAATTTTATTTCCTTTGATTTTTTTTCTAATTAGAATTGTCAGCCAAAGCAACATACAGACTTAATGCAATCTTTATATAATTTCCAATGGTATTATTCACAGAAATAATATGACACAATTTTAAAGTTGAATGGAATCACCAAAAACACTGAAGGCAATCAAAGCCAAGCTTGAAATATCTGTTTCATTATTTGCTCCCGAAATGTACAAAAACAGTATTGTAATAGAATGCACAGTATTGGCATAAAATAAAGCAGGCAAATTCATGAATGAAAAATGTCCAGAAACATTTATAGGCAACTAGTTTTTGACAAGGGAGCCAAGAGCATGAAATAGAAAAGAACAACATATTCAAAAAAGTGGGAAAATTAGATGCCACATAAAAAGGCATAAAGTTGGATCATTATTTTACATCATATTGAAAAGGTAAATTAAAATTGATCAAAAAATGACAAAATCTTGGAAGTATTAAAAAATAATGTCTACAAGTAGTCAAGAAGGAATGCCCCTAACATTGACTTGTGCTTTGAATTCAATTCATTATGATCCCCAATACTCAAGTAACAGACAAAAATGGACATATGGGATTTCCATGAACGTAAAAAAAAATAATGGCAAAGGAAACAAAATGAAAAATAACCTTCAAACGAGAACACACTTGTAAATCGTGTATCTAAAAAGGATTATTACCCGAAATACATATTTAAAAACTTAAGAGTGTAAGAGCAAATGACTTGAGTTTAAAAATGAAGAAATTGTCAAAAAGAGTATTTTCCAAAACATAACACACTAATAGCCAATAAGTAAATAAAATGTTCTCTCATATGTGTTGGATTGCTTCTTCCTTAAAATACAGAAATTAGCACGTATGAGCGAAAATATGGAGAAGAGGGGGCCCTGTCAACTCTTGGAGTTTTATGACATTAGCCACTGTGCTACAAAGTATAGAATATTCTCAAAAAATTAAAATAGAACTACTCTATGAACTGATGAGTATTTTTATGCAGCACTATTTCTTTTATTTAGGTGCCGTACATGTGCTAAATATTGATCTTTTGATTCTAAACAAAAAGGTCTGAACATTTTTCTGAAGCAGGGTAAGTTTTAAGTCACATATAAAATGGTGGCCAAGCTAGAGACAGATGGAAGGGGAGGAGGACCTCCCCTATCAGTGGGCTTAGAGAGGGGCATGGGAGGAATTGAGGGAGGGAGGATGGGATTCGGAGGGAATGACGGAGGAGGCTACAGCTGGAATACTAGGCAAATAGAATGTAATCAATGTAAAAAAAAATAAAAATTTAATTAAAGAAATAAAATTTAAAAAGAAGATGGAGGCCAGTGACAAAATGGAATCTGTTGTGTTCAGGCCCTTCATTGACAAGGAATACACAAATAAGTAAATAAAGGAGAAGGACATAAGATCATGAACAAGGCAGAAATTAAGGACACTTGGTTAAGAGTGAGAAGGAAGTTTTTAAAAAACAGATACAATATATATATGAGAATAATAACAGTATTATGCTTTATTTTGGCTACATAAAAATGTCTAGAAATGAGAAGATATATAATAGAGAAATAAACTTTAAAACTGTGTTGTTTTTGTTTTAGTTTTTTGTTTTTTGTTTTTGTTATTCAAGAGAAGGTTTCTTAGTGTAGCCCTGGCTGTCCTAGAATCACTTTGTAGACCAGGCTGGCCTTGAACTCACAGAGATCCACCTGCCTCTGCCTCTCAGAGTGCTGAGATTACAGGCATGTACCACTCTACCCTGTTAAAACTGATATTTCTTAAGAGCCTAAGACAAAATTTGTTAACTATTCAAACAAGTCATAGAATAATATTTCTAAATACTCAGATTTATATCCAAAAGGCTAGAAAAACTTAAAACAATGATTCACATAACAACAAATAGAGCCAAAATCAGTAGATTTTGAGACTAGCAAAAGCACATAGTGAAAATTGGTACCACAAATGTAAGTCGTTGGCGTGAAAGATAAAATACTGAATTCAGAATTCCATAGCAAAAAAAAAAAAAATTGTCCCAATGGGTATTAAGCCTCCAGAGAGGTTGATATATGCCAGACAACCTTTCTAAAAACGAGGCACACACCGAAGTCCATAGTAACATGATGTTAAAAAAAAATTAACAGGGTAAGAAGAGGGTTAATATGAGTTAATGTTAAGCTGTAGTTAAAAGTCTGGTTGTCAGGGTCATGATAAGGCATTCATTGTGAAGAG
Source organism: Meriones unguiculatus (assembly GCF_030254825.1). NCBI lineage: Eukaryota > Metazoa > Chordata > Mammalia > Rodentia > Muridae > Meriones > Meriones unguiculatus. The sequence continues at coordinate 40,821,854 of NC_083368.1, forward strand.
AGTGAGTTGATGATCTTGTATTTCCTTTCTCTAAAAATAAAACTTGATGATGAACAGCATATGCTGTATCTGGGGTTCCTGCTCTGCCTTACAGGTCTTCAATTGTTCTATTGCAATACAAACCCTTCCAACATATCCATCTTAGAAAGTGAAGATTCCACTTGGACCCTCTTTGTTACTTAGCTGCTTGGGGTCTGTGGTTTGTAGTATGGTTATTCTGAACAATATTGTTAATATAGCTTATAAGACAGCAAATACTGTGTGTGTCTTTCTGAGTCTGGGCTACCTCACTCAGGAACATCTTTTCTAGTTCCATCCATTTCCTTACAAATTTCATTATTTCTTTGTTTTTAATATCTGAGTAATTAGTACTCCATTGTGTAAATGTACCACAGTTTCTTTATCCATTCTTTGGCTGAGGGATATCTGGGTTGTTTCCAGTTTTTGGCTATTACAAATAAAGCTACTATAAACATAGTTTAGCAAATATCCTTGTTGTATGGTGGAACATCTTTTAGGTATATGTCCAGGAGTGGTAAGACTGGGTGTTGAAGTAGAACTATTCCCATTTTTCTGAGAAAGTGCCAGATTGATTTCCAAAATGTGTTCAAGCTTGCATGCCCACCAGCAATGGAGGAGTGTTTCTCTTTCTCCACATCTTTGCCAGCATGTGCTGTCACTTGAGTTTTGATCTTAGCCACTCTGATGGGTGTAAGATGGAATCTCAGAGTCCTTTTAATTTGCATTTCCCTGAATGAAGAATGACATTGAACATTTCTTTAAGCACTTCTTGGCCTCTCAAGATTCCTCAGTTGAAATTTTTCTACTTAGCTCTGTATCCCATATTTAAGTGGATTATTTGTTTTGTTGTTATTTAATTTCTTGAGTTTTTATATTTTTTGGATATTAGCGCTTTGTCATGTGACCTTTTCTCACTCTGTGGGCTTCCATTTTGTTCTGTTGACAATGCCCTTTGCCTTACAGAAGCCTTTCAGTTTCATGAGGTCCCATTTATTAATAGTTGATCTTAGAGCCTGAACAGTTGATGTTCTACTGAGGAAGTTGTCTTCTATACCAATGAATTCAAGGATCGTCCCAACTCTCTTCTAATAGATTTAATGTTTCTGGTTTTATGTTGAGGTCTTTGATCCACATGGACTTTAGTTTGGTGCAGGGTGACAAATACGGATCTATTTGCATTTTCTATATGTAGACATTCAGTTAGAACAACATCATTTGTTGAAGAGGCTATCTTTTTTCCGTTCTATTTTTTTTTTTTTGGCTTCCTTGTCAAAATCAAGTATCCATAGGTGTGTGGATTTATTACTGGGTCTTCAATTTGATTCCAATTATCAGCCAGACTGTTTCTCTGCCAGTACCATGCGGTTTTTATTACTGTTGCTCTACAGTACAGCTTGAGATCAGGGATGGGATACCTCCAGAAGATTGTTGTACAAGATTATTTAGCAATTCTGAGTGTTTTGTTGTTGTTTTTCCATATAAAACTGAGACTTGTTCTTTCAAAGTCTGTAAAGAATTGTGTTGGTATTTTGATGGGAATTGCATTGAATTTGAGTTCATTTTTATGCAGCCACTTTTTTGAAGTGTATTTTTTGTTGTTGTTGTTGTTGTTATTTTTTATTTTAATCAGCTGGAGGAGTTCAGGGGAAATAGAATTGTCAGCACAAGTGGTTGAAGAGTGGGAACAGGATAGGAGAGGGAACACTGAGGGAGATAAGGGTGGTGATCAGATGTGGAGAGAGTAGGGTGGGAGGACAGAGGATAAGGAGGGGTGAAGGACTGGGAGGAGAGAAGGGAGGGGGCTATGATTGAGATGTAAAGTGGATAACTAAATTAAAAAAGAAAGTGAAGACAGGAGCACATAACTTTTATAGTTCAATACATCTCATAGGAAGGGGATACATGAGGTTTGTGGTGGTTCAGAAAGCTTTATTTTGCCTTGAAAAGCCTAAATAGGGAAGTCACAGTACATTTGTTCATTTAATTGCTTACATTCACCAAATTACCACACCTGTCAACTAGCTACCCTTCAGACAATGCCTGTGGTTTAACTACAAACTTGCTATGAAGAGTTAACTGAACATAAAACAATGCAAACTGAATGTGGTATTATGTTTTCTATTGCTATGATAAAGGTACCCAACAAAATGAGTTTAGGGAAAGAATGGATTATTTGAAGGCTCACAGTTGTGAAGGTAATCATAGTATGGAAGACTGGTCCCCTAGCATCCAGGGTCAGACAACAGAGATGAATGTTCACGTTCAACTTGCTTTTGTTTTTGTTTCCTTTTTATTCAATCTCGGGCCAGCTTGTGGAACAATACCATCCATAGTTATGATGGCTTTTCCAACCTCAACTAACCTCATCTAGACAATCCCTCATAGTCTTGCCAAGAGCCAAGTCTAATCTATCTAATCCCTTACAGGCTTGCTCAGAGACTAAACTCATCTAGATAATTCCTCAAAGGCATATGTAATAGCTAAACTAACCTAGAAATTTCTTCATGATCATTCCAGAGGCTTGTCTCCTAGCTGAGCCCAGGTCATGTCAACATGACAATCACTATTAACCATCACATTCAATCAATTAATCCCATAGGATATGTTGAAAATAACTTAAAGTTGACCTGCTGCAGCTTTCACAGACTTAATCGGAAATGTCACAACTTATGGTGATATTTATCCTTAAGAGAATAACATCCAACCTTACAGGGTTTTTTTTTTTTTTTTGTAAGTATTTGTTCCTCATGTCATTCTGCTCAAACTACTTGCCTCTTGTCTCATTCCTGAACACTCTTCTGTAACCTAACATTTATACATATATATGCTTCTTTTCCTTTTTTTCCTCTTTGACCCTGATAGTCCTCGGGCCCTGATAGTCATATTCTTCAGAATGCATATTGCTACCAGAAGAACTGATTCAAAACAGCCTTTATAAGGACTCATCAGTTAAATTCTTCACCCAGCAATGCCCACTATCATAACCTTGGGATTCCAGTATTCTCTCAACTAAATAACCAGGTTATCCCCCATGATTTCCTATTTTGGAATAAAACTAGGATGTGCTGCTAGAGATCTGTGGCTTATGTCATTACTACCACTGTCCTATGAGGAGGGGAATGGAAGAAGAGAAGGAAGGAAGAAAGTGTGTTATGAATTACAACCCCAGCATAGAGCTTCCCCAGGACAGCTTATCAAACAGGCCTCTATTTCTTATTCTTCAAACTTGCAACATGCTATCTGGATCCATTACTCTGTTCCTATAAAGCTCTCTAGACATACCATCAAAATGAATGTTTCTGTTATGTAAAAAATGAAGCTGCAGGAAAATTAAGCAGTTAATGCAAAAACAATATATGCAAAGAACTTGTCTTTGAATAGTTCAGAATCGTTTGATGTTTAGAAATGCTGGTCAAGTAGCTATCCCACTCCACAAATACAGTATTTACAAATGCATGCATAAATCCCTTTAGTATCTTACTAAAGTTCTTAATAAAAAAGAGTTGATTAGATGAACACTGCTAGAAATGTTTAGCAATTCCTTCCAGGTAGAAAAGCATTCATGACATGCTAAGTCACACAAGTGAAAAGAAACCTATTCACACTAAACACAAACCTAAGACACTTCAATGAAAATTGTATTTCTTGAGCACTTAGCATATTAGACATATAATATAAGATAAACATACTAAAATATGCACACCTAAAGAAGCTAAGCAAGAAGGAGGACCCTGGATATGATGATCAATCCTCACTTAGAAAGGCAAACGAGATTGACATCAGAAGAAGAAAAAAACAGTAAACAGGACAAGAGCCTCTGAAAGAGTCTTTCAAGCAGGGTATCAAAGCAGATGCTGAGGCTCACAGCCAAACTTTGGGCAGAGTGCACGGAATCTTATGAAAGAAGGAGGAGATAGAAAGACCTGGAGGACACAGGAGCTCCACAAGAAGAGCAAAAGAACCAAGAAATGTGGGCCCAGTGGTCTTTTTGAGACTAATACTCCAACTAAGGACCATGCATGGAGATAACCTAGAACCCCTGCACAGATGGAGCCCGTGGCAGCTCCGTCTCTATGTGGGTAGCCTAGTAAGGGGAACAGGAACTGTCTCTGACATGAACTCAGTGGCTGGCTCTTTGATCACCTCTCTTTGAGCAGGGAGCAGCCTTATAAGGCCACAGAGGAAGACAATGCAGCCAGTCCTGATGAGACCTGATAGGCTAGGGTCAGATGGAAAAGGAGGAAGACCTCCCCTATAGGTGGACTTGGAGAGGGGCATGGGAGAAGATGAGGGAGGGAGGTGGGATTAGGAGGGAATGAGGGAGGGGCTACAGCTGGGATACAAAGTGAATAAACTGTAATTAGTATAAAAAATAAAAAGAAAATTTTAAAAGAAAATACAAATATTAAAGTGATTTGATATTTTCCTGATTTTTTAAGATCTTTCAAAGATATGTTGAGTTAGTTCTAATGAAAAGAGTTTAACTAAAATATGTAAACATTAGATACCTGTTAAAAACAACAAAAAAGTCATCTTTCTACTTTGTTGGCTTTAATTATCGCAGTGTCTGTTCTATTGTACATTTCTTTAAAGTACAAAAACTCTGCAGAAAAATAAAAGGAGTCTTCTGAGTTGCTGCTGGAAAACTTTGAAATACAGATACTTGAGCATGGAATGGGAATTAAGTGATTTCATGGCCCCACGGTAAACAATATTGAAGCAATAGGGCATTTTTGAGGAATCTGGGTTATATATGCACCTACTGAGTATTACACAGATACCTTGTATTTCAACATTTCAACACTGAGGAATGGAGCTGGAAAGAAGGTGACAAGGGTGAAAACCTTTATGAGGACAAATGCCTCACCCACAACGTGATTTAGAGACTGTGTACATTTGCACAGACAGCCCCAATCATTGCAAAAAGCAGCAGCATTTCCTAGCACAAAGAATACAAGTATATGTCAGAGTACATTTGAGAAGGAATTTCTCCCAGGACCTTGATAGCACAAGTATGGACAGAATAAATAAATCTGTCAGTGTAAACAAATTACTCAGAAAAACTGCTCTGAGGGGCAGTGTTTGTGCTCTTGCTCAGACCTTTGGAAACAACAGGATCTGTCACCCATTGTCAGTGAGGAGAGGCTCTGTCAGATCAGCCAAGTAGTGACTGAGCTCACATCCCCAGACAGGCATCTCTACATGACCAGTTCACCCGGGGTCTGCTGCCTTGGTTTTATCCCCGCTTCTTCTGACAACCTGCTCTTCCAGCCTCCCCAAGGGCACTATTTGCTGATAAAGTGCTGACAAACACATGTCTGGAATACTGTAAAGCTGTTGAAAGCTCAATTAATTTCACTTAAAATAGAAATAATGTCTGGATTTCATTCAAATCTCACTTGATGTGTGTGTCAGCAAGGAGTCTATAAAGAGTCCCTGGGGCTTGCTGTAGCATTTCACTAGACCCAACTCACAGATGCTAACCTTAAAAATTGCCAAGTATGTATTAAAAAATGAAGCCCTTTTATTAAACTCCTAAATTGTGAGTCCTGGAAAAGCCTTTTCCTCTTAATTTCTCTATGTTCTATTTATTTATTAATAGTCTCCCAAAACTTTATTTATTTATTTTTTGAGAGTGCATCATAAAGCACAGACTGGTCTTAAATTCACTCTGGGCTGAGAGTGGCCTTGAACTCTTCTTTCCTCTTCTTTCAAGAGCCGACACGTACACCACCGTGTCTGCTTGTTTCTAAAATCATCCTATAACCTAGTGATTAGAGTCTCCTTATTTACAGCCCATATTAATTGTTCCTAGAAAAGGGAAAGGCGCTGTGCAAGCATTTGTCATTTTTGTGAAATAAATTCTGTTTCAGTCAGTTTAGATTTCTTTCACATTAAAGTTGGACTAAAGAAGTTATAGCTCAAAATTCTATTTCTCCACCAGGTGAAGAGGTCTGGTACTTCTCAGAGAAAACTTGGCAAAAGTAAAGAAGAAAGAAAGTTTCTACTTCCTTCTCACCTCTCTTGCCACCCTTTTGTTTCTTTAATCCCAGCCCCATCTAACATCTGAAATATGTACTCTGAACCACAAGATATAAAGAGAAGACCACGAACATGTTTGATGGTGCCAGATCCTCTTGCTAGATGTCCTGAAAAAAGAAAAAAAAAGGAAAGCACAATTAAGAAAAAAAAAAAAAAAAACTACTTGTGTATGAAAGAAGCATCATGACCTGTCATTTAGGGCATCTCACAGAAGCACTTCCCTCATGTCATCAGGTGGATTTGGACAAACACCTGTATCAGCACAGTATCAGTTGTCCTAACATCTTTGGGAATTTTCAGCTCCTGATTTCCTTTCTGGGGAAGAAGAAAGCACAAGCACAGGATGATAGTGTGCATTCGAATAAAATTAAGTTATCTAACTTCTTAACATATGTCTATTATAGTATGTGTTGAAAATTAACATAATAATATATTTTTTAAATCTTGTTTATTATGTGTAAAGTCCAGTTTCATATTCAAGGAAGATGTATGCCACTTTTTGCATTCAAAACAACTGTCAGGGTTACATCCATCCATGAATGTTGTGCACTGAGTAATTTTAGAATATGTGCACACTAGGGAAAAAAGAGTCAGATTCCATTTAATATTTTACTCTCTCCTTAGTTAAACTAGAAGCTGTAGCCCCTCTCTCTTTTTAATATATTCTGGATAATTTTGGGAGTGAAAAATCAGTATAGAAATTAAAATATGTGGCTTTATAGGCTCTGCAGAACCTTTACATTAGTGTGTAAAAGAATGGTTTATTTAGAGGCCAACGAGATGGTCTCGTGGGAAAAGTATAAAGGGGCTCACTGCCAAGCCTGTGAATAACATGGTGGAAAGAAAGAACCAACTACTATAAACTGTCCTGACCTCCAAACACATGCTGTAAGATACACCTACACACACACCCACACACACACAATGTTTTTAAACAATAATTGTGTCTAGTAACAATACAAAGGTAAAAATAGCTTACAAATGACTAAAAACTAATTTTAGATGTCCTTAATATTTACATTGCATCTTTGAGTGGCAGATTAGTTGATCATCACGATGCTTTAGCTGGTTTTATAGGGCATAGAGATAAAATTGTTTCACCTGGATTCATTGTTTACATGAGTTGATACTTCTCTTAGGTGGCAGAAGGGGTACTTAGGCTCTTTATGAACTATACAACAAACTTCATAGTTTTCAATGATTATTTTGTGTCTCGAAATTGTCAAATGTCTCCATGGTTGTTTGTACTCTTATGATTCGATCCGCAGGAATGGATGTAGTTAAGTATATTTAGAATCATAAACCTAAGAAGGAATTTTGTTGTGAAGTCAAACAATGTCAGTTGAAAGGTTGGCAGGGGAAGGTACTCATCAAGCAATGAAAAGAGAAACCTGTACACCAACCCAGACCAAAACAAAAGCAAAAACAAAACAACAACAACAACAAAAAAAAAAAAAACTTCAATCTTTCCTGCCTACAAAATGTACTATGGCAAAGGTAACACAGAAATTGTGGGAGTGACCAACTAATGACTACTTTAACTTGAGGCCAACACCAAGAGATGGAGTGAAAGTCCTACTCTGCTTGGGAACCAGAGACCTGGGATAAAACCAAACATGACTAAAAAAAATGAAATAAAATAAAAGAAAATTATTCCTAATGGTGTTCTACTATACTAATAGATCAGTGATTTGTCCATTTGTCATCAGAGAGGCTTCCTCTATTAGCAGGTTCAGAGTCCTACTGCCAGACACTATGCAGAGAGAAGGTCTCCATCAGTTCTCTCATCTTGAAGTTTTGGGAATCTTTTGAAGAAACTCCCCATCTACAGTGGTAGTCTTCCTTTTTCATATATACAAATCTTCCATATGATTCAACAGTCCTATAAATGTTGCTCCAGCCATTATGTCTTTACCTCAGGGGTCAAATAAAAAAGAGAAGAGGTGATGATGGGTTCCACATTCTTCTTTAGGTTCTTCTAGAATCCATTCTTAAAACTATTATTATATATGATCTCCCAAAAATCAAGCTTAGTCCCAAATTTTACTGCAAAGACACTGAGATACACATTCATTGGTTATAACCATGTGTTCAGTTAATGGCATCATTCAGGGAAAAGAGAGAATGACTGTGTACGGGGAGAAGGGCAACAAAAATCAGTACACTGAAGAAATGAACTAATCTATTAACCTGAGATCAGATGGAGCAAAATACACATCTGGCTTCTTCCTGGAAGAAAAATAATCATTCTTCCAATGGCTGCATAAATATCTCAATGTAAACATTTGATGTCGATTTTTACTCGACACAGATATTGATATCATAAATATGATAAATTAGTATGATATATATCCAGCAGTTGCCCAAACTCACTACAGTGAATGATAGCTATAAACAACGTTGTTCTGTGCTGACCAGGCTGAAAGAAGTTCTCCCTGTGCTTTGTGATCTAAGATAATCCGTAAGACTGCGTGGACCTGAATGCCACTGGTTTATCTCTCAACTGAAAGTTAAAATTTAATAGTTTCCTGGTACAATATCCTCAGTTGGGTAGGCTCCATCAATTTAATGTCTCTGGAGCCAACTACGAAATCTAAATGGTTTGGGAAGGTCACCAGCCTAGTGCCCAAAATACTTAGGTAAGTCCTGTAAGAAAATGACTGCTGTCACTTAGTAGCTAACTATACTGAAAAATACTGAGGGCCCTTGGCTGTCCCTCATGAGATGAAGTATCAAGACTCTAGGCCTGATGCAAGTATGAGTGTTAGCATACATGCAGCCTGACTCTAGGTTTCTTAGCATCATCACCTGCTACCACCACAGGCCCAGGATAAAAGACCCCCACCCCTGTCTCTTAACCCCCCTCTTTCCTCTTCTCTTCCATTTTCTGCCTGTCCCTCTGCCTTTCTCCCTCCCCACTATGCTCTCCCACACTGTCTCTATTTCACCTTTCCCATAATAAACTTCTTTGTACCACCTGTTATTGGCATGTAATATTTATATTATGACAGTAAGTGTTCATTTGAAAGGGCCTGCCTAACCCATTAATATGTACTCACTGTTTTCTCAAGAAAAAATTAAGGTGATCATTGAGAGAAGTAATAAAGTGAAATCTTTGACAATAGAATGACTCTCAGAGCCAGGAGAATGCATTTCCTAGTATTCAAAACCCTTTCCAGCTTCTCTAGGTGCTAATATAAAATTTAGGTCTTTGCTGAGCAAGCAAAGGAGGACCTGAGAAGATATAAAGGAAACAAATCCAAGACTTTTTCTGATACAACTGGCACCCCAAAGGCTGCACACTGAGCTTCAAGAGATGTGACAGGTGGACTTCACTTAGTGATTACAGCTCACAGTACAGAAACCTATTACTATGACTAGAGTTTTTGCATGTCCACTTGTTATTTAAATAAATTTCAGGTGCCAATTGAAAAGAATAATGATCTAGGTCTATTCTTCAGATGTGAGTGACAATTGGACACCAAATTCCGTGGTCCATTAAAATGGACCAATTCATAGCCTCTGAGGACCAAGGATCCAATAATTTGTGTTGAAGTGCAAAGTGCCAAAGAGAATTTAGGATCTCACTTGATGCCAGAATTAGTGTTGATCAGTGATTCCAAAGAATGCTCTTAAGTTCAACGATTACTTACCAGAATGGGAGAGAGAGAAGCTTTTCTAATCACAAGTATGATTTATTACAGCAAACGATTCAGATTAAAATCAGGGGCAGAAAAAAAAGCATATTCGATAACAGAACTAGAGGCAGCAGCACTGAATTCTCAATCACTTCCTCCCAGTGGAGTCATCGTTCCGCTGAGGTGTCACATCTGCAGTGTGTGATAAGATATATGGAGTATTGCTAATCAGGAAAGCTCGCCCCGTCCTGGATGTCCTGGGACTTTGTATAAATGATCCAAAGAGAAAGCACTGATCACTCACACAGCTGCCGGCCATTGTCTCTTTGCCTCAAGAAATCAGTTTGATCTGAATGTTCCAAGGCCACTACCATAAAGTATCCCTCCTAGCAAAAAAAAAATAAAAATAATAAAACATTGGCATGGGCCAACTCTCCATGTAACTGAACTTACTTAAATTAGGCAGGATTCGGTACAAGATTAGAAATTGTCTTTTCAGGAGACAGAACCCTGTCTGATGTATCCTTGGCAGTGCCAAGATATGGAAAAGGCTGACTTGTTGAGTTCGTAGTTTTGTGCGTCGGGGAGAAATCCCACGAATTTGATGGACCATGTTGTAATGACCTTTGATAACTTTACTTTTTCAGGGAGTTGGAATTCTGTGCACCTCCTATATGGATAGTCTACTGGTTTCTTTCTACGAATCCTATAAACTAAATAGTCTTTTTTTTTCTTGCTTTGAAAACGTAGAAAAGAGACAGGCACTTACGAAGACTGTGAGTTCAGCCCTCCCTCCATCTAGAATGTTGTTCTTTTTCTGTATTTTAAAAAATATCAGCTTTAATTATTGTACTTTATTTTAGATGTGTATTTAACTAAAGTACAGACATCAAATAAATTAAACTCATGAAGCCTTTTATTCGACTTTTGTTAGTCTAGCTCTGATCACTCATTTTTTAAATTAATTTATTTATTCATTTTACATCCTGATTGTAGCTCACTCACTCCTCTCCTCCTTGTCCCATCTTTCCTCCCTTTTCTCCTATCCCCCATCCCCTATTCGTCAGAAAAAGAGAGGAACCGTGACACAGCTCATCAAGTTGTATTAAGACTGAGCATATCCTCTTCCCTTATGGTCTGGCAAGGAATCCCCAGCAGAGGAAAGTGATCAAAAAGCAGGCAATAAAAATCTATGTTAAAGAAAGCCCCGCTCCCCTTGCTAGAGAACCCACATGAAGACCAAGCTGCCCATCAGGTACATCTTCGTAGGGGGTTAGGTCCACTAAATGCATGGACCTTGCTTGGTGCTTCAGACTCTGTAAGCCAATCTGGACCCTGGTTAGTTGGCTCTGTTGTTCTTTTTGTGGAGCTCCTAACACCTCCAAGTCCTTCTATCCTTTCTCCCACTTTTCCACAAGACTCCCTGTCAACCAACGTTTGTCTGAGAGCCTCAATCTCTGTTTTGATCCACTGCTGATCGGAGCCTCTCAGAGGACAGCTGTGCAAGGCTCCTGTCTGCAAGCATAGCAGAGTATCTTTAATAGTGTTAGGGGTTGGGTTTCTCCCATGGCGTGGGTCTTAGGTTGGTCCAAGCACTGAGGGACATTCCCTTAATCTATGCTCTATCTTTATCTCTGCACATTCTGTAGGCTGGGTAAATTTTGGGTTGAACATCGCAGCTCAGTCTCCAAGTGGGTTTTCTAGTAAGGGGAGCAGGAGCTGTCTCTGACGTGAACTCAGTGGCTGGCTCTTTGATCACCTCCCCCTGGGGGGAGGGCAGCTGTACCAGACCACAGAGGAAGACAATGCAGCCAGTTCTGATGAGACCTGATAAACTAGGATCAGATGGAAGGGGAGGAGGACTGCCCCTATCAGTGGACTAGGGGATGGGGATGGGAGAAGAAGAGGAAAGGACAGTGGGATTGGGAGGGGATGAGGGAGGGGGCTACAGCTGGGATACAAAGTGAATTAGTTGTAATAATAAAAATGTAAATTAAACTTTGGTGGGGGAGAAACTAGTATATATTTTAAAAATTATCTATAAAGGTTGAATAAATGGCTCAGCAGTTAAAATTGCCCCCGTGGCACGCCTGGGTTGGCTACCCAGAGGCTATTTAAGCTGTGGGCTGGCTTTCCCCGGGGTCCGAGGATTGTTCAATGTTTCTGAATAAACTGCATTGAAAAAAAAAAAAAAGAATATTTTCAAACACACACACAAAAAAAAAGAATACAGGCTCTTCTTTCAGGGACCAAAGTTTGATTCTCAGCACCCACATGACACCTCACACCCTCCGTTACTCCTGTTCCCGCTCATTTGCCCTCCTTTGACCTCTGAGAGCAGCAGGAACATATATGTTACCGAAACAAGCAGGCAGAGACAAAACACCCATACATAGAAAATAATGCCTTAATATAAAAAATACTGCCAGATCTTGAAAAAAAAAAAAAAAGCATTTATTGCACAGGAACGAGGACAGACGGGTGCCAGGATGAGTATACGGAAGTCACAGCCTGCGTGGGTATGTTGGAGGTCAACTCTGAGGGATCAGTTCCCTTTCTGGTCTGCAGCTTCCCAAGACACAACTTAAGTCATCAGGCAGCAGTTGCTGTTAACTGACCAACCAGCTCACCAGCCCCTACTGTTACCTACTTTGTCTCTTAAATATACTCACTGCCTTTTCCTCTGGTATCCAAATTCATATCAAAGCTACTTCATTAGATCTGGGAATTAACTTTGTTACCTTTTAAATCTCTGAGTTGCATCGGGGAAGAGAAGCAGAGAGAAGACAGCCTGCCCTCACTCATGCCTTCAGTGGTCCTGGGGCAGGCAGCTACTGAGGATGTGTGAGCTGTCCCTCAGAGAACTGGGAGGAGAAAAAGAGAAGGCTGATGTAAATTCTGTGCTTCCTAGAGAAACCCTCTGCAAGCTTCTCTGTGAGCCAGTAGCCACCTCAGTATCTATGGGAGGCTGTCTGTCACTCTCACATGTTACTGGCCTTTCTCTTTCCAAAGCAGATCCTACTGTACATATTTAGGAGTGTATGAATTATTTCAAAACTGCAGCCTCATCAGCAAAAGCATAAATAAAATTTAAGCACTTATTATTTACATTAACTTCATAAGTGATATTCATGGTCTAACAATATAACATATTATATGTATTGCAAACAATAATATACCAGTGTAAAAATATAATAGAAAATGCAAAAAACAAACATGAGCCAGAGTAACAGCCTCTTTTTCTATTGCTTAATCTTTGGGAAAGGCGCCCCACTTAGGATACTATTGTTCTGGAACCAAACTCATGGTTCCAAAATGTCCTTAGCCTATAACCATGCACCTCTGAGCCTCTCTTCTCCTTGCAGCAACCCCCTCCCAGATGACTCATCCCTATTGAATGCATTCGAACAGCTGCAGCTCCCTGCAGAAGCTTTACCGGCGTTTCTGAAAGGCAGGCTGTTTCTTAAAACATTATAACATATTTTAAACACACACAAAGAGTCTCTAAATGCACACTGATTTCCTCACACTGACCTAAATTCCTCCGAGTGCAGTGTGAGGCTTCTGTATGCTGATCTGTCAATAGTGAGAATGAAAAACATCTGCTGTTATTCTGTGCCTGTGATTTCTTCAAAGGCATGAATGTCACTATTATGTGAAATGGCCACTTGTCTGATTTAAGTCATTTATTAATTGACTATTGGTGTCCCAGTGTATTTTGTTGAGTAGAATGATAGAGTCATTAGGACTCAAATCTCCCAAAGACATGTAACTATTTAAGGAAATGAATGCTCTCTGATTGTTTCAGTAATTCCACAGAAAGCCTGTGAATATGGCCCAAGAGCTCAGTCGATTTTGCAAAGCTGTGATGTTAGACAGGCACACTGGCCCAGTCAACTCCACTCCAGTCGCAGAGTGTCTGCAGCCAGAGAAGCAGACATGCTCCCGATTCCAGGTGACTGCAGAAGGATTAAAAATGCGAGCTGCCACTGTTTGATTCTGCCAACGTTACTTAGATCATCCTTGTAATTCACAGGATCAGGAGTCTCTCGCTCAAGCCTCTGGGCTATGAAAATGACCCCCTCCAAGATTAGCAGGCTTTGCCCAGTCTCCTCTGCCTTTGAGACTGATCCAGAGCAAAACTGATGTCTTTTCATATGTCAATCCCTTTAGAGTGTGTCCTCCATGGGATCAGCAAGGCTCTCTGGGATTAGGTTTAGCATATTTAGGAGAATATATAATGTTAAAATTGTTAGACAATTTGTGTGAAAGTAGGTGAAATTCAGAGATATGAAACTTCTGAAAAGTACTTTTTCCACAGTGTTCTTTAAGGAGTCTTGCCAAGTAAAATATATTCTTTCCTTCTCTGTGTTTTAAAAACAAAATAGATATTATATACTTAACTGAAGTCAGCAGCCCATATGCACAAATATGATTGGTCATAATCTGATCTGAAAGATTCCCCAGAAAATCCCATATTTACCGATATTTAATATGATGCAGGTGAAAGTGAGAATGGGTGCAGGGGTTAAGGAAAAACTACTCACTAAAAACTTGGGGTAGATGCCAAAGCTACAGAGAAAGCTGTGACTCTCTGAGACCAATGGGAAGGGTTTGATGGGTTCTTTCAGTGGCAAATAGTGTCTGTCCCCTCATGCTGCTGGAAATTTGCAGGATACAAAGAATAAACAATACAAGGCAAACCTGAGAAGCCATGAACCAGATCCTCAACTCCTTGACTGGAACAAAACCTTCATGCCTGAGTCTAATGTAGAAACGATAAAGTCAGACCAGAGCTCTCAGCTGAGGCAACTCTGGGAGGAAAAAGAGGCAAAGTATTCAGATGAGCCTTTCATGGAGAATTGATAGTGGTTAAGACAAAAACTGATTTTCTTTCTTACATGGTGTGAGGATTCTGAGAAAGAGACTGCCTAATATTTGAGGTATTCAGATATAGCAGTTCATTTTACCCATGGAAAAGGCTAAAATTTTATCACACCAATAGGAAAATAGTACATCATATCAGCTTAAAAGCATTTGCTTATACTTTACCTCATTTGAAGACTGATTTAAAGACTAGGTCTCTTATGTGGAAAAGACTTTGTTTTTGTAATCTTAAAGCTGTGGAAATAGAGTGCAAGAAGGAGATGGTAATTCAATTATAGCGATTATATTATTAGCTAATTCTAGCTGAGGATGAAGAAAGATATAGTGTGCTGCTTATAAATGTGTATGTATAATTTCTGTCATCTATTGTTATCTTATTGTGCTATCATTTGAGTTAAAACGTCATCACTATGACTTAAAGAACACTTTTAACAAGGAAATCTTGTCAGGGGGAGGGCTTATGGTTTCAGAAGTTTCAGTCTATAGCTGGTGGCCTTGTTTCTGTTCCCTGCTGAAGCAGGACCTCATGCCAGGAACTCCTGGAGGAACAAGGCAGCTCAGACAGGAAACAGAGAAAAAGATCAGGGACCAGACAAATCTTCTAAGCTCCCCTCAGGGACTAATTCTCACTTCTTAAACTTTCATCTACTCCCCCAAAAGTCCCGGCAGCTGGCGGCCATACCTCAATACATGATACAGTGTGGACATTTCAGATTCAAAGAGTAGAAACTATCAATTTTCTTAATATTCTAATGTTACGGGATAGGAGACATTTGTCAAAATGCTTACTTACTTAAGTATACATGTACATCATTCTTATTTAATTGTAAAATATGCCTTTCTGATTCAATAAAAACAGCGAATATGATAATACATGTCCACTCATGTACTTACTCATTAGAGTTAAAGCTGAAACCATTCTGTCCAACTCCTAAAACCTACCGGACATCACCAAATTACTAACGTTAGATTTAAAATGGCATTTTTTTAAAATTTTGTCTCCTCTATGTGTATGATGTGCTGTATGTATGTGTGTAAATGGCTATACGCACGCTGCGATCCACGTGGGGGCAAGAAGATAGCCTGGGAGGTCAGTTTTTGCTTTCTGTTCCATTTGAGACAGGATCGCCTTATGGTCTATTGATCATGTGTCAGATGAACTGGCCCATGAACTTCCGGGCATTCGCCAGTGTCCACTTCATTCTCACTATAGGAGTCCTGAAATTACAGATATATGCCACTGCAACTGTCCTACAGGGGTTCAGGGATCCAAACTCCATTTGTCACATTTACATAGCAAGTGCTTTACTCACTGAGCTATGTATAAATCAAATGTAGAGATTTGGGGGGTTTTTGTTTGTTTGTTTTTGCAAGCTGTACTACAATATTTTTATTCCAAAACAAAAGAATTTTTACATCTAAACATATGTATATGATGATATCTGTATATAGACCTACACACACATATCTACCTGCTGAACACATTTGCACAAGTTTCTCGGCTCCAAATTATATTTTTGTAGCCCTGCAATGTTGATGTAAGCAAGCTTAGCTTATTCATCTTCTGCATTCTGTCCCATCAGATTTGTTTATCCATTCTCTCTTGAATGGAAACATGCTGAATCCACATCTTCACATCCTAGCAGTTGTCCTAAGTGACGCCTATCAGTCTCTTTTTCTCTATAT
The DNA here is from genome assembly GCF_030254825.1 of Meriones unguiculatus. Taxonomy (NCBI): domain Eukaryota; kingdom Metazoa; phylum Chordata; class Mammalia; order Rodentia; family Muridae; genus Meriones; species Meriones unguiculatus. The sequence continues at coordinate 40,838,128 of NC_083368.1, forward strand.
GTCATCATTTCTCCAAGATAAAACTAGAAGAAAAAAAAAAAAACATGTTCATCTTGAACATATAAACTTTGCAAGTGTTGTGATATTCTCTAGAGAGGATGTACTAATTTAGCACCTATCACTGGTATTTTATGACTTCACATTTTTTCCATGTCTCTACCATCATTCCAGTTTTAAATATTTGCAAGTTGTGACCTTTCAATATTTGTCAGAGTGTTTCACTGGAGCTTATGTTTGTTTTCTAATCCTGCCATAAAGTAATTGCAAGTAACCCCAGTTTGTAATTTCCCAGTTCTGGAGGGCAGATGTGCAATGCCTCTAGCCTCTAGTTTTATTCAGGGATTAGAGGGAAGTGGTTTCCTTGACTTCCAAGTTTCTGCAGACAACTTCATTCCTGATCTTGTGGCTCTTCCATCTTCAAAGCTAACACTGCGAAGTCTTCAAATTCCTGACTCTCATCTCCTGTCTTCTTCCATTTTTAAGAGCCCTTGCGATTACACACTTCTTAGCCAAATAATCCCAGATCATCTCCTTATCTGAAGGGCAGTGGAATTCCGCTTGCACCCTTAATTCCTCCTTGCAATGTGCCCTCATGTATTTGCAGGTCCGGAGGACAACTTTGAGGAATCATTGCTTTGTTTATCATCAAGTTGAATTTCATACCGCCCTGCTCTCAATAAAAGCTAAATATTTTCAAATGTTTATTCACACCTTGGATTTTGTTTATGGAGCGACACATTTTTAGGATTGAATTCTTCCTTTTTTAAGAAAATCTAAGAAACTCCTTTTTTATTATTATATTCTAGTCTTGTGAATTACATGCATTGTGGATAAAATCCCCAAGCCAGTGAACGCCTGGTCCTTTCTTTCAGCTGTCTATAATTGAGAAGTGTCAGTGGCACTAATATTGGTGTGGAAGTGTCATTAACTTTATACCCCTTGAGTTACAGTTTTGATGGATCATGGAACCCTTTCTACCTTGAAGTTGTCATCATTATTTTAAGTAGTTATGTAAAGTGCAGATCATTCTTACATGGTCCAGAAAGGTAGTGTTCTTTTTTACTAATCCTAGTAGTTCTCTGTAAATTTTCTCTGATTCCCAGGGTAGATACTTACAATACCTTTGGATACGGAAAAGTTTTGCTTCTTCCTCCAGGTCTTGCATGTTTCCACTCTTTATTGTACTGCGTGGAACCTCAAGCGCATCAGGAAATAAAATCCTCAATAGAGACATCTTAAATTGTTCCTTTAAATTGCAGCGGTTGTTTCTAAAATTTTAAACTGAAAACACATCTTTCTAAAAGCCTCTGGTAGAAGTTTTCAGGATCTCTTAGAAAGTTAATAATTTTTTCTTGTTCTAATTTAGTAAGAGATTTATTGTAGGTGAATATTAAATTTTAGTAAATAATCAACTAGATTTCTATCACAAAATTATAATTAAAGACTAATATAGATTAGTTATTCTTTTCAGTAGCCAGCATAACTTTATTTAAGCTCATATCTATTTTATTTTAAAGCATCAAATAATAGAATTATGCAATTACTGAATAAAATCTTTCATACAACCAATCCTACCTGGGAGAAAAAAAAAATAAGAAAAGCAGTCATTTTGAAAGTTCCCATTCTCAGCACAAGATTCCAGTTATGTTTCCACTTAAAGAGTTCTCCACTGAGCCTTCCAAATGCTCTTGGAAGAACTACCACTCCCTAAATGCACTTACTTGCTCAAAGTGGGGACACAACAGACATGAAAATGTCACCTTAACCATTTTCAACCAGAGGCCTGTTTTTTTTTTTCTTTCACACACCTTCACACACACACACACACACACACACACATACCTTTTACCTTTTTTTTTTTTTTTTTTTTTTTTTTTTTTTTTTTTTTTTTTTTTTTTACTGCATAACCAGATAAATTGCATCTGGGTTTAGAAATACTAGTTAGCAAGCACTGTGCTTAGATCATATTGGAGACCACATTTTGTTCTTACTTCAAAGGATCTCACCATTCACATGCTAAAAGGATCTACTCATGGAATTAGACATTTAAAACTATGAGATATCTTTATGAATTTTTAAATATTTTCTAAAAAGTCATTTGAACTCATTTTTAAAACAGTCCTTTAATTTTTTTTATTTCTAGTAGAAGTTTATTCAAAACAACAAATCATAAAAATTATGACAAATTTTTAAAACATTCACTTTTTTCCCTTGGGTAAAATGTTTTATTTGGAATGCAATCAGAAAGAATGTTTAACAATTAATTGATTTTCCCCTGATCAAGCCAATCTTTTATAATTTTTATTACTATTTATTACAATTTATTCAATTCGTATCCCTGCTGTGGCCGCCTCCCTCGTTTCCTACCAGTCCCACCCTCCCTCCCTCTTCTCCCCCTATGCTCCTCCCCTAGTCCATTGATAGGCGAGATCCTCCTCCCCTTCTATATGACCCTAGCTTATCAGGTCTCATCAGGACTGACAGCACTGTCTTCCTCTGTGGCCTGGCAAGACTGTACCCATCAGGGGGAGGTGATCAGAGAGCCTGTCACTGAGTTCATGCTAGAGATAGCCCCATGATCCCTTTACTAGGGACCCCACTTGGAGACTGAATCTATGGGCTACATCTGAGCAGGGGTTTTAGGTCCTCTTAGTGCATTGTCCTTGTTTGGGTTATCAGTCTCAGGCGGGCCCCCAGGGCTCAGGGTTTTTGGCTCTATTGCTCTCCTTTTGGAGCTCCTCTCCACTCCAGGTCTTTCTATATCCCCCTTCTAAGATTCCTTGCACTCTGCCCAAAATTTGGCTATGAGTCTAAGCTTCTGCTTCAATACCTCTATCAATAAAGTCTTTCAGAGATCGTCTGTGGTAGGCACCTGTCCTGTTCCCTTCTTCTCCTGCTTCTGATGTCTATCATGTTTTAGACCTATAATTTAAAATTAAGATTTATATTGCTCTTTGACGTCAAGTGAAAATAGAAGTCGAACGCATTCAAAGTTAACTGCTGCCTTCAAACCATCTGAGTGGTCTCTGCACTGTGGTGCCCCTGCATTTTTTTTTTGTACATTAATGTCACAAGGCTTCTAGAACAGATACCTTAGTAAGTGCTGGCATGCGTTGTATGTTTATTTCATAAGTAAAGGGCAAGCTATACACTGGGATTGCTAGAATAAGCAAGGAGAGGAGTGGAGGGAGGCAAGGGAAGGCAGGAGGAAGGGAAGACGAAGACGAGAGAAAGGAAGAGAGAGAGAGAGAGAATTGTTCTTCTTTACAGACCCCTGAAGCTTTAAATAGTAAGCAGCACTCAGCCTGAAGACGAGGACTGGAAGAGATCCTAACAGTCTCACACTTTTTTCATATGAAATCAGAAGAGAATCGTGGCCCTTATTAAAAGTGGTATGGAGCAGCTAGTTAGCAGCCACAGAGGTGTCCCGCCCTGCTTTTCACTGCATCCTCTATTGGAAAGATCCCCTTTACTAACAAGAGCCTCCTCGTGATTGCACATTCTTTCTCACACGCTATGACAAGAGCTGATCAGTGCTGCCAGGGCAACTTATGCAGACCATCACTGCCCCCTTGTTCCCCTGAGAATGCGAGATGCCTTGACTTCTCAGAAGACTGCTGAAATGAATCAGCTGTGTTAAATAAGAATGAGTGCATGCCTATCCTTTTAATTCTAAGAGGGCAATGCAGTCATATCTTTGACTATGTCTAACAGTTATTTATTAAGTGAATAAACTCCTTCACTGGAAAACACAGGGAACTGAGACACAGTTAATCAGCCAAATTGTGTAAATTGAACAATTCATACTCTATTGTAATCTAGTCTTTCAAGTCACTATAAAAATACCAGCTCGAGATTTTGCTTCCATTTTTACATTGTGTGCAGTTGAAGATACATTAGTAAATGTTTTTCTTTGATATTAATGAACAGAAGATCAGTGATAACCAGTACTAGAAAGCTGTCTTTCCTTAATGTTAAAATGTCACCTGCTAATCACAGCACAAAGAAAAAGTGCCGGCTTATAGGTAGCTATGCAACACAGAGGAAAAGCAGAGACTCTGTCCTGTCATTCTTATTTCTAATTACAAAGACACTAATTCAATTCATGAGACTCTCCTTCTCATGATCTACTTATTTCCCCAAATCCCCAACTCAAAATACCATTATGTCAAGGATTAGGGCTTCAAAACATGTATTTTTCAGATACACAAAACATTTGACAGTACAATTGACATAGAACAGAATAATAAACCATGACAGTCAAACAGATTAAATAGAAAAATTAACTCTCAACATCTATTTTATATGGTTCAGTTTATAGTCATGAAATCTTTTATTAAGAAAGTCAATGACTTTCTTAATGTCAGCTTGAAAAATTGTTTTAAAATACTATGCAGGTTCTGGGTATAAGCTGGAAACAGCCCAGATGCCCCTCAGTGGAGGAATGATCTAGAAATTGTGGTACATCTACACAGTGAAATATTACTCAGCAATAAAAAACAAGGAAATCATGAAATTTGCAGGTAAATGGTGGGATCTGGAAAAGATCATCCTGAGTGAGCTATCCCAGAAGCAGAAAGATGCACACGGTATATAATCATTCATATAGACATATGATATAGGATAAACCTACTAAAATCTGTACACCTAAAGAAACTAATCAAGAGGGAGGATTCTTGCTAAAATGCTCAATTCCTATCCAGAAAGGCAAAGTGGCTGGACATCAGAAGAAGGCAAAAAGAGGGAACACGTCAGGAGCCTGACACAGAGGACCTCTGAAATGTTCTGCCCTACAGACTATCAATGCAGATGCTGAGACTTATGGGCAAACTTTGGGCAGAGTACAGGGAATATAGGAAGGAAGGAAAGTGGGAAACAGTAAGATCTGGAGAGGACAGGAACTCCACAAGGAGAGCAACAGAACCAAAAATTCTGAGCACAGGAGTGTTTCCTGAGACTCATACTCCAATCAAGTACCATGCATGGAGATAACCTAGAATCCTTGCACAGATGTAGCCCATGGCAGTTCAGTATCCAAGTGGGTTACATTGTAATAGGAACAAGGGCTGTCTCTAACATGAACTGATTGGCCTGCTCTTTAATACTTCCCCCTGAGGGGGAAGCAGCATTACCAGGCCACAGAAGAAGACAATGCAGCCACTCCTGATGAGACCTAATTGACTAGGATCAGAAGGAAGGAAAAGAAGACCTCCCCTATCAGTGGACTTGGGAGGGGCATGCATGCAGAGGGTGTAGGTAAGGGGGATTGGGATGGAAGAGGGAGGGAACCAGAGCAGGGATACAAAGTGAATAAAGTGTAATTATTAAAGAATTAAAAAAAAACACTAAAAAATCCTATGCAGGGATTTAGCGAACCCCTGCACAGAGGTAGCCCAGGGCAGTTCAGAGTCCAATTGGGTTACATAGTAATGTGAAGAGGGACTGCCTCTGACATAATCTGATTGGCCTGCTCTTTGATCACCTCCCTCTGCGGGGGAGCAGCCTTACCAGGCCATAGTAGAGGACAATGCAGCCACTTTTGATGTGAACTGACAGACTAAGATCAGAAAGGAGAGGAGAACCTCCCCTATTAGTGGACTTGGGGAGTGGCATGCAAGCAGAGGGAGGAGGGAGGGTGGGATTGGGAGGGGAGGAGGGAGGGGCTTATGGGGGAATGAATAAAGTGTAATTGATGGAAAAAAAATTAAAAAAAATATAAAAAAGGCTTAAGTTTAAAACGTAAATAAAATTTCTTCATTTATTCTTTTTTCTGATGCTGTGACAAAATACTTAAAAAAAAAAACAGCTTAAAGATGGAAAGTCTCACTTTGACCTCACTTCATAATCTGAAAGTATTTATAGGAAAAGAGAAAACAAGGCAGTGAGAAAGGGGCCAGCAGGGATGGCTGAATGATGAATCAGTTAGTCAAACTGTGTCCACGTCATGGAGTAGGGTCTCCACTTGCTGTTACTTTTCTGTTCAGTCCATAACTCCAGCACTTTGCATGGTACTGAGCAAATTCATGATGAGTCTTTTCCATAATCAGACTTTTGGAAAAGTTCTCACAGGCGTTTTCAGCGTTATTTCTCTTGGAAGATTTTAACCCCTTCACAAACAAAATCAAGATGGACCATCACAATATCAAACATTATATAGATGTTTAACTGGAGTGTGCTAATTATGTGTGTTAGTAAGTTTTGTAAGGATATTTCACATTAATTTTTCATTCTTTGATCATATACAGCCCAGATACACTTCCATTCTACTCTTACTCCCACAATTCTTTCTTATTCTTTCTATTTCATTTTTACTTCATAATAGTTTATAAATGATCCCATGTATTTTAAATTTTTATTCATATTTTCATTTTTTACAATTTATTCACTTTATATCTCAATTGTAGCCCCTTCCCTCATTTCCTCCCAGTCTCAACCTCCCACCCTCTTCTTCCCTATCCCCTTCCCCTAGTTTACCAAAAGAAGTCCTCCTCCCCTACCCACCTAACCCTGGTTTATCAAGTCTCATCAGGACTTCCTCAGTCCTTTTCCTCTGTGGCCTAGAAAGGCCACCCCTCTGAGGGATGTGATCAATGAGTAGGCAACAGAGTCCATGTCAGAGACAGCCCCTTGCTCCACTTACTAGGAGACCCACTTGGGGACTCAGCAGGTATGGGGCAACATCTGAGCCAGGGTTCTCTTTCTTCTTCATGCTTAGTTTGTGTATCAGTCCCTGTGAGGACCCCTAGGCCTAGACTTTTTGCCTCTGTTGATCTGCTCATAGAGCTTCTGTCCTTTCCAGGTCCTCTAGCCCCCTTCTTCTATAAGACCCCAGGTGCTCTGCACAAAGTTTGGCTGTGAGTCTCAGCAACTGCTTCAATCCCCTGCTGGGTAGTCTTTCAGATGATATCTATGGTTGGCTCCCATCCTGTTCTCTTTGTTCCTGCTCTCCCAGTGTCTATCCTGTTTGCCCTTCTGATTGAAAATTAAGCATCCTCCCTAGAGTCCTCCTTATTATTTAGCTTCTTTAGGTCTGTGGATTTTAGTATGGTTATCCCATATTATATGCCCAATATCGGCTTATAAGTGAATATATACCATGCATCTATTTCTAGTTTCATCTATTTGCCAGAAAATTTCAAGATTTCTTTGTTTTTTTAATAGCTGAGTAGTATTTCATTATGTAAATGCAACAAAATTTCAGTATCCATTCTTTGGTTGAGGGATATTTCCAACAAACCAAATAATCCAATTTTAAAAATGGGGTGCAGAACTAAACAAAGAAATGTCAACAGAGGAATATCAAATGTAGGAGAAACACTTAAAGAAATGTTCAACGTCCTTAGTCATCACGGAAATGCAAATCAAAAGGACTCTGAGATTCCATCTTACACCCATCAGAATGGCTAAGATCAAAAACTCAAGTGACCACACATGCTAGAGAGGATGTGGAGAAATGGGAACCTTCCTCCATTGCCAGCAGGAATGAAAACTTGTATAGCCACTTTAGAAATCAATCTGGCTTTTTTAGGTGAACAGATTTTAGTATATTTATCCTATATTATATGTCTAATATCCACTTAAGAGTGAGTATATACCCTGTGTGTCTTTCTGCTTCTGGGACACCTCACTAGGGATGATCTTTTCAGTTCCAACCATTTCCCTGCAAATTTCATGATTTCCTTGTTTTTTATTGCTGAGTAATATTTGATTGTGTAGATGTACCACAATTTCTGTATTCATTCCTCAGTTGAGGGACATCTGGGTTGTTTCCAGATTCTGGCTATTACAAATAAAGCTGCTACAAACATGGTTGAGCAAATGGCCTTGTTTTATACTTGAGCATCTTTTGGATATATGCCTAGGAGTGGTATAGCTGGATCTTGAGGAAGCGTTATTCCTAATTGTCTAAGAAAGTGCCAGATTGATTTTCAGAGTGGTTGTACCAGTTTACATTCCCACCAGCAGTGGAGGAGGGTTCCCCTTTCTCCACATCCTCTCCAGAATGTGTTGTCACTTGAGTTTTTGATCTTAGCCATACTGATGGGTATGAGGTAAAAATCTCAGGGTTGTTTTGATTTGCATTTCCCTGATGACTAAGGGCACTGAAGCAGATGCTGAGACTTATGACGAAACTTTGGGCAGAGTGCAGGGAATCTTATGAAAGAAGTGGGAAATAGTAAGATCTGGAGAGGACAGGAACTCCACAAGAAGAACAAGAGAACCAAAAAATCTGGGCACAGGGGTCTTTTCTGAGACTGATACTCCAATCAAGGACTATTCATGAATATAATCTAGAACCCCTGCACAGATGTAGCCCATGGCAGTGTCCAAGGGGGTTCCTTAGTAGTGGGAACAGGGACTGTCTCCGACATGAACTGATGGGCTGCTCTTTGATCACCTCCCCCTTAGTGGGGTGCAGCCTTACCAGGCCACAGAAGAAGACAATGCAGCCAGTTCTGATGAGACCTGATAAACTAGGATCAGAGGGAAGGAGAGGAATACCTCCCCTGTCAGTAAGCTGGGGGAGTGGCATGGGTAGAGAAGGGGGAAGGAGGGGAGGATTGGGAGGGGAAGTGGGAGGGAGCTACAGGGAGGATACAAAGTGAAGAAATTGTAAAAATTAAATAATAATAATAATAATTAAAATAAAAAGAAATCAATCTGTCACTTTCTCAGAAAATTGGGAATAGCGCTACCTCAAGATCCAGCTATACCACTCCTGGGAATATACCGAAAGATGCTCTACCATATAACAAGAAACATTTGTTCAACTATGTTAATAGCAGCTTTATTAACAATATCCAGAATCTGGACTCCGTGTATTTATATAAATTCTAGTATTCACAAATGAGGAAACCATCTCAGGCCAGGGTGATGATGCTGGTAACTGAGTTTGATCACTGGAGAAGACTGACTCTTGAAAGTGGTCCTTTGACCTAAACTCATAAGCAAACATCTTCCCTGCAATAATAATAATGTTGTAAGAAAGTACCTATGTGAGGTGTGATGGCTTGAATGGGAATTGTTCCAATAAGCTCATATGTTTGAAAGCTTGGTCCCCAGTTAGTGAAATCATTTAGGAAGGACTAGACCGTGCGGCCTATTGAGAGCAGATGTAAACCTGTTTGAGGAGGTTTGTCACTCACTGGAGGTGGGCTTTGAGGTTTCAAAAACCCATGCCAGGCCCAGTCTCTCTCTTGGCCCGCAACTTGCAAATTAGTTGTAAGCTTTCAACTGTTCCAGCACCAGGGCTACCTGCTTGCCACCACATTTCCAGTCATGATGGTAATAAACTCACCCTCTGAAACTGTGAGGAAGCCCCCGATTAAATGCTTTCTTTTATAAGTCACGTTGGTCATGGTGCCTCTTCACATCAGTAAGAAAGTACCTAAAACTTGGAGTCATGCTTGTGTTAAGTTTGCTCATGAGGGTCATTTCATAATGTTCTGTGCATATAAAAACATCTTGAGGGTTGATGCCCCAGGTCCCGCCTCTGAGAAAAAGGTCGGGTCTGATGCTCTTTGGGTGGATGACATCTAAATGAACATCAGTACAAAGTCCCAATTTATTTCTAATATCAGAGATCAGACCTCTACTCTTGCCTGATGCATCTAAAACAAAAAGGGGTAACTGTAGAGAGCTGTGGAATGCTATGCCTTAAAGATGGAGCTGGTTTCTGCCTTCCACCTTCCCGATGGTGAGTGCTCTCTGTCACGAACGATTCCACATTTGGCTAAGGCTGAGGATCTGGCTTGCTTCCATGTATGTGGACCTATCTGCATTGCCCACGTGGCACGCTGGGGTTGGCTACCCAGAGGCTATTTAAGCTGTGGGCTGGCTTTCCCCGGGGTCCGAGGATTGTTCAAGGTTCCTGAATAAACTGCATTGAAAAAAAAAAAAAAAACATCTTGTCGCACAACTTGAATATGAAACATTTTTTTTCCTACTTTTAGCTCAATAAAGCCAAAATAAACCAAATTTAAGTGCAAAAAAAATAAACAAACTACCAATAGTGAGATGTTGGCCATGGACTCTTCTTGTCATTTGTAACCTCAGTAAAAGTCACTGCTTAATCCTGGAAGAATTTAAGAGAGGTGTGTGACTACGCTGAGATCATGCACAATTCACAATGTCTTCAAGGTTGCCTCACAAAAAGTTTAATAATTATACAAGTCTCTTAACATCAGCAAACCAATTGACACCTGAAATTAAATTGAAATTACGGAGCTGTCTTTTAAGCTATTCTTAAATTGTTTTTTTACAATGTGGAATGACAAATTACTACAAATAATTTTATTTTAAAAATCAGCATACCTCATTTATATCATAACCAATAAAAACAAGTACCAATAACTTACTATTGGTACCAATAGTCTCTCCTCCTAAACAGATACAAGAGAAATATTAAACAGTAAACAGTACAGGGAAACATAGAACTTGTCTTTTGAAAATTATATCTGCAATGAATTCTAAGTTAAAATACTCTATGCATGGATATGACCATGATTTTGTAATTTGTTCATATGAAATTAAGCCCATGAGGGTGATTTAAGAAATTCAACCACTCAATAAAATGTGCTTCCTCATTTGAATAATTTACCTTTATATCTTGCTGCAGTTATCTGGCTGTTTTTTATTATCCTGTCCCACACTGGCTGTTATCAAAGTTATTTACCTTTAAAACTTATATCATTAGGATGCAGAATATCTACCCTGAAAAAAAATCTGGTTAGCCAAATTGATTCTGGTCCTTTTATTTATTTATTTTTAATATTTTAAGTTGAAGTATAATTATACCATTTTCTCCCTTCCCTTCATTTTCTCCACCCCTTCCTACTGCTTTCCACCCCCTTGTACTCTCTCAACTTACGGCATCTATTTCTTTCATTGCTGATATATATACGATATGTATATGTATGTATATATATATATACATATATATCATGTAATGTGATATGATATATTTTATATTATATGTATGATATATGATACATGTATATATGCATATACATATCATATTACATTATGTCATATATTGTATTATATATCCCTAAATGTATAAATACGATCTTCTTAGGCCATATAATGTTATTATGTGGATATTATCACAGGACTGAACACTTGTAATTGAATAATCAATTGGGAGGTTCTTACCCATGGAAAACCAGTTTTTCTACTTTCCCTCTTTGGTGTTAGCATGTTTGTTGGTTTCATTTTTGTTCAAGTCTTGTTTGGACAGCTATGCTCATAGATGTAGCTTCCCTGACATTTCTAGAACACAAAAATCTCACAGCTAACTTCTTATTTCCCTGGATTTTACAGAAAGGTCCCCTTTTAATACTATGATCCCTAAACCTTATGTGAAGGGGTTGTGTGGTAGATGTATCAGTTGGGGCCATGTACCACAAGATTATTTTTTCTCTGCATTTTCATGGGTTTAGTTTTCTATAATGATATCAGTCCTTTGCACAATGTCTCTATGATGAAAGACTTATATTTATTTCTGGGTATAAGGATAAATATGTAGAATGCAGTTAGGGATGATACTTACTGGTTTAGTTAAATGGCAGTTGTAGGTTTTCCTCCAAGATCCATGACTGTCCTATCCCTTGTTATTTGGCTAGAATTCCAGTGCCCGGTATGATTTTCCTGTTGTTAAGTATGCATTAAGTCAAATTTAAAAATATGCATTTATATTAGCTACTACTAAGGTATTGACTCTTAGGCTGTCATATGATGTTGGTTATTATTTTCGTTCATAGGCATCATGGGTGGATAAGACTATCAGCTACTTTTCTCCATTGCAAGCTTGCATGTGTTCAAAAGATGTGATGTCTACAGCAACTGGGACTTAATTTTTACTTCCATGAGGCAACCAAGGGCAACAGCAATAGCATGTGTTTGTTGTGAGGACAGGGGGTGGGGGTCTCTTGAATAACCTAGGCCAACAAATGAAAGGGTACTTCACATCGGGGTTTCTGTTAGATAGATAGTCTAGGGATCTTAGGAAAAGCATTGTCAGCCCAGAGGAGAATTTCCTTCTAAACCATTCTGTGTGTGTGTGTGTGTGTGTGTGTGTGTGTGTGTGTGTGTGTGTGTATGTGTGTACTCATAGGTATGTATTATCTGTAATTTTAGGGATATAAAAATAATAGGGATTTTTATGACTTATTCAGACACCTGTACTATTATTTTACCCTCCTTTTCCTTATTAGTATCCTTCCTAATTAAAGCTCCTTGCCCCCATTATTTCCACTTCCCTTTTCAAGTCAATTGTATCCTCTTACCTCTCCTATTTCTCACCACCAACCCTGAAGTCCTTTACAGTTTTGTTTCTGCAATTACTCAGGTTATAAACTCATATCTGAAGATTTGGAGCTAAGGGCCACAGATGAGGAAGAAAATATATTCCTTTGAAATATTGATCATCTTACCTATAAGATCACTAAAAATCATACACGATATAAATTATAACAATCCACTTAAAAAGCCATACATATTAGGAGGGCATAAGATCATTTTATTCTGCAAGCAATCATCTTATTATATTCAATAATCACAAGTATGCAATTTTCAAGCTAAAATGAAAATTCTATTGTGAAATAGTTTGGCACAAAATCTTACTCCTGACTCTACTCTTTCTTTTTTTTTTTCAAATTTTTGTGTTACATATTCTTCATATTCTTTCCAGTTTTGTTTTCCTTTGTTGGTTCTGTTGTTTTGGAGGGAGGACTCTGCGTGTGGTTTTGGGTTTGTTGTTGTTGTAATGTTTTTGAGACATATCTTCATATATAGTTTTGGCTGACCTGGGATTTCCTACGGAAAGTAAACTAGTCTTGAACCCAGAGTTCAGTCATGCGTGCCGATCCTGGATGCTGAGACTAAAGGTGCAAACACCATACCTGGTGGAACTTTACATTGTTATTAGTAGTATTGTTACTTTACTCTCTGACAACTTTTACACATTTGTAATACGTGTGCATCCTAGATGACCATACTTATCCCCCTCACCCTCTCTTACCCTTTTCCAATCTTCCAAACCTCCCTCCTCACACAAAAGACTCGTGCCACTTTTTATGTCATTTTGTTTTGTCTATATTTTTGCTTTGTGACCTACTAGGTTTACCAGGGCCACTCGAAAGGGCATGTGTATGCAGCTGTTCACGAGAGCATGAGTAACTCAGCACTATTTATGTCACTGAAGACAATGACTTCCTCTCCTTCAGCAGTCCCACACTGACACTAGCTCCCTGTGGGCAGCTAAGAGCACGAGCCTTTTCCCCTCTACGAGTGAATGTCTGTGGACTCGGTCTTCTATAGATCTGTTATGCAGGTTCTGCTATGAGCTCAGCTGTTCTGAGCTCAGGAGTGCAACACGGATTACACTGTAACATTGTAATTGGACATCCATCCTGGATTCACTAGCTCCCAAGATCCACCAGCAAAATCCACTCATTTTATATACAATATAGATATGGAAACCTATCTCGACCAATTCTAAATAGATTAAAAATATTCTGCCTGGTTATTTCTTTGGTTTGTATGGGGTGTCAAGAGTAATTTTTAAAACATTAATAGTTTATGGTGGATTGAATGACACTGGCCCTCATAGGCTCATATTTTTTCATACTTAGACCCCAGTTGATGAGATGTCATCATTAGCAAAGGTGTGCCTTGTTGGAGGAAATGTATAACTTGGGGTGGGCTTTGAGGTTTCAAAACCCATGCCAAACATATCTCTCTCTCTCTCTCTCTCTCTCTCTCTCTCTCTCTCTCTCTTCCTGCTACCTGCAGGTCATGGTGTACCTCATAACTGCCTTCTTGCTCCCTGGCGTGATGATAATAGTCTGCCCCTCTGAAAATGGAGACAGGCCCAAATTAAATGTTTTCTTTTATAGGTATCACCTTGATATAAAACAGTGACTAAGACACATTCTAATAGTTTTCAAATACCTTCAGAAAAATAAAAATAAAACAAATCAGTATAATCCTGGCTGATCTGAAGTTATTCATCTGTTTGCTCTTTTTAAAATATTGAACATTCCCCCAAAGCTTAGTCTTTAACTTCGTGTCATTTGGGAAAAAAATAAAATTCAAGTGAGGTGGGGCCTTGTCTCTGACATTGCCTGTTTTTGGATCACTTTCCTCTGGATGGGCTGCTTTGTCTGGCCTCAGTGGAAGAGGATAACCTTAGTCCTGATGCAACTTGATGTGTTGGGGTAGGTTTGTAAGGTGTGTGGTGGGGGAAGAGGTGCTCTCCTTTTCTGAGAACAAGGGGACAGGGAAAAGGACAAGAGGGTAGGAGGTAGGACCAGGTGGAAAAAAAGGAGGAGGCTGTGATTGGGATGTAAAATGAATACATAAATTTTAAAAAAGAAAGAAAGAAAGAAAGAAAGAAAGAAAGAAAGAAAGAAAGAAAGAAAGAGGAAGGAAGGAAGGAAGGAAGGAAGGAAGGAAGGAAGGAAGGAAGGAAGGAAGGAAGGAAATGGCTCAAGGTGTCAAGAGATTGTTGAACATAGGTCTTATTCTCTGATTTCCAAATCACTGTGAGATGACTGAGCTTCTTTTGCCAAACCTTTCCCCTCCCATGATACATTGCATTGATGCAGGACAAAAAGCCATGGAGCCACTATGAGCTGAAAACTTGAAAGCTATGCTAAATTTTTCCTTTTTAAGCTGATTACCAACTACCTCAGATATTTCATCACAGTCATAAAGAACATACACTCCACTAGAGGTATCACTTTTTTCTTACTCTTTTTTTTTAAGTGTATTTCCTTACAATCAGTATACCAAGTATTTTTTCCGACATTTGCAAATACTATTTACTCTGCCAGGAATATTTTTCCTCTTTCTTCTGCACATCAGTTACCTTCTCATTGTTCACCTTTTGGTTTTCTCCTAAGACAAACCTTCTTAAGTGAGTTTATTGTTGTTGTGATAAAATACCCAATGAGATCAATATATCAGAAGAAGAATTTATTGTAGTTTGTATTCTGAGAGCATACAGACCATCACCATGGAGAAGAATGGCACCCAGAGCCTGAAAACGGCTGGCTACACTGAATTGACAGTCAGAATGATTAAAGTAACAAGAAGTAGACAGGACTATAAAAGCTCATATCCTGCTGCCAGAATCCACTTCCACAGAAAGATTTCACAGTCTTAACAAACAGGGCCACCATCTGGAAAACAAGCATTCAAACCTATGAGTCTATGGGGGATCATAATCAAACTACAACACTTTTCTTTAGTCTTGATATATGTCAAGGCTACTTATCCTAATTATGCTTCAACTCAGTAACCAGTTAGTTTCAGTGGTTAATTTTCACATACAGAAGTCCTTTGTTTTATCATTTATCTATTATGTTTTAGCTTTTTTCCCACCTTGAATATAAAGCCTTTGGCTGCAGCAGTCATATGAATTCACCAAAGTATTTCAAATGTATACCTACTCTAATTGGTCAATATTAGATAAATTAGTAAGTAATTGATGAAGATGTGAGCAAAAGTTTGAATTCCTGTAGTAGTTCTTAATGTATGAAGCTCACATAAAACAAACAAATATCAGCAATATCTTCACAAAAACATAGTGTTAAATGAAAAATGATAACATAGAGAACATACTGATTTCCTTTTGTTAGTGGATACTTGAGTTTTTTTTTTTTTTAATTGAATTCTTCTAAAGATGTTCAAAGTAAAACTTTTCCAAGACACCACACACCATGGTGTAGTTAAATATTGTTAAAGATGTAGCTTCTTGGAAGTAACTACTTTCAAGTCAAACAATATTATGGAATCACTGTTGCTATTCATCACTTTGATGGGTCTTTGCTGATAATGAAATGCTCTATTGCTCCATATAACTTGCGTGCATTGATAACACAGCTGGCAAGAGCTAGACAGTATCTCAGGATCCAGAGCAGAGATTTTCCTCAGTATGAAATTAATTAAGCCACACAGGGTCTTCAATCCCTGAACTTGTCCTCATTAGCACCATGCTGTAACCAACCAAGCCAAATAGCCAGATAGTCTGAAGGCCAAAGTACTCCTACTGACATCTGATTTCCTATCAGAGAAGAATCAACTTTTGATGTTTATAAAACATATTACTGGTAAGCTCCGCGATAAATACACAGATATTTCAAAACTAATGCCAAGGCCATAGCAAACACACTTTTAGACTTTATATATAAGCCTGTTGAATGTTCCTTGAATTATACAATTTTCCCAAACATTCTGAGCTTTGGAATTAGAAAATTCATGGCAGGAATCTTCATTCAGCACAGTGGTTCTCAACTTTCCTAATGCTGTGACCTTTTAATGCATGCAGTTCCTCATGTTGTGGTGACCTCAACCATAGCAATTATTCCACTGCCAGTTCATAACTGCAATTTTGCCACTGTTGCTAATTATAATGTAAATATCTGTGTTTTCTGACGGTTTTAGGCAACCCCTCTGTAAAGGTCACTTGACACCAACAAAATAGCAACCCACAGGTTGAGAATGAGGATATATCATCTGAAGTCTATAGAATAAAGAAAAAAATGCAGAATTAATTAAAATCTGTTGGCCCTTTTAAGATGAAAAACTAAGTTGATTAATTCTAATATTATTTATTTGTGAATGTGCCCCTAAACAATTACATTATACACAAGCACACATGTTTGATTGTATATATGTATATACATATGTGTGTATGCAATCTACAAATTAGATACAAATTAGATACGTTACTTCTAGTTATATGCAACATTTTATATATACATAAATATAGCATATGCTCAGTCAGATATTATAACTTATGGAACACTGTCCACACATTTTCTCTATATTCTGAGTGCCATTTATGCTCAAAGTTAACTAGTGAAATCTGTCACATGATTACTTTTAATAATTTAGGCCTTGAAACCTATATTTGCACTTTCTGTTATTTATTTGATGTTTAGTTGAAAAAATACTAAACTGTGATGATTGATAAGAGAAAAGCAACTATGTATCCAGAAGCCATCATTAAGAATAAAATATTTGCTAAATGTATTAATCATCTATCTGTTGATGTAAATAAATATCATGCTTAAAAGCAACTAAGGGAAGAAAGTGTTTTAGGGAGCTTATGGTGTCAGAGGAGTAGAGTCTAATGGTGGGGAAGGCACATCAATAATCAGGAAAGGTGTGATGGCAGGAGCAGGTAGCTGGCTGCTTGTTTTTATCTACATAGGAAGCAGAGAGAGCAGGAATGGGGACAGAGTGAGTAGCTTTAAAACCTAACCCCTGTACAGATTTTAGTATGTTTATCCTATATTATATGTCTAATACCCACTTACAAGTTAGTATATACCCTGTGTGTCTTTCTGCTTCTGGGAGACCTCACTCAGGATGATCTTTTCAGTTCTCACCATTTGCCTGCAAATTTCATGATTTCCTTGTTTTTAATTGCTGAGTAGTATTCCATTGTGTGAATGTACCACAACTTCTGTATCCATTCCTCAACTGAAGGGCATCTGGGTTGTTTCCAGCTTCTGGTTATTACAAATAAAGTTGCTACAAACATAGTTGAGCAAATGTCCTTGTTGTATACTTGAGCATCTTTTGGATATATGCCTAGGAGTGGTATACCTGGAAAAATATACTAAAATCTATACACCTAAAGAAGCCAATCAAGAAGGAGGACTCTGGATAAGAAGCTCAATCTTCATTCAGAAAGGCAAAGAAGATGAACATCAGAAGAAGGAAAAAAAAAAAAAAAAAAAAAAACAGGGAACAGGACAGGAGCCTACCACAAAGGGCCTCTGAAAGACTCTACCCTGCAGGGTATCAAAGCAGATGCTGAGAGTTATAGCCAAACTTTGGGCAGAGTGCAGGGAATCTTATGAAAAAAAGTGGGAAATAGTAAGACCTGGAAAGGACAGGAGCTCTACAAGGAGAGCAACAAAACCAAAAATTCTGGGTACAGGGGTCTCTTCTGAGACTGATACTCCAACCAATTACCATTCGTGGAGATAACCTAGAACCCCTGCACATATGTAGCCTATGGCAGTTCAGTGTACAAGTGGGTTCCATAGTAATGGGAACTGGGATTGTCTCTGACATGAACTGATTGGCCTGCTTTCTGATCACCTCCCCTTTGGGGGGTCGGGGGGAGCAGTGCAGCCTTATCAGGCCACAGAGGAAGACAATGCAGCCAGTCCAGATGAGATCTGATAAATTAGGATCAGAAGAAAGGAGAGGAAGACCTCCCCTATCAGTGGACTAAGGGAGGGGAATGGGTGGAGAAGAGGGAGGGAGGATAGGATTGGGAGGGGAAGAGGGAGAGAACTACAGGAGGGATACAAAGTGAATAAACCGTAATTAATAAAAATAAAAAATAACTAACCCCTGTGTCATGTTTTCTCCAGCAAAGCTCTATCTCCTAAAATTTCCATAACCTATTTAAACAGCGCCATGAACCAGAGACCAGATCCTATAGGGGACATTGCTCACTCATTCCACTACATCTTAGACCTGTCCCCATAAGGTCATGATTATTTCACAATGCAAAATAAATTAAGTCCAATTTCAAAAGCTCCCACAGTTTGTAATAGAATCAACACTGTTCAGAAAACAAAGTATATTCTTCTAGAGTACAATATGGCACAGAAAATATATTCTCATTACAAAATAGAACAATGGGGGAACAGTTAGGAAAGATTGGACCAAGCAAGTCTAAAACCAAAGAAGAAAAACACCAAATACTGTAATTTTATGTCTGGAATGTTTGCCTCAGTTTCAAGAGTCTTCAGTGTTCCACCTTTCAAGCCTTACTATCTGCAAAATGCATCTCTGACTTGAGCTGCTTCTCTTCCCTAACGTGTATCGTTCTTTGGCATGCATATTCTAGTGTGTTATTGTTTTCTCTTGTTTTGTTTTGTTTCTTGTTATAATAAAACACTGACTAAAAACAACTAAGGGAGAAAATGATTTCTTTGGCTTACACTGCCGGGTCATTCCTAAAGTTTGTTACTAAAATCTGAGCAGGACCATAATGTAGGAATGTAAAGCTAGGACACATGGAGGAATGTTTATTGCTGCCTGTTCTTTGATAATTTCGCTGAACTTTCATGTACAACCCTGGACCACCTTTAGAGTAATGGCACTACCCACCATGGGCGAGGTTCTCTTGTATCAGTTAACACTCAAGGCTATGCCCTGCAGACATGCACATGGGGAAATCTGATGGGAACAGTTTTCTTTTTAACTTTTATTAATTACACTTTATTCACTTTGTATCCCTCCATAAGCCCCTCCTTCCTCCCCTCCTAATCCCACCTTCCCTCCCCCTTCTTCACACATGCCCCTCCCCAAGTCCACTGATAGGGGAGGTCCCCTTCTTCCTTCTGATCTTAGTCTATCAGATCTCATCAGGAGTGGCTGCATTGTCATCTTCTGTGGCCTGGCAAGGCTGCTCCCTCCTCAGGGGGAGGTGATCAAAGAGCGGAGCAGTTTTTTAAATTGAGTTTCCTCCTTCTGAGGTGATTCTAGGCCATGTACAATTGACAACAATAACTAACCAGAATATCTGGAGTAATGTTTTGCAACAAATTAAGAAAAAAAAAAAGTAGAACATAGAAAATAAGAAAACAGCACAAGTCTTTGGCATTTTCAAGGGGATAGTGAAAAATCATTGCATGCTTAGACATAATGAAGGGCTTAACTGTAATCAGTTATGTTCTAGATGGAATTTATCTAGTATTACAACACAAATTAGCAATATATGACAGGTACCAAAGAAAAATGTAAAAAGTCCTAGAAATAATATTTTTGGGGGGATTGTGTTACATTGTTTGTGAATTGCATCCCCTTTGTAAAATGCAGTCACTGTGTTCAACAAAATATATCTATAGATATCATCTTACAGCCATGCAAAATCTTTAACTCCATATAAACTATCTCAAAAGTTACACAGAATAATCAAGAAATCAACTGAATATTATATTGCAACCGTAAGCTTATGGTCTCATACTTATTGAAAGAAATATTTTATTTGATTTGAAGTTATAGTCAGACAGAACAGCTAGGATTGTGGACCTCCTAAATAACAAATTGTATAAATATATAAAGTGATAATTTTTAGCCTTCTCACAACTGACATCACAGGGTGGTAATGCCTATAAAAGTGAAAACATAACAAATGAAGTTACACTGTTGTGTTGAGATATGCAACAAATAATGACTCAAAAAAGCCTAAGCAGAACATAGAAATTCCATAAAGATTTGAAGGCAGAGATCAGATGGTGAAATTGCTTTGGCATTTGATACTTTGTGGGCTTGGAATCAAAGAGGATAAAATTAGTCAGCAAAGCAATCTCTAAAGTTACGCTAGGAATCTCTCTAATTCTTTTGTTAAATATTAGACTTTGTATAAACAGCGCATGAGCTTAGAGCAGAATAATTGTGGATGTGTGAACTAAACACAGAATCACAGTGTTGAAAAGAGCAAAAATATTTAAGAGCTCTAACTAGCCAGCTGCATGCAAAGCTTTAATAATTTAATAAACTTCAAATTATTGAAGTCTAAATGAATGTATTTTCCTTCTAAAATAACTTAGAAATCAGGAAGAGTGAAATATGTTCCAACTAACTCCACTGTAATAAAAATATCTGAAAAACTATAACCATAACAAATTCATGAGTCAAATAAGTGATCATAAGTAAAATAAAAGCATATTTAGTTCCATATTAATAACACAAACTATCAAAATCTGCAGCAAAAGTCACAGCTTCTAGTGCCTGTTGAAATGAAAGCACTAAAACAAATAAAACACCACTAGAAGAACTTTTGAATATTCTTACTATTGTGGTATTATATATTGAATCTGGTTTCTAAAGAAGATAAATATCTTCGTATTACTAAATTGTGAATACTCTTAATATTATAACGTTACAATATTGAATGCTGTTTCTAAAGATGATTAATATCTTTGTATTACAGAATTGTGGCTATGCACATTGTATCTAAACGAGAATAATTGGGTAAATACTTGAAAATTAATACCATATGTTCCATATTAGAAAATTCATATAGTTATCATGTAGTCACAAAGAATTTACAATAATACAACTCCCATTTGTTATAGTTTCTGGAAGCATGGAGTAGAAGAACATCTTTTCACACAGATAAACAGCCACTCTTTTCTAAAGCCACAAATTGTACTGTAATCATTAATGGGAAAACTTTCCCTCCTGAAACTGGAAAGAAGTCAATGTTTTCTCTGAAATTTCTTTTATTTATCATTTTCCTCAAATTTTAAGCCAGTGGAAAAAAGAAAAAAAAAAGCAAAATAAGATCAATCAGCATCAAGAAAATATAAATTTATCTTTATTTTTAAACAAAATATTATATACATGAAATACTAATAAATCTTACTCATCAAAAAAATTACTAGAAAGAAATAAATTTTACAAAAATAGAGATAATAAAATAAGCTCCAATTCCATATGGTAGAAAAATTGAGAATATTATTTATAAAACAAAAAATAAAAATTATTGAAACATTATAAAAGAACATTTAGTAAAAATGTGTAAAATTACTAGCAAGAAAATAACAATGCATGACTGAGATTGAATATCAAGGATACCAATTCACTGAAAATATGTTATTTTGTGGGTGAGTCATGATAGTATTAAAACAGAACTTTCCCAAATTGGTATACAAATCCAATGTTTCTATTTTATAGAAACTGACACATTTATTTTAAAATTTATATGACAATGAAAAACTTCATAGTATTAAATTCCTAAAATGAAAATATTTGGAAGAATCAAAATCTCTCGTGCCAATGCTTAAGACAAGCTAAAGTAGGTTATCATGGAAGCCTAACACTGTGATCTCAACACTTGGGACCTGGGGGGCTGATGCTGGAGAGTCAATGCCAGGTTAACACCAGCTACACTATATAATCAGTATCAGGCCCAGGAAGCACAACAGAAAAAGCGCTGACAGACAAAAAAAAAAAAAAGATGCGAAAAGGACCTACGCAACTCTGTACTATGTAGTATTATCCTGATATTAGAAGTGTTCAAATAAAATGAAAGAAGCAAGTGATCACAGGATTGTCAGTTTGAGTTTCTCATGGATCAACTGTAAAGAACAATGATAATATCCAGCAAGTAGAATTGTAAGACATCTGTGAGACAACGCAAGATGAAACTTTACAATAAAATAATTTAAACTCTGTAGTTTGGTAAAAGTTACAGGCTGTTATTCTTACTTTATTAGATATGGCCTTAAAGAAAAATACAGATGTATATGGCTGTGAATCAAACCAGGTACTAGACATTGTAATAATAGTCTCTTGTCCTTGCTAGAATTATCGCTAATTTTAAGCATGTTTTTTCTATACTTCTTTAATAAATATATTTATTTTAAAAATAATCATCTTCCCAAATCTCAAGCAAATATTAAGATGTCCTTCAGTACATCTGCCCTTGAAATATTCAAGACACCATCCTTAGTGAATCGTGTGCTGTAACCCAGTGAAAATATCTCCTCAATAATTAAAGCATTAGCCAGTTGTTTTTTTCCATAAAATCATAACAGAAATCGCTGATCACCACATTATAATGGAAACTCTATCCCAGGGCTGGAGATTAATAGAATGGCCAATTCCACTGGCATTGTTATAGTCAGCAACAGTGTTCTCTCCACACAGCCACAGAAGTGGGTACGCTGTTCTGAGCCAATCTAAGGTCATTACCACAGAAACAGCCCTCATTTCACTAACAGCAAGGCACATTATCCTTCATGCATGGTCTGACATCAAAGTTTAATAAGATTTTGAAAGTGAAACTGGGGACATCTGGAATAAGGACCCTCAATCCTCTAAAAAAATATGTTTTGTCATATCTTATTTGTTTGTAACCTGTGTGTCCAATAATCATTTCAATTTTGTCAACAAATTAAAGTGTTAAAGTCAAAATAAAGACACACCACACAATAGAAATGTGGCACCAATGATATAGACATGAAAGTCTGCTTCAAATTGTAATGGTGTTTTATGGTTATTCCATGAAAGGAAAAGAATGAAAACAACTTCATATTAGAGAACTACAAATATATCATAACCTTTTAAATTCTATACTAGGAAACTATAGCTATATAACAATCTTCTAAATTATAACTTTCAGTGATACTAAGATATTAGTATAG
Source organism: Meriones unguiculatus (assembly GCF_030254825.1). Lineage (NCBI taxonomy): Eukaryota > Metazoa > Chordata > Mammalia > Rodentia > Muridae > Meriones > Meriones unguiculatus. The sequence goes on from NC_083368.1 coordinate 40,861,317, forward strand.
ATCGAGACTGTCCTTACATCTGAAACCCATCAGAAGAGTCTCCATCACACTAGAACTATGTCAAAAGGGTTATGTGAACAGGCCAGGGCTTTTGGAATCCCCACCATCCCTTCCCACTTTCACTTCCATTGTGTCCGGTGAAATTTCAGCTCCACCATGATACTTAGTCATCTCTTAACCCTACACTGTTCTGCGTATGGTGTCTTAGCACATGCTCTTTGCCTTATACACAACGACCTATCCTTTATCTGGTTTATAGTTCACATCCAATCTGATAAGCTTATTAAATGTACGAATGTCAGAGTTAGCTACTCCTCTTTTAGACTTTCCACACCTTGCACATACATAATAAGTCAAAGTGGGGATTATTGATATGCATTTATCATCATGATAGACTCTGTTGTGTATGATGGTAGGGAAGATGTTGGGTCTTATTTAGTTTTGTATGTCTTTGAAAATTAACCATCTCTTTTAAAACTGTGAATTAACAGTAAACTGTCAGATCCCCTGGAGCTGTAGTTACACACAGTTGTGAGCTGCCATGTGAGTGCTAGGAATTGAACCTAGGTCTCTGAAAGTGTAGTCAGTACTCTTTATTTTTAATTAAATTTTTTTATTTTTCAATATTAGTTACAGTTTATTAACTTTGTATCCCAGCTGTCGCCTGCTCCCTCATTACCTCCCAATCCCACCATCCCTCCCTCATCTCCTCCCTGCCCCTTTCCAAGTCCACTGATAGGGGAGGTCCTCCTTCCTTTCCATCTGACCCTAGCTTATCAGGTATCTTGAGGACTGGCTGCAATGTCCTCCTCTATAGACTAGCAAGGCTGCTCCTCCCTTGGGGGTAGGGGAGGTCAAAGAGCCAGCCATTGAGTTCATGTCAGAAATAGTCCCCGTTCCCCTTACTAGGATCCTGAGCTACCATACATCCAAGCATGGGTTCTACGTTATAACCACACATGGTCCTTGGTTGGAGATACATTCTCATAAAAGACCCCTGTGCCCAGATATATTTGGTCTTTGTGGAGCTCTGTCCTTTCCAGGTGTTCACCAATGGAGGAATGGATACAGAAATTGTGGTACTTTTACACAATGGAATTCTACTCAGCAATTATAAACAAGGAAATCATGAATTTTGCAGGCAAATGATAGGATCTAGAAAAGATCATCCTAAGTGACATATCCCAGAAGCAAAAAGACACAAATGGTATATACTCACTTATAAGTGGGTACTAGACCAATAAGATAGGATAAACATACTGAAATCTATACATCTAAAGAAGATAAACAAGAAAGAAGACCCGGGGTAAGATGATCAATCCTCACTTAGAAAGACAATGGGGTTGGACATTGGAAGTAGGAGAAAACAAGTAAAAGGACAGGAGCAGCCAATGCCCTTAACTGCTTAGCCATCTCTACAGTCGCTCTGTAAAAGAAAATAATAGATATTCCATAAAAATATATTAAATGCCGATTGCTGACCTAGTGAAATTAAGTAGGAAAAAGACAAACTTTTAAAAATAATCATCACAAAATATAATCAGAGAAAATCTACACATTAATGAAGGGAGAAGAAAAAGTCAGATGACACAGTGGTTATGAGTTATATTTTGCTGTTTTTTTAATTTTTTATTTTTATTAATTATAGTTTACTCACTTTGCATCCCAGCTGTAGCCCCCTCCCCCGCCCCCTCCCAATCCCACCCTCCCTTCCTCTTCTTCTCCTATGCCCTCCCCCTGTCCAATGATAGGGTAGGTCCTCCTCCCGTTCCATCTGACCCTAGCCTATCAGGTCTCATCAGGACTGACCTATTTGTCTTCTTCTGTGGCCTGGTAAGGCTGCTTCCCCCCCCCCCCCATCAGATGGAGGTGATGAAAAAGCCAGCCCATGAGTTCATGTCAGAGACAGGCCCTGTTCCTATTATTGGGGAACCCTCTTGGACACTGAGCTGCTGTAGGCTACTTCTGTGCCGGATTTCTAAGTTATCTTCATGCTACTGTTTTATCCAAGTTCTTCATGTATACTAAATGAAATTCTGTTGAGTATGGCTCAGATCACTGTCTCATCTGATGTTCTAAAGCTTAAGAGAATGTCAACAGCACAGCTAAAAAATGACACGCTCAAGTACCACCCTTCTCACCTGGATGGACGGAGCAACTGCCCTATAGGAGCAACATACCTGTGCCTGGGCACTTTTCTACACATACCTCTTGAACTGGAGACTCTAGGATGTTGTAGCAGTAGTTGAATATCCAGTGAAAATTAGAAGACGAGAAGAAGACTTCTGGTCAAAATTAAGGAGAGGCACATTTCTTAGTCCTTCTAAGATGGTTTCAGATTTTTTAAATTTCTTATCATTGTTATTATTTCTTACAATTTATTTACTTTGTATCCTGGCTATAGCCTCCTCCCTCATCTCTTTCCTGTCCCACCCCCTCTCAGAATTTTTTGTTAAATAATAACTTACGTGCCAATAGAGATTATGTTTGACTTTTTATTTTAAATATCATTCACAAGTATATCTAATGAATATAAGTCACATCAAAGGTGTTATCTGTAAGCTTTTCATTTGGAATACTAAATAAATTATCTTATGCAATTGTAATACTGTAAATTCCTTTTTTTTTTTTTTTTTGAACTTTCTGGAACTTCTTTATTTAACAATAATGATCTGACTGGATTGTCCAGTTTTCCCTTCCCTGCTCATTACAGGCACCAAAATGACAATGGTCACATTATCTTCAAGCTCCTGTCATGTCCATATTACTAAGCCCTGCTTTGTCTGAGTGACTTGTGGATTGTTTTCCTCATTGCTTCTACTTGTGGATAAGGAAAAGATTCATCGGGGCAGAACAATAATCATCTGTTTAACTACTGTGTTCCCAAACTCTTATGTTGTCCCCATAGATATGGAAATGTGACTTCAGCAAAAAAAAAAACCTTCAGGTAAGGATGGCATATTGAAGACAGATTTCAAATCTACGATTAGGAGAAAAATCATAAACATGAGTAGGTAATGGCTAAGCTTCAAAATTCCAGACAAATAATTAATCCAGGTGTGTCTGTGGCAGGAAGAGAATATTTGTGCATTCAACCGAGGCTTAACTGCAAGATCTAATTCAACATAACAAGAGCAGGTTTCACATGGTTGGGACACTGGAGTATTTGCTCTAAATAAAAATATAGATACAGTCATAATGTTGCTTTCATATTCTGCCATTGAATAGCTCATAGGCCTTTAGAAAACTGTCTAAAGTCAAAACAAGAACTATAGCAGATCCGTTAAATGATTTATATAAAGCATCTAGAGCAGTATCACTCAAAAGTACTGGAACATTTTTTTACTTTATTTATTTATTTATTACAATTTCTTTACTTTGTATTCCTGCTCCAGCCCCTCTCTCATTTCCTCCAAGTCCCACCCACCCTCTCTCTTCTCCCCCTATGCCCTTTCCCTAGTCCCCTGATAGGGGAGGAGGTCCTCCCCTTCTATCTGACCCTAGCCTATAAGGTCTCATCACAGCTGGCTCCATCACCTTCCTGTGGCCTGGCAAGGTTGAAACCCCCAGAGGAAGATGATCAAAGAGCAGGCCACTGAGTTCCTATCATTTACTAGTGAAACTCACTTGGAAATTAGCAACCTATGGGCTTCTTCTGAACAGGGGATCTAGGTCCTCTCCATGCATGTTTCCTGGTTGAAGTATTGGTCTCTGCAGGCCCCCCGGCCCAGAATTTTTGGCTCTGTTGTCCTCCTTGTGGACTTCCTGTCCCTTCCATGTCTTTCTATCTCCCTCTTTAATCATAAGGTTTCTGGCACTCTGCCCAAAGTTTGACTATGAGTCTCAGTATTTCCCTTGATACCCTGGTGGGTAGAGTCTTTCAGAGGTCCTCTATGGAAAGCTCCTGTCCTGTTCCTTGTCTTCTCCTACTTCTGATGTCTATCCTATTTACCCTTCTGAATGAGGATTTATTATCTTCCCTAGGGTCCTCCTTGTTGTTTAGCTTCTTTAGGACTATAGATTTTAATATGTTTATCCTAAATTATAGGACTAATAGCCACTTATAAGTGAGTATATACCATTTATTATCCATTATTAGAATAAACATATTTCCAAAACAGGAATTCAGAATTAGAATGAACCACCTGAGCTACTTATATTAAATACCCAAAGAAGATTCATATTGGATTATAACTATCACTTTATCCAAATGAGGAAGAAGAGGAAAATTAAGATGCATTGGATCAATCTTCAGTTTGTATTCATAGCCAACGGTCAGTTTAGGTGTAAGGCCAAGTCTAAGTTTTTCTTGAGAAGCCAGCTCTACCCTGGTCGATTTTTCTTACATGGCTCACAAATGCTATCACCCCTGACCAACACACACACACACTGATGGGCAAAGACTACTTACTACTTACTATGGGTCACCATGAAAATTTTTGTAAGTTAATATTGTCCCAATAACTACTGATAGGATCAGCAGTTGGGCTCATGGATTCTGGGAATGGCAGATTGATATCAGTCAGAAACACAAACATGGACTTGCCTTGAAAGCACAGTTTTCGTCCCAACCTTTAGTCATGCTGAGACATGCAATTAATCCCCGCAGCATTTGGGTTAGTCACATGCACACATCTTGATGTTATCTTGTCATTACCGACCTGCCTGTTTTCTTCATATTCTGTTCGTATAACATCAGCTCAAAATGAGAAAACTAAAATGCAAAATATAGCTTTGAGTTTTAGAAGAAAGTTCAAATCTAAATTTCTGAAATATTTCACGTATTTAATATATGATACGTAACTGTAGGGAAAATATTTACCTTTCTAAGCCCCTTCAATGAGAACTGTTATAGACACCAGATCTCTTAAAATTAGCATACACAAATTTTAAAAATCAGCCCCTGAATTGAACTTTCTTGGGTTACAGTCATCCTTTTTGTGGACATAAAAGTTCTCAAAGTAATGCCAAAGGGTTGCTAAATGAAAATACTTCAGGAGTTCTGCAAGTATACGCTTGACAGAGTCATAGCCTCGAAATCCTGAGTTTACAAGAAAATTTATTGTACTTACATGTTGTACCAGTGAAATGTAGTGTGTACATTAAATCAGGAAACAGCAACAGGGAGCACCAAACACCTCTATAGTTCTACTCTCCAGCTTGAAACAAAAAACAAAAAATGAAGAAGAAAAAAAAGAAAAATTGTCACAGACAAGAAAGAAATAAGTACTAGGAGGAAAATGACAAAAAAAAAGAAAGAAAGAAAGAAAAAGCGAGTCATGGGAATTTTTAAACTATTATTTTCCAGGCTCTGGTCTTGAGCCCATAACAGACATCCTACCCCCTTTTTAATGGCTTATGGCTTCAACAGAAGGAAATTAAAATTTACCAATGACTTCACTGAAACCTTACTTTACAGCTGTGTACATCTGAAACACTGCAAACCAAGAAAACTGAATATATAAACAGAGGCTGTAAGAGTTACAAAGGTGGCAGGCATGTAGTTGGTCAGAGGGACGGTGGAAGGCATTATAATCCTGTGGAATGCAGAATATGAACTTGTGCAACCAGAAGACCATAATTCCCAAAGGACCAGTGTGACAGTCACCTGTGGAAACACTGCTTGCTCCGCAGACAGAGCTCACCTGCTTTTCCTGTGACAAAGTATGAAATCATTCCAAAAATGGTCAAGAAACATCATTCAGAACATTTTGAAAATACATGCTGTTAAATAAAATTCAGAAATTTTACAAGTAATGATGTCTTCACTAGGAAAGCTCTCAGCCCTTTGTTTTGGCCTTCTTAGTATAATTGTTTGGAATAGCATCATCATAACCTCACACTATTCATGAAATCATCAGGTATGAAAAAAACACAAGAACAAATAATTATAGTCCATTCTTAATAACATGAACTAAATCGGAATACAAATGAGAAAAATGAGAGAAAAGGAACAGAATAGGAAAAACTATGATGGTATTCACATAAGCAAGTTAACCTGGCTTACTTTGTACAGTCTTCTAAGCTGGAAACACATTAAGTGTGTAAACAACTTATTTCACCTGGTACATAGTAAAAAGCAGCAAAGCTAGATTGTTTTTAGTGATCATAATTGAGAGACTGATTGTGTAGATTCACATATTCTCTGCATATCGTTACGAGGTCCAAGATTTAAAACAAAAACCCAGGTAATAAGTTATAACTTGACTTTTATAATAAGATAATCCTTCAGTCCTTTGTGATTCTGACTTAGTAAGATCTTTTCTTCTTGCATTTCCTTAATAATGCACCTGCTATGTGATTTTGCTGCATGCATCCATGCATGAGCTCCTTTGTTGGGTATGTTTATGTTTTGAAGAAAAGACTCAACAACGGGTGTTTAACCAACAATAGCAGAGCCCTAATCACAACCCTAGCAAACACATAATGAATGCAGCTAAATCTGAACTGTGCCAACTAGATTGTTATGCTGACCCTGTGGGACAATTTATCATGTTTCAAAACAACTATTAGTAGCATATGCAGACAAAATGTATGATGGCTTCAATTTTTAAATTGGAGTCTGCAGCTGGTTCTGTGTTTTACCTACCATCTGTTAACCCTTAGTCCTTCTTTCCCAAATAGGAATAGTTTAGGTAATCATACCTCCCACAAACCACCCTCATGATATATGAGAGACATTCTTTCTAACTGCCAAGACACATTCCTAAAATATTCACACAACATTATACTCTCTGCTGGGAAATGGGACAAGGGTAAGGAATTGCATATGCATGTTCAGCCTGCTCTATTCACTTGGATAATGCTCCAGAATAAATATCTGTTATCAGAGTCTAATAGAGGAATGGGTTATGTAGTCTGCCTGGACATGCTGATGTTAGACATGCTGATGGTTCAACCATACTTTCTTAGCTTCACCCACTGTTGGTCTTCCAAGTCCTTAGAATACTGATGATATTTTTACCAATGGCAAGACCAACACTGCCCTCTGATGACCATCTATCAAATTTTGTTGGTGACCTAACGCTGATATTTGATGAAGCTCATTCAGGAATAGTAAACATCGTAGACATGAATTTTTGCTGTAGTAAACAAATGTTCAAAGACAAATGGCTTTGGAAAATGGTCGGAGTTAAAGATTCTTGTCATCTGCTTCTCACAATGAAGCTCCCAGTAATCATGTAATCTTGGAATATTAATAAAGATAAAAATCAGGAGCAATCATAATAGGAAAGTAACCTAGCTTATTTTAAACCGTGTGAAAACAGTATCAACTGAAACCTAGGGATTAGTGCAAACCACACTGAATTTACCGAGTGATCAAAGCATGCCAACTGAATGAAGTGAAGCTAGGGACTCAAATTTGTATGTTCACAACCTAAAGTTTTATTGTAAAACTGTGCTTTAACTTGAAAAATATTTAGCATCATGTAAGTCTTAATTTATTTTTAAAATTATCTTAAGAGTTTTTAATTAATGTATTTTTAATTATAACTTATTCATTTTGTACCCCAGATGTAGCCCCGTTCCTCATCCCCTCCCAACCCCACCCTTTCCCTATTCTCTTCCCATGCCCCTCTCCATGTTCTCCCCTTCCATCTGACCCTAGCCTATCTGGTCTCATCAGGATTGGCTGTAATGTCTTCCTCTGTGGCTGCTCTCCCCTCAGGAGGAGGTGATCAAAGAGCCAGCACATGAGTTTATGTCAGAGACACCCCTGTTGCCCTTACTAGGGAACCCACTTGGACACTGAGCTGCCATGGGCTATATCTGTGTGAGGGTAATAGGTTATCTCCATGCATGGTCCTTGGTTGGAGTATCAGTCTCAGAAAAGACCCCTGTGCCCAGATTTGTTTTTATTCTGTTGCTCTCCTTGTGGAGCTCCTGTCTCCTCCAGGTCTTTCTATATCTCCCTACTTTTCAAAGATTCCCTGCACTCTCCCCTAAGTTTGGCTATGAGTCTCAGCATCTGGCTTAATTCCCTGCTGGGTAAAGTCTTTCAGAGGCCCTCTGTGGTAGGCTTCTGTCCTGTTCCCTGTTTTCGCCCTCTTCCAATGTCCATCCTGTTTGCCTTTCTGAATGAGGATTGATCATCTTACTCAGGGTCCTCCTTTTTGCTTAACTTCTTTAGATGTACAGATGTTAGTATGTTTATCCTATATTATATGCCTAATATCCACTTAAAAGTGAGTATATGCGTCAGTTCTAGAACTAGCAGTGGTGGTGTCCGAGGTCTGAGTAGGTTCAGGAGACCATTGCCCCCAGGGGCGAGACGTGCTCCATGCCAATTGACTAACTCCATGTTTTCCTCCCATTTTGAAAGTCATTTAAGGTTCTTAAATTATTTTTTCCCTTTTTTTCTTAAATTTTTCATCAATTACACTTTATTCATTCTGCATCCCCCTATAAGCCCCTCCCTCCTCCCATCCCAATCCCACCCTCCCTCCTCCCTCTGCTTGCATGCCACTCCCCAAGTCCACTAATAGGGGAGGTTCTCCTCTCCTTTCTGATCTTAGTCTGTCAGTTCACATCAAAAGTGGCTGTATTGTCCTCTACTGTGGCCTGGTAAGGCTGCAAACCCCCCCCCCCAGAGGGGGGTGATCAAAGAGCAGGCCAATCAGATTATGTCAGAGGCAGTCCCATTGAAGCAAGACATTCTCCCCAAGCATGGTTGGATACCATAAAAAGCTAAAATGATACGCTCAGGATGCGAGGCTAAGCACTGCACTCAGGGTCAGCCGCTTTGGACCCAGAGAAGAGCATGTCTGATTGCATGCGGGTTGATGCCCCAGGTCCCGCCTCTGAGAAAAAGGTATTGGACGGGTCCGATGCTCTTTGGGTGGATGACACCTAAATGAACATCTGTACAAAGTCCCAATTTATTTCTAATATCAGAGATCAGACCTCTACTCTTGCCTGATGCGTCTAAAACAAAAAGGGGGAACTGTAGAGAGCTGCAGAATGCTATGCCTTAAAGATGGAGCTGGTTTCCGCCTTCCACCTTCCCGATGGTGAGTGCTCTCTGTCAGGAACAACTCCACATTTGGCTAAGGCCGAGGATCTGGCTTGCTTCCATGTATGTGGACCTATCTGCATTGCCCCCGTGGCACGCCTGGGTTGGCTACCCAGAGGCTATTTAAGCTGTGGGCTGGCTTTCCCCGGGGTCCGAGGATTGTTCAATGTTCCTGAATAAACTGCATTGAAAAAAAAAAAAAAAAGTGAGTATATGCCATGTGTATTTTTCTGCTTCTGGGAGACCTCACTCAGGATGATCTATTCTAGATCCCTCCATTTGCCTGCAATTTTCATGATTTCCTCGTTTTTAATTGTTGAGTAGTATTCCATTGTGTAAATGTACCACAATTTCTGTATCCATTCCTCAGTTGAGGGGCATCTGGTTGTTTCCAGATTCTGGCTATTACAAATAAAGCTGCTACAAGTGTGGTTGAGCAAATCTCCTTGTTGTATACTTCTGCATATTTTGGATATATGCCTAGGAGTGCTATAACTGGATCTTGAGAAAGCACTATTCCTAATTGTCTGAGAAAGCACCAGACTGATTTCCTCAGTAGTTGTACAAGTTTACATTCCCACCAGCAATGGAGGAGGGTTCCTCTTTCTCCACATTCTTTCCAGCATTTCAGACCTATCTCTTATGAATATTGATGCAAAAATACTCAATAAAATCCTTGCAAACCAAATCCAAGAACACATAAACGATATCATCCACCATGACCAAGTAGGCTTCATCCCAGGCATGCAGAGGTGGTTCAATATACGAAAATCCATCAATATAGTCCAGGATATAAACAAACTAAAGGAGAAAAAAAGCACATGATCATCTCCTTGGATGCTGAAAAAGCATTTGACAAAACCCAATACCCATTCATGTTTAAAGTTTTGGAGATTTCAGAGATACAAGGCATTTACCTAAACATAGTAAAGACAATATACAGCAAACCTATAACAAACATCAAACTAAACAGAGAGAAACTTAAATCATTCCCACTGAAATCAGGGATAAGGTAAGGCTGCCCACTCTCTCCATAGCTCTTCAACATAGTACTTGAAGTCCTAGCTAGAGCAACAAGACAACTAAAGGAGATCAAGGGGATACAAATCAGAAAGGAAGAAGTCAAAGTATCACTATTCACAGACAATATGATAGTATACCTGAGTGACCCCAAAAATTCAACCAGAGAATTCCTTCAGCTGATAAACACCTTCAGCAGAGTGGCTGGATACAAAATTATCTCAAAATAATCCGTAGCCCTCCTGTATATGGAAGACAAAATGGTCGAGAAAGAAATTAGGGAAACAACACCCTTCACAATAGCCACTAATAACATAAAGTGCCTTGGTGTAACTCTAACCAAGCAAGTGGAAAACCTGTTTGAAAGAGTTTTATGCTCTTGTATAATGCTGATTTTGTTTTGTTGGTTTTTTTTGTTTGGTTTAGTTTCATTTGTTTGTTGTCTTTTTTTCCTTTTCTTTTTTGTTTTTTGTTTTTGTTTTTTGTTTTTTGTTCTTTTGAGACAGGGTTTCTCTGTGTATCCTTGGACTCTCTTGGTGGACCAGGTGGCCTCAGACTCACAGCTGCCTGCCTGCCTCTGCCATTCTGAGTGCTGGGATTAAAGGCTTGTGCCACCACGCCTGGCTGAATTTCAGCTGACTTTACAACCCATTTCTCTCTCAAACACCTCTCTTCCACTGGAACTCTTCATCTTAACATGCCCTCCTCCTATTTTAATGTCTTGTCTTATTGTGTGTCCCACTGTGTTTAATTAGAATTTCTTGCTTGATCATGAGTGGAGAAAGGCCATCTGCATCACTGAAGAAAATGGTATTTCCTTCTCCATAAACCTTATGGCCTCTACCTCTATCCATGATGAATTGTCAATTGGCTTAAGCTTGTACAACTCTTATGCAGATAACTGGATATCCCAAATACACTTGTAAGGTAATTTTCACAGGTAGACACTAACCTCCACACCCTTAACATGTTCTTTGTATTACATATTTTATTTTTACTTCCATTAGAATGTAAACTCTAAAACTATTGATTTTTTTTCTTTATGTATCTCTAATAGATACCCAAGAGATAAGTTTGTTAAATGAGTGAATGACATAAAAAATAAGCCAAGAACATAGAGTCATGGTCTGCAGAGGAAAACCTAACTTACACATTTCTTAGTGCCCGGCATAGAATTGAGAATGGAGACAAATAAGTAAATGCTAGCACGCTGCCATTCCACATCAGTACCCCGAGAGCACCTCAGTGATGTGACATACATGCCTGCACCTCCACCTTAAACCAGAAGGGCCATCCTAATTCTCTGTGACGTTGGTACAGATATTAAAAATTAATCCATTTTGAACAGTGGATAACCACTTGTCATCTTTGGCTTTTAGTTAAGAGTTTACAGATGTCTTAAGGGAGGATTTGTGAGATGTGTGAATGATGACTTAATATGATACCCCCCCGTATCAAATCATTTCACCCATGACATCAAGAGAGCCCAGAAACCTAAATTATTTCAAGCTCATCACTTCAATATAAAAAAAACTAAGACCCGAGACCTGAAGGTACCATTAATAGGATTAAAATGCAGAGCTTAGATAACAGTGACAGAATAACTGGGGCCATTTTCAAAGGTCCATACGTATGTTTGCAGTGTGACTTGAGCATATATATTCCTGACTTCCCCTGCCACACCCACAAAGACCTTACCACTCTAATCTTTTAAATTCATGTTTTACACATGAGAAAACTTCAAGCAATAAGCGCTTTTGAAAAGATGCATAGGTGTGGGAGACAGTTTTCAAACTCAATTGACAACGAGGTTAAAAATGGGTAACAACAGCCACAGCTTGTGAGAGAATAACATTAAAAGTAATCCAGCTTTCATGGAGCCCATTATAAAACCAGAACAGGACTTTCTGGGCTTCAGAATTCAGTTCGCATACTGCTGTGTCTTATTTGCACTGACAAGATTAAGCTATTACTGTCAATAAAATTGACAATCAACTCAATTTTGTTTTCTGACAACCCCAGTTTGTTTTGCAATTAAGACATAAACTGTAGGACGAGATAGATATGTCCTAGCAGTCTCTACAATAAAGGCTGAAAGAATTTCTTCCTGTCCTCTTTGATAAGACCAAGGGCGGTGTCTGAGTCTAGGCCATCCGTAGGCATAATAATAGCATCCCTGCGGGCTTCTGTTTTCTCATCCCATGAGGCCGATTCATAAAAACATGTCATGTGACACTGTTCACAGTTTCTCAATGAAGCAGACTGTTCTCATAGTAAAGAACTTGGGGATCTCAAGTTTCTATTTTTGAAAATTATCTATAGCACTACATTGAAACAAAGCAAAACAAACGTCTTCATCAAATCTACATATTTTATACTGCCAGATCTTTCTTTGTATATCATTGTATTTCACTGCACTGTGACTAGATTGATAGCCTAATTGCATAAATTACAAAGTTAGGGGATGAATGGCTGAAGCCCTGGGCTGTTCTGGATTCTTGCTGAACTTCCAAGTTACTCTGTTCTCACAAAACACTTTGACCCTCCATATTATTGTAATTGATAGCTCAATCAACCTTCTGGATTAAGTATTCCCAAATGCGAAAGAGAAATCTAGTTCTCAAATGACAATAGCAATGACATAAAAAATAAAATAAGTATTCTGCATGCTGTAAAGATCTTTTCTCCTGAAAGCCTGCTGTCTGCACAAGGGTGGATGATTAGCCCTGATTTGTATGCAGCCAGCAGCTTGTCTGAACCCTTCAGGTTATGACCATGACACCAGGATACTTTTGATTTTCTTCTTAATTGAAAATCACATGGTAACGATGGCCAACTTCTGTGTAGCACAATCTCATCAGCTCTCAGGGGCAATCAATGACTTCCCAGATGCCTGAGCTAATAGAAGCACAACTGAAGAGCATGCAGAATACACTGTCTTTCCCTTTTCCAACTTTCTTAGCATAATTTTCTTGAGCAATGGAGGGAAAAGTGCAGACTAGAAGAGATATGATTCTTTTAATTTTGTCTTGTTTCCTTTTTACTCTGACACTTTGGATGAGACAGTCCATGTACCTGAGTCTCAACTAACAAATGTTTAGAAACTAAAAACAATGATGCTTTATATGCCAGTCTTGCAGGGCGGTTAGAATCAACTGATCTTAGCTTCAGTGTAGCACACCATTACAATATAAAAGTCATATAAAGAGAGATTTTCAATCAAGAATCTGACTTTTTTCTGGTTTTATGTTTCCCTCCCCCTTGTGTATACAATGTAGGAGAATTACAGTGTATGAAAAAATAAAAATTCATTAATTATGCTTTCCATATTGGTTTTTATGTGTTACAAACACAGCATGATCAGTTCATTTTTGCTTCTTTTAGATTACTTTGTTTCTAATTTCAATTAGATTGTAATGCTGTATACAAACCTCAAAATATCAAAATAAGTGATGTTCATTGGAAAGAAGATATCCATTGCAAATGCCACATATAAGATTTAGTTGGATGATTTCATTTTTTCTGTGCATATATATTTATAGATAAATATATTGTTAATATTTAATTGTACTCATTATTTTCTTTCTTGCTTTTATAAGGATAATTTGTAGGTTATTAGTTTGTGAAATATATCATCTTAAAATGGAAACTCAATATTTCATTGATTAAATGTAACTTTAAGTTTTGAATAAAAACTAAAGTTTCCTTCAACATTAGACTGCTGTCAATAAACATGATTATCCTTATTTGCAAATTATCATTTTATACTGAGTGTTTGCTTTTGTTTCATTTTATTTAAGCATTTTTATGATTTATTCATATAAATGTGGTTTCTGTGTTGAACACTTTGAATATCCTTCTCGCTGTTGTTGCACATTTAAATCATCTTTCTAAATAGTCTTAAATTACCATAGACTATGGATACAGTTTTCTATTACCCACCAGTGAAATCAAGTAACACATACAGGTTCCCACAGCACAACATAAAACAATACACGTCATCTGTGAAGAGAGAACATGTGGCAGTTTACACTCAGAAGTGAGCAATAAATATTATGTGGAATGAGACATATTCTAAACACTTATGGTAATAAAGTGTACAGGTCTGAGAATTTGCATCTAGCTGTCTCTGCTTTGGATCTATTCCCAAGTATAACTGTATAACTTAAGAACAATTTTAAAATATTTTGTAAATAAAATCTCAACTTATTTTTCACAATAACATATTAATTTTTATTGCCACAATTTATATCTTTAATTCACTCAATCATACATTCAACAAACACCTACCTATCGTTTTTTTCTGTGTCAGGAATTATCTGTCTCTGACATGAACTCAGTGGCTAGCTCTTTGGCCACCCTCCCCCAGATGGAAGGGGCAGTCTTGACAAGCCATAGAGGAAGACAATGCAGCCAGTTCTGATGATACCAGATAAGCTAGGGTCAGAAGGAAAAGGAGGAGGTCTCCTCTTTCTGTGGACTTGGAGAGGAGCATAGGAGGAGATGAGGGAGGGAGGGGAGATTGGGAAGGGAGGCTACAGCTGGGATACAAAGTGAATAAACTGCAATTAATAAAAAATAAAAATTTAATTAAAAAAAGAAAAAATAATGAACAAAACATAGCTTTCCATATTTATGGAACTCAAGCTAGGGCCAGATGGTTTCAGCACAGAATTCTAACAGACTTTCAAAGAAGAGCTAACTCCATTTCTCTTCAAACTATTCCACAAAATAGAAACAGAAGGAACATTACCAAACTCATTTTATGAAGCCACAGTCACTCTGATACCTAAATCACACAAAGACCCAACAAAAAAAGAGAACTTCAGACCTATGTCTCTTATAAGCATTTGTTTAAGTGTTTCCCTGCCATTCAATACTCCTCTATTAAGAATTCTCTGTTTAGCTCTGTATTGCATTTTTTAATTGCATTACTTGATTAGTGGGTGTTTAACTTTCTTGAGTTCTTTATATATTCTGGATATTAGCCCTCTGTCAGATATAAAATTAGTGAAGATCCTTTCCCAGTCTGTAGGTTGTCATTTTGTTCTGATGGCAGTGTCTGTTGCTTTACAGAAGCTTTTCAGTTTCATGAGGTCCCATTTATTGATTGTTGATCTTAGAGCCTGTGCTGTTGGTGTTCTGTTCAGAAAGTTGTCTCCTGTGCCAATGAGTTCTAGGCTCTTCCCCACGTTTTCCTAACAGATTTAGTGTGTCTGGTTTTATGTTGAGGTCTTTAATCCACTTGGACTTCAGTTTTGTGCAGGGTGATAAATATGAATCTATTTGCAGTTTTCCTACATGTAGACATCCACTTAGACCAGCATCCTTTGTTGAAGATGCTATTTTTTTCCATTGTATGGTTTTCGGATTTTCAAATTTTGTAACATATACGCTTTTGTAGCCATGAGGTGCATAGTGTGAAAGGCATGGACTGTTTTGTCCTGCTCTCTAAGACAGGGAATGAATTTACCAAATCTGGTCAAATCTAGACAAATTATTTACCATTATTCATTATATGTTTTTTTCATTATATGTTTTTTTTTCTTTTTTTATTTTATTTTTTTTAACAGTTACATTTTATTAACTCTGTATCCCAGCCATGTCCCGATCCCTCATTCCTTCCCAGTCCCTCCCTCCCTCCCTCCCTCATCTCCACCGTGCCCCTTTCCAAGTCCACTGATAGGGGGGACCTCCTCCCCATTCATCTGATCCTGTTTTATCAGGTATCTTCAGGACTGGCTGCAAAGCCCTCCTCTGTGGCCTAACAGGACTGCTCCTCCCTTCGGGGGTGGGGAGACCAAAGAGCCAGTCATTGAGTTCCTGTTAGAAATAGTCCCTGTTCCCCTCACTTTGGAAAACCAATTGGTTACTGAGCTACCACAGGCTACATCTGAATGGAGGTTCTAGGTTATATCCATACATGGTCCTTGGTTGAATGTCAGTCTCAGAAAAGACCCTGTGCCCAGATATATTTGGTCCTTGTGGAGCTCCTATCCTTTCCCCATCAGACTAACTCCCCTTCTTTCTTATGATTCCCTGTACTCTGCCAAAGGTTTGGCCATGAGTCTTTGCTTTGAAAACACTGCTAGTTAGAGTCTTTCAGATGCACTCAGTAGACTCCTGTCATACGTTCAATGCACATCCCATCTGTCTTTCTAAATGAGGATTGATCATCTTACCCCATGTCCGCTCAATTGATTATCTTTTTTAGGTGTATAGATTTCATTATGTTTATCATATCTTATAGGTCTATATAAGTGAGTATATCCCATGTTTGTCTTTCTCCTTCTGGGATATTTCACTCAGAATGATCTTTTCTAGATCCCACCATTTGCCTGCAAATTTCATGATTTCCTCCTTTTTGATTGCTGAGTAGTATTCCATTGTATAAAAATACCACAATTTCTGTACCCATTCCACCGTTGATGGACATCTGGGTTGTTTCCAGGTTCTGGCTATTACAAATAGAGCTGCTATAAACATGGTTGAGCAAGTGTCCTTTTTGTGTACTTGAACAAACTTTGGGTATATACCTAGCAGTGGTATAGCTGGGTCTGGAGGAAGCACTATTCCTATTTGTCTTAGAAAGCGCCAGATAGCTTTCCAGAGTGGTTGTAACAGTTTACATTCCCACCAGCAGTGGAGGAGGGTTCCCCTTTCTCCACAACCTCTCCAGCATGTGTTATCGCTTGAGTTTTTCATCTTGGCCATTCTGATGGGTGTAAGGTGATATCTCAGGGTCGTTTTGATTTGCATTTCCCTGATGGCTAATGAGGATGAGCATTTCTTTAAGTGTTTTTCTGCCATTCGATATTCCTCTGTCGAGAATTCTCTGTTTAGCTCTGTTCCCCATTTTTTAATTGGATTACTTGGTTTGCTGCTTTTCAGCTTCTTTAGTTCTTTGTATATACTGGATATTAGTCCTGTGTCAGATAAAGGGTTAGTGAAGATTCTTTCCCAATCTGTAGGCAGTCGTTTTGTTTTGATGACGGTATCCTTTCCTTTACAGAAACTTTTCAGTTTCATGAGGTCCCATTTATTGATTGTTGCTCTTAGAGCCTGTGCTGTTGGTGTTCTGTTCAGGAAGTTGTCTCCTGTGCCAATGAGTTCTAGGCTGTTCCCCACTTTTTTTTCCAATTGATTTACGGTATCTGGTTTTATGTTGAGGTCCTTGATCCACTTTGACTTTAGTTTTGTGCAGGGTGATAAATATGGATCTATTTTCATTTTTCTGCATGTAGACATCCAGTTGGTCCAGCACCATTTGTTGAAGATGCTGTCTTTTTTCCATTGAATGGAATTGGCTTCTTTGTGGAATATCGAGTATTCATAGGTGTGTGGATTTATTTCTGGGTCTTCTATGCGGTTCCATTGATCCTCCTTTCTGTTTCTATGCCAGTACCATGCAGTTTTTATTACTGTTGCCCTATAGTACAGCTTGAGATCAGGAATGGAGATACCTCCAGATGATCTGTTGTTGTACAGGATCGTTTTGGAGATTCTGGGTTTTTTGTTTCTCCATATGAAGCTGAGAATCTTTTTTTCAAGGTCTGTAAAGAATTGAGTTGGTATTTTGATGGGAATTGCATTGAATCTGTAGATTGCTTTTGGCAGTATGGCCATTTTCACAATGTTAATCCTACCAATCCATGAGCAGGGGAGATCTTTCCATCTTCTGATATCTTCTTCGATTTCTTTCTTCAGAGACTTGAAGTTTTTCTCAAACAGGTCTTTCACTTGCTTGGTTAGGGTCACACCAAGGTACTTTATGTTATTAGTTGCTATTGTGAAGGGTGTTGTTTCCCTAATTTCTTTCTCAGCCTTTTTGTCTTTGGTATATAGGAGGGCTTCTGATTTTTTTGAGTTGATTTTGTATCCTGCCACTTTGCTGAAGGTGTTTATCAGCTGAAGGAGTTCTCTGGTTGAATTTTTGGGGTCGCTCATGTATACTATCATATCATCTGCAAATAGTGACACTTTGACCTCTTCCTTTCCGATTTGTATCCCCTTGATCTCCTTTAGTTGTCTTATTGCTCTGGCTAGGACTTCAAGTACTATGTTGAAGAGATATGGGGATAATGGACAGCCTTGTCTTGTCCCTGATTTCAGTGGGATTGATTTAAGTTTCTCTCCATTGAGTTTGATGTTAGCTATAGGCTTGCTATATATTGCCTTTACTATGTTTAGGTATGTGCCTTGTATCCCTGATCTCTCCAAGACTTTAAACATGAATGGGTGTTGGATTTTGTCAAATGCTTTTTCGGCGTCTAAGGAGATGATCATGTGGTTTTTCTCCTTCAGTTTGTTTATGTAGTGGATTACATTGATGGATTTCCGTATGTTGAACCACCCTTGTATGCCTGGGATGAAGCCTACTTGGTCATGGTGGATGATATCTTTGATGTGTTCTTGGATTCGGTTTGCAAGTATTTTATTGAGTATTTTTGCGTCAATGTTCATAAGAGAGATAGGCCTAAAGTTCTCTTTTTTTGTTGGGTCTTTGTGTGGTTTAGGTATTAAGGTGACTGTGGCTTCATAGAATGAGTTTGGTAGTGTTCCTTCTGTTTCTATTTTGTGGAATAGCTTGAGGAGAATTGGAGTTAGCACTTCTTTGAAGGTCTTGTAGAATTCTGCGCTGAAGCCATCTGGTCCAGGGCATTTTTTGGAGGGGAGACTGTTAATGACTGCTTCGATTTCCTTGGGAGATATAGGGCTATTTAGTCTTTCTACCTGATCTTGACTTAGTTTTGGTAGATGGAATCTTTCAAGAAAATTATCCATTTCATTTAGATTCTCAAATTTTGTGGCATATAGGCTTTTGTAGTATGACCTAATAATTGTTTGGATTTCCTCAATGTCTGTGGTTATATCCCCATTTTCATTTCTGATTTTGCTAATCTGGATAGTTTCTCTCTGCTTTTTAGTTAGTTTGGCTAAGGGTTTGTCTATCTTGTTGATTTTCTCAAAGAACCAGCTTTTTGTTTCATTGATTCTTTGGATAGTTTTATTTGTTTCTAGTTGATTGATTTCAGCCCTTAGTTTGATTATTTCCAGCCGTCTGCTCCTCTTGGGTGTATCTGCTTCTTTTTTTTCTAGGGTTTTCAGTTGGGCCATTAAGTTGTTTGTATGTGATGTTACGAATTTCTTCTTGCAGGCACTTAGTGCTATAAATTTTCCTCTGAGCACTGCTTTCAATGTGTCCCATAAATTTGGGTATGTTGTGCCTTCCTTTTCATTGAATTCTAGGAAGTTTTTAATTTCTTTCTTTATTTCTTCCTTAACCCAGCTGTCATTGAGTAGTAAGTTGTTCAGTTTCCATGTGCGTGTCGGCTTTTTGTTGTTTCTGTTGTTGTTGAGATCGAGCTTTAGTCCATGGTGGTCAGATAGTATACAAGGGATTATTTCAATCCTTTTGTATCTGTTGAGGCTTGCTTTGTGGCCCACTATATGGTCTATTTTGGAAAAGGTTCCATGCGGTGCTGAAAAGAAGGTGTACTCTTTTGAGTTTGGGTGAAATGATCTGTAGACGTCTATTAGGTCCATTTGATTTAGGGATTCTGTGAGTGCTTTTATTTCCCTATTTGGTGTCTGTCTAGTTGATCTGTCCCTTGGTGAGAGTGGAGTGTTGAAGTCTCCCACTATTAAGGTATTAGGATCAATGTATGATTTAAGCTTTAATAATGTTTCATTTACGAATGTTGGTGCTCTTGTATTTGGGGCATAGATATTCAAGATTGTGATGTCCTCTTGGTGGATTTTTCCTTTGATGAGAATATAGTGGCCCTCCTTATCTTTTTTGATTAACTTGGGTTGAAAGTCTATTTTATTAGATATTAGGATGGCTACTCCAGCTTGTTTTCTGGAACCGTTTGCTTGAAAAACAGTTTTCCAGCCCTTTACTCTGAGGTAGTGTTTGTCTTTGTTGCATAGGTGTGTTTCTTGGATGCAACAGAATGTTGGATCCTGTTTCCTTAACCATTCTGTTAGCCTGTGTCTTTTTATTGGTGAGTTGAGTCCATTGATATTGATAGATAATAGTGACCAATGAATGTTAATTCCTTTTGTAATGGAGTCGATGATCTAACCCTGTTTCATTGCTTGTTTTCTTTTCATTTTTGTTGGGACATTATCTGTATGCCCTGTTTTCTTGGGTGAATTTGTTTTCATTGGATTGGAGTTTTCCTTCTAGTATCTTCTGTAGGGATGGTTTGCTGTGTAGATATTGTATAAATTTAGTTTTGTCATGGGATATTTTGTCTTCTCCATCTATGTTGATTGAAAGCTTTGCAGGGTATAGTAGTCTGGGTTGACATTTGTGATCTCTTAGAGTCTCCATGATACTTGCCCAGGCCCTTCTGGCTTTCATAGTTTCTGATGAGAAGTCCGGCGTGATTCTGATAGGTCTACCTTCATATGTTACTTGGCCTTTTTCCCTTGCTGCTTTTAATATCTTTTCTTTGTTCTGTAGATTTAGTGTTTTGACTATGATGTGACGTGATGTGTTTCTTTTCTGGTCTAGTCTATTTGGAGTTCTGTAGGCCTCTTGTATATTTATGGACATCTCTTTCTTTAAGTTGGGAAAATTTTCTTCTATGATTTTCTTGAAAATATTTTCTGGACCTTGGAGTCTGGAGTCTTCTTTTTCGTGAATTCCTATTATTCTTAGATTTTGTCTTTTCATAGCATCCTTGATTTCTTGGATATTTTGTGATTGGAACTTTTCTGATTTTACTTTTTCTTTGAGAGAAGTATCCATTTCTGCAAGTGTGTCTTCAGCTCCAGAGATTCTCTCTTCCATCTCTTGTATTCTGTTGGTGATGCTTACTTTTGTGGTTCCTGATCTTTTCTCCAAGTTCTCCAGCTCAAGGGTTTTCTCATTTTGTGTTTTCTTTATTGATTCTAATTTTGTTTTCATGCCTTGCACCATTTCTTTCATGTGTTTGAATTTGGATTCCTGTCTCTCTACGATGGCCTCTATTTCTTTTTTCATTTCCTTCTTATATGCCACTAATTTTTCCTCTACTTGTGTATCATTTGTTTGGCTATGTTTGCCTGTGTTTCTTTAAGGATATTGTCTATTTCTTCTTTCTTTGCCTCCAATTGACTGGCCATCTCTTTGAAAGACTTGTTCATTTCCTCCTTATGAGCCTCAAATAATTGGGCAAGCATGGCTTTAAAATCATTTTCCTGTGCTTCTGCTGAATTGGTGTATCCATCGATTTTGGGGTTTGCTGGTGAAGTCATGATGTCCTGATTTATGTTGGAAGTGTTCTTTCGCCTACCTCTGGCCATTGGCTTATCTGAAACCTTCCCTGTTTGTTTTTGGATTCTGCAGATCAGACTGGTGCTGTCTCTCTCTGGTGTCTGGAGAGTTCTTCAGGAAGCTGAGCACTCTCAGCGTGTGCTGAGGACTAGCTGTACCTGTGGGAGGAAAGTACGCAGGCGCAAACGGGGCAAATGCAAGCGTGTGTGCGTGCGCGCGCGTGTGTGTCTGTGTGTGTAAGTGTGCGTGGATGAGTTTCTCGAGGGACAGAGTGATGGCTAATGTTGAACCCTTGAGTGTGTGGGAGGGGCTCTGCACTGTATATGTCGCAGGCGCTAATGATGATTGCAGCGCAATTTCTGGCATTAACTGTCTTAGCTCCTCAATCAGGCCCACAGGGCAGGAACTTCAATGTCCCTAGTGCCCCTCTGTTTCCCAAAGTGGGTATGTGGGTGGGAGGGGGGTTCGATGCCTGGCTTCTGATTTAGAAGGACCCAGGATCTGGGGAACTGCAGATTCTCAAGGGTGCACTCACTTACAGGCAGGTCTCTTGGCCGAGATCGTGGTATCCGGGGCTCTCTGCTCTCTGGTTTGGCCCTGCTTCTTTGATGTGTTCCGCCAGTTCTGTGCTGCTGTCACTGCCAGGTTCTGAGGTCTTGCTGCAGCTGGAGATTTCAGGGTGGTCACTTCAGCAGGGATGGGGTAACCAGGCTCTCTGTTCTCTGGTTTGGCCCTGGTTAGTCTTAAACTGGAAGGCTGTGGTGCCCCGCCAGTTCAGTACTGCTCCGCTGCCACGTCCGGCTGTAACTGGAGACTGGCTTGCTAGTCCCAATGCTTTCTGGGAAGTCCTGGGATCTCTTCGTTGTGCTCTCCAAGCTTGGGAGGCCCAGTGCCTGGTGTGTCCAGGATGTATGACGTTTCTGCCTGGTTTCAGTGAGTATATAGCGTATTCTCTGTCACTGTGGGATTGGGCGGGCCGTTCCTTCAGTGATGGCGATCCTGCGGAGCTAGTATGGTGTCTAGCAGATTCGAGCCCCGGGAGGATGGTGCAGCCGCTGCGCGAATCTGGGACTCCGGGGCACGTACTGCTGGCTTTTGTCTGCTGCTAAAGTGCTTGGGGCTCAGTCTCAGCGGCTGTATGCCCCAGGCAGTTAGGTCTGCGCTGAGAAAGATGAGTCCACTGTGCTGCTGTGCCGAGGAGGAAGGCAGTCTGGGGGAAGGGAGTGCCGCAAGAACAAAGGATCTTTTCTCTCCTTCCCCAAGCAAGTCTTTGGGTGACCGGAGGCCAAAGTTTTCACCTCCTGCGATGTTCTCTGGTGTTCAGAAAGCCTCGCTGTGGTTTTCCTGGGTTGGGGGTCCTTCCATTCTCCAACTCAGAGGATCAGGTATCCCACCGCTCAGAAACTGTGTGTGCTAGTCGCCATCTTGGCTCCGCCCCCTCCATTATATGTTTTTATATGTAAATAGGCATTATCTTCCTAAAATGACACACAGTAAGCACTCTATTTGATTTTATATCATGATTAAATCAACCGCTCTCCTGCTTAAAGTATTACACAGGACTCACCATGAAATAAATTCTAAGTACTGGAATGAAAAAAGTTAAGACAGTTTAGTCAGAAAATAGTGATGAGCAAGGTCAGTGAATAGTAAACTGTTCTATCTTTCTGGATAGTTACCTATTTATTTATTATTTATTTATTTAAGAAACATCTTAATCACTATAGTGCAGGATGTATATTAAAGACCACAGAAATGCTGGAAGGCAACATCAGAGAAAGCAGAAATGAACAGCATGCTGTGTCAGTCAGTTTGACAGCTTCGTGGAAGATAGCACAAGGACAAGAGAAAAGGAGTTAAAAGAAAGCAGACTGCACATTCCACAGTGCCCTGAGTGAAAATGATAGGGCGATGGGTGGGGACAGGGGCCGTAGACATAGAGTTTAGGTTGGACACAGTGAGGGAAGCTAAAGCATTTGGCATGAAATAAAGCTAAAGATAGGTCAAGTTGATACAGAGATGTGTGGCTTGGTTTGTGGGAAAATCCCGGTATGGGTAAGTCAGGAAATTTTTCAGAATATATTTAGAAATATATATATATATATATATATATATATATATATATATATATTATAAATAAATAATACAGAGTGGTAGATAGCTGGATGTAAAAAGTATATTTCTGAACAAGGATAATGACCTAATTTGAAATCCTACCACCCATGCACATACAAAGCCTGTCATGTTGGTACATGTGCCTATAACACTAGGGATTCCTGGGGATTGCTGGCTACGAGCCTAGTCCCAGTCTCAATGGGAGTACGTATCTTAAGAAAATCACGTGGGGATTTATAGACATAGCCTTGGAAAACCTTCACTGGACTCAAAACACACATGCACACACACATGAACATCTGTGTATGCATTGTAAAATTGTGCACATGTGTAACTTATTCAAACATATTCATACTAAATATACATATACATACACACATATGCATACACACACATATATAATTCTACTGTGCAAGCTACAACTTGCAGCCAAACTTTCTGGCAGAAAATGCATCCAACCAATTTTTTTGTTCTTGAAAGTTTCAAATCAAGATAAACATGCTTCATTCATATAACTAGTGCTGTTTAAATAACTATTAAACTGATTAAAAAGATAATAAGACCATAAACTAAGAAAAATATAGCCTTTCATGTTGGTGCTAAAGTCAATAATGTAAAAGGAAGTTTTAAATTTACCCAAATTACTCAACTATTCTCCACCAAATTGTCTTGCCTTAAAAATCATCTGTAATTCAGCCTAAAATGTCTTCATTTTACTTAATATAACACAGGCCTTGTCACAGTATGCACTTACCAATAATAGTTATTATGTCTTTAGGCAAAAATAGGCAGACAGCATTGGTGAGAAGAGCATGTGAATGCTTAGCTCCCCTACGGAGACAGAGATTATATGTCTGGCTTCATAAATACTAGAAGCAATATTGGATTAAAAGTGTGCCATTGAAAGACTCCCAAATGCAGTTAGGTGTGTTCCAAGCTTCCTGTTTCCCAAATATACCTGATTCCCAAGAGTGAGATGGGAAAAATTTTTTTCTATTCATTATTGTAAGAGGCATCTTTTGTGACTATATGACACAAAGAAATAAAATGTTCTTCACAGAGTTACAATTTTGACAGTTTTCTCTGACCTTGGGAGGAAAAATCAGGCTCAACAAAACCATCAATAAAAATCTCTTACATTTAGCTTTGAAGGTTTGTTTAATTGGCAAAGTTCCCTGAGACACTACATTAAAAGCACTGGACAAGTGTGATGTCTTTTCCATTATTAAGTCCAACTTTAAAGAACAGTGAAACAGTCAAGTGAGATCTCTATCCAGACTCTGTCACTCACCAGAAAGATGAACTATGTATGGGTTAGTGTAGGTCAGACAATGCCAAACAAAACGGAGTCTACAGGAAGCACTTAAAGATACATTCTTTTTAAACGTGTACGGACGTGAGGTGAAGACTGTGAGGCTGTGCATAAAGATAATGTAGCCAGATCAGTCAGTTCCCTGAAGAGGAGGTAGTGTTTGCAAATGTTTAGGACCTAAAATAATTTTGTGTTAAATTTTAATTTTGGATATAGGACATTTGTTTGAGTTTAAGTTAGTATCTGAAGTGATGGGCTTCTTTATGGCATTTTCATACACAATTTGTTCCCGATAATCAGTCTTCCTCACTGTCCTTTCTTCTTTCTGTGCCTTACTTCTGCATCTCCTCTTTCCACTATGTGTGCCCTCCTATGTGACTATGTTTTTGCATCACATACATTGTATTAATCTTTTTTTTCCTGTTCTTCTCCTTTTCCTTAAGACCTCTTCTTCTCCTTTCATGTTCATTTTTTTGTTTCATGATGTCCCAACCCCAAAAATACATATATATGTATAAAAAATTCTTTATGTATAAGAGAAAATATATGATGTTTGTCTTTCTGTGCCTAGGGTATCCTTATTTAGCATAAACATTTCTGGTTTTATCCACGTTTCTGAAGATACCGTTGTTTCATTATTTATGGCTACATACTGTCTACTATGTGTATATATACCACATTTCCTTTATCCATTATTGTGCTCATTGGCATCTACACTGGTTCCATATCTTGGCTGTTACAGATAGATTAGCAATAAATAAGAATATGTGAGTATTTCTGTGATAGGATCTATAGTCCTTGGGGTATCTACCAAAAATTGCATAACTGGGCCACATTACAGTTCTATTTTTGTGGTTTGAAAAATATCCATAATAATTTTCATAATAACTGCAACAGCTTACACTCCTCTTATTAGTGAAGAAGTATCACTCTTTTCCCACATCTATACCAGAATTTAAAGTTATTTGTTTCCTTGATAGTAGCCATTATAGCTACAAGACATGAAGTATCAAGCCAGTTTTAATTTGTATTTCCTGAAGAAGGGTATTAGTCAGAGTTCTTTAAAGAAACAGATCTGAGAAACAGAATTTATATGTATACACATACATAGGAATTATTCAACTATTTACAGGATGTAGGCCAAGTAATCCAAAAAGTGGTGTCTCACAAAAGAAAGTCTCTGTCCATAGGCTAGAAAAATTTGCAGTCCCAATCTGATGCTGTAGTCCTGGAGGATTCCTGAAGAGCTGCTAGTTTTCAGACTAGGTTGGAGTACTAAGGAAACAAGGTTTAATACCAGGTGCACCACCAGGATAGATAAATTAGCCAGTGACTGGGAGGGCAAGCAGACAAAAAGCAGAGCTTCTACCTTCCACATCCCTTTGTGTGCCTTGCTACCGAAAAGTGTGGCTCAGGTTTAGGGTCGGTCTTTCTTCAAATAATTTGATTAAGAAACTCCCTCACAGGAGTTCCCAACAACTTGGCTTTAATTTTAAAGCAGATGAAATCAATTTGGCAAATAATATTAAACATGGTGTTTACAATTTTATAAATATTAATTGGTTATTTGTATTTTTCTTATGAGAATTTTTTATTCCATTCACTTATCAATTTATCAAGTAGTAGATAGAACAATTACAGTGAAGGCTTCAAAAAGACAAACAAACAAACAAACAAAAAGCTATAATCCATAGTCCCAGACAGATTAGGTATAAATGAAGGGACTAAATGGACACATGGATCTCCTTGTGAGAGGGAAATATATTTTATAGGGGCAGAGAGGACAAGAGCAGGAGGATCGGTTTAACATGATGAGATAGGGTTGAGGGAGGGAGTTTAGGAAGAGAGAACTGAGGGGCATTGAGAGGAAATCTAGAAATCTAGTCCAGTGGAAACTTCCAAAATTACGTGAAGACGATGCTAATGAAGTCTGCAAATAATGAGGGAGATGGAGTCCCAGCCATCCCTTCTCACCAAATGAGCTTCCAGTACCAGTACCAGGGTCTGGGTAACATCAAATTGAGTTGTTGGCCAAAACAGTATATTGCTCTCCACAAACTGACAACTAAGCCTCATAACTAAAGATGACCACCACACAACTCATTAAGCATGAAGAGGTAAAGCTGTGACTACGTAGAACCTTTATTCCATGTTCTACTGTCTATGACATGGAAAGGTATCTGGAGGCTACCAAAAGAGAAAAGTAAACACCAACCCAAACACAAAAACTTTGATCTACAATGCTGTCCTGACTGCCAAAACGTATGGTAGGGCAACAGTGGCACATATCTTGTGGGAGTAACCAACTGATACCTGATTTGAATTAAAGTCCATTCCATGAGATAAAAACCCATACTGCTTGGGTGGACAAGAACCAGAGCCCTAGGATAAAACAAAAAGATACAAAAAAAAAGTAACAATATAATGACTCTTAATGATATTCCACTATACTCATAGATCAGTGCCTTATACAGCCATTGTCAGAGACACTTCCTCCTTCAGCAGATAGGATCAAATACTGAGATCTGCAATCAGACGTTACAGAGAGAGAGAGAGACAAGGACACAGAGAGACTTTGAAACACATAGCTCTAAATGAAATGTAACCATCAAATCATTCTCTTCAGAGCTCAAGGAAGAAGAGGCAGAAAGAAGTCGGAGAGACAGAAGGGAAGGAGAACACCAAGGGAATAAGGCCCTTTAAAGCAACTGAGCAAAACATGTATGAACTCCTGAGACTGAGACAGTAATCATAGGGCCAACATGGGTCTGTACCAGGAACTCAGTACATACATTAGTTTTCACATTAGTAATTTTAAGGAACTCATGAATGTGTGAATGAGTCTGGATCTGATTCCTGTGATATTTTTTTGGGGGGGAGGGGGCTTTTTTCTTTCTGTTGATTTGCCTTGTCCAACATCACTATGGTTGTTTTATCTTATTTTGTTTCATTATATTTTATTATCATCTCTCAGAAGTATTTTCTGTTTTAATGAGAAATACAAATAGAGTAGATCCAGATGGGAGGAAAGATGGGGAGGAATCAAGGGAAGAGAACTGTAATAATGAAATGACTCTTAATGATATTCTGCTTTATTCATAGATCAGTGCCTTATACAGCCATCAACAGAGAGACTTCCTCATGCACCACATGGGATCAGATACAGACCAGCAGACAGACTTTACATAGAGAATGTGTCCTATGAAAAAAATAATCTGTTTTTAATAAATAGGGGAAATATTATTTTAAAAGAAAATATATAGACCTATAAGATATGATAAACATAATGAAATCTATACACCTAAAAAAGATAATCAATTGAGCGGACATGGGGTAAGATGATCAATCTTCATTTAGAAAGACAGATGGGATGTGCATTGAACGTATGACAGGAGTCTACTGAGCGCATCTGAAAGACTCTAACTAGCAGTGTTTTCAAAGCAAAGACTCATGACCAAACCTTTGGCAGAGTACAGGGAATCATAAGAAAGAAGGGGAGTTAGTCTGATGGGGAAAGGATAGGAGCTCCACAAGGACCAAATATATCTGGGCACAGGGTCTTTTCTGAGACTGACATTCAACCAAGGACCATGTATGGATATAACCTAGAACCTCCGCTCAGATGTAGCCTGTGGTAGCTCAGTAACCAATTGGTTTCCCAAAGTGAGGGGAACAGGGACTATTTCTAACAGGAACTCAATGACTGGCTCTTTGGTCTCCCCACTCCCGAAGGGAGGAGCAGTCCTGTTAGGCCACAGAGGAGGGCTTTGCAGCCAGTCCTGAAGATACCTGATAAAACAGGATCAGATGAATGGGGAGGAGGTCCCCCCTATCAGTGGACTTGGAAAGGGGCACGGTGGAGATGAGAGAGGGAGGGAGGGACTGGGAGGGAATGAGGGATCGGGACACGGCTGGGATACAGAGTTAATAAAATGTAACTGATAAAAAAAATAAAAATAAAAATAAAGAAATGCACAGACAAAAAAAAAGAAAAGAAAATATAATGCCGTAGTCATTTTTTAAATTAGAAGAAATGGAGTTGTGAGTGAAGGTTGAAAATACCTTCATGGGTCTATGCCAGCCACTGTCAGTGTTTAGACTGGGGGTTTTGCGAGACTCCTAACAGTGGGAGTAGGGCTGTCTCTGAAACTTTGGCCTGCTCTTGGAACCCTTTCTTTCCTTCTGAGCTGCTCCATCCAGCCATAATATGAGGCTTGACCTACGTCTTACTGCACTTTGCTAGGCCAGTGTTCAGCTGATATCACAGGAAGGCCTATTCTTTTCTGAAGAACAGTGGAACTGGGGGAAGGGAGAAATGGGAAACAAAAGAAGGAACAAGGAAGAGATGGGACGCTGTGATAAAAAGTATTATATGAGAAGAATAAAAAAGAAAGAAAGAAAATTAGTATGGGACTATAATCAAAATGTCTGAGTGGAAATTTTAAAGAGAGAGCTTAGGTACAAAGAAGGTAGAAAGCGGTGTTTTGTATTCTGCCTTGATCAAAACTTGCTTGCGATGACTTTACTTGGAGGTTTTATTATCACTACTGTTAAAATTATGATAGCACAATCAGCATACCACTTTCCTCTTCTCTTCCAGGGCATCTAGCAATAGAATTGGTCAAAATGCATGCTTTTCTTTTTAATTCATATTTCTTTTCTCAGCAAATCTGAGTTGGTTTTTGGGTCTCCTCAGTTTGTCAATTCATATTCTGTCCTTTTCCCAATGAAGTGGAATCTAGGCAATGATAAATATGAAGGGGCTTAATCTGACGAAATGCGTGATTGAGATTTTTTTTAAAGAAACTTTTTAAAAATGTGTTAATTATATAAGCCAACTCTCTCTGTAGAGTTTTTTTTTCCCCCTAGATATGATGTGTGGCCTCATAGTTACCACCAGCTGTTGTCAGGAGCAAAGCAAGAAAGTATTCTGAAACTTCCTTCACAGAGAATGATGCAACTTTGGTAAAAATCTGCTAAGGAATGAAAGCAGATGGCCATGGTTTCTGACTATTTGTGGGATATTTGTAGGAAAGTTTGCCAAAGAACTTGGCATATCCAAAACTGGAAAACTTTTTCTGACCTTATGTTTCATTACCTGACACTGCCAAATTCCCTTTGCTTTGACTTTCCTGTTTTCTAATTACTCATGTAAAATGCAAGCTTATCATGGTCAATGTTCAAGCAGTCAGTCTGATTTTCTTCCTACCTTGCAATCCATATGCTCCAAACATATTGCACTATTAACAATTCACATTAATATGCTACTCATGTTCACTCAAATAATAATAACCATACATCCATTATATCAGAGACTTATAAGACAACAAAGGTGCATAAAAAATCCCATAACTACTTTCAAAGTAAAATTATCTATTAGAAGGAATTAGATGATATGACAAGAAAGTGTGCTTTTAGGCATCATAAGCTGGAGGATAGGAAAATGAAATGATAGTCATTCATATTATACTCATCTAAAAACAAGCAAAGCACAATGATGGCCCATTGGGATGTAACAATGAACAAAATAATAGTAATTGGCTCATATCTTGCTGCTCTTACAGCAGAAAAGGATAATGAAGATCGGAGTTAAACAGATAAACACAAGTACAAGTACCCATATATATACATAATTTAAAATTTGACAAGCACAAAATAAAGAGGGTAAATCTGAAAAATGAGATTTGGATTAGGAGGCAAAACTCTAGAACTATAGCAGGGAGTAGGTAGTTAAAGAATGAGAAAGCACATGCATGAATTATCAGAAGCAAAATAGTAGCAGAGCATTCAGAGAACTGAAAAGGCAGTCACATGATTAGATCACGGTGGTGTTTTTTTCAGGTTAAAATCAGACCAAAGTTACATATTGCAGAAACAGATTAGTAAATTTGGATGGCATGTATAAAATCAGAAGCAACTGAATTGTCCATGATCTCTACGTTTTCTAAAAACACTCTTTTGCCTTTATGTTGATAGGACAGTAGAAGGAGGGGCAATCATGGTTAAAACAAGAACTAATAACCTAGTTGTCTCTAAGACAATAATGAATAGAACTTAGAACAGAAAATAAAGTAGGTGGTGAGATGTAAGATTATTTTTAGAGTTGAGTCGACCAATTATTGGCAATGGACCATTGAAAAACATTAGGAAGAAGTAAGAGTATCAGTCATTCATTAGATTCTCAAATTGAAACTTATGTTTTATGTATGTATCAATAAATAAATGATACATGGCTTAATGCCTGGGGGAAAGTAGAAGGCAGTATGAATGTTTTAAAATGTTTAATGTGCATTGTCTTCCTCTGTGGCCTAGCAAGGCTGGAGAAGAGGGAGGGAAGATGGGATTGGGAAGAGATTAGAGACGGTGCCACAGCCAGGGTACAAATTAAATAAATTGTAACAAATGATAATAATAAAATAATAAAAGAAAAAATATAATGTGCTAATCACGGTGCTAGGTACTGAAGGTACAACAGTGAGCAAAGCAGACCATCACTACCCTCATGCAGTTTTTAGTTCATTGCAGAGCAAAGATAAATCAAATACAACAGTACATAAAACTTTTAAATGATTAGCTCCTTGAGGACTATAGGTTTTAGTATGTTTATCATATATTATATGGATAATATGCACTTATAAGTGAGTCTATACCATGTGTCTTTCTGCTTCTTATTCGAGATGATCTTTTCTACTTTCATCCATTTGCCTGCAAATTTCATGATTTAGGACCCTAGGGAAGAGACTTAATCCTCATTCAGAAGGGCAAACAGGATAGACATCAGAAGTAGGGGAAGACAGGGAACAAGACAGAAGCCTTCTATATGGAATCTCTGAAAGACTGTTCCCATCAAGGTATTGAAACAGATGCTGAGACTCATAGCCAAACTTTGTGAAGAGTGCAGGGAATCTTAAGGAAGAAGGGGGAGATGGAAAGACTTGGAGGGCACAGGAGCTCCACAAGGAAACCAACAGAGCCAAAAACTCTGGGCTGGAGTGGGGACCAGAGCCTGCAGAGATTGATGAATCAACTAAGGGCCATGCATGTAGAAGACCTAGACCCCCTCCCTGTTTAGGTGTAGCCCATGGGTAGCTCAGTCCTCATTCAGGTTCCCTAGTAAGAAGAGCAGGGGCAGTCTCATCAACTTGGCTGCCTTCTATTTGATCACCATCCCCTGGTGAGGTGGCCTTTCTATACTATAGATAAAGAGGATCCAGACAGTCCTGATGAGACCTGATAGGCTAGGGTCAGATGGAAGGGGAGGAGGACCTTCCCTATCAGTGGTCTAGGGGAGGGAAATAGGGAGGAAAGGATGGGAGGGGAGGACTGGGAGGGGCTGAAGGAAGAGGCTACTGTCCGGATACAAAGTGAATAAACTAATAAATAACAATAATAAAGAAAAAATCAATCCCCAAAAATTTTTTAAAGGGGAAAAAGCTTATAAATGAGCTTAGGGCACAGTGCATGGAAATGTGTGACTCTGTAAAAGTCTCTTGCTGTTGATTGCATGGATCATATTGGTATCTCTAAAAGAGGCAAAAAGTAGAAATTTAAGAAAATCTAATGGAGAAAAGAAAAGAAAAGAAATCATAAGGGTGATTTGAGGTAAGATCTGAGTAGCAGGAAAAACCAAGGTTAAGGGAAAAGAAAAGTTTAGATTGTGGTAGGCAGCAACGGAGTTAAAAGTAAGACCAGAAATTGAAGTGATAACCTGGGCTCATAGGAGGTCACAGAGACTAAACTGATTGTCAAGAAGCCTTCATGGGTCTGACCTAGGCCCTCTGCATATATATAAAAAAAAAAAGATTTTGAAGCTTGCTATTCTTGTGGGACTCCTAACAGAGTGAGCAGAGGCTGTCTCTCACTCTTTTGCATGCTCTAGGACCCTTTTCTTCCCACTGGGTTGCCTTTCCCAGCCTTGATAGGAGAGGAGGTACCTGTTCTTATTAGGGCTTAGATCAGGATTTAAAACTCAGATGTGTACATTATTGTCAACTGGGCAATATCTGGAAAAAAATGTAAGGTACAAATACAAAAACTAAAATCGATATGAGTAACCTGAAAGGAAACAAAAAGAGAGCCAAGGGCAAAGAATATACCCACCTTTTCTCCAAACACAGCTTCCAAAGGTCAGAAATAAACCTCCTAGAATAACATTTCACGGGCTTCTCTATTTTTCTCTGGCAGCAATATATAGAGAAGAAGCAAATATATATATATATATATATATATATATATATATATATAAAATCTGGGTAAGAACATTTTATAATATTTAGTAAAGTTTAAAAGGCTTTGGATCTAGAAGTGTCAGGTATAGACACTTACTAAATTAAGGTATTTTCCATGCCATTTATGAAAGATGTCCATGTTAATCATGCCATGTATGTAACTCAACAATTCCTTTATTTTATTAAATGCCAGCATAAGCTTTAAATATGCTAACAGACAGGTTCTTTGTTTCCAATTAAAATTTGCCTACAGGAAAGGGCCTACATAGCCAAAACCAGAGAAAAGAAAGCTAATTTGCTAGGATTTGAATCTCTGAGTAGGCTTTTAAAATTCATAGACAAAAATAACAGCTTATGAAGCCAAGAGCTTTTCTATTAAAACCTGTTTTCAGAGAAAAGAATGAGGCTTGTGTTCCAAAACTTTCATTTGGCATGTCAAAGTAAATATCTAAATTAAAAGACTCAAAGCTTAGTGTACCGGTTAAAAGAGTGTTCTAACCCACATCAGTGTTTGATCAGGTCTATGGGAGGAGGAAGGTCAGGAAGTAGAGAATTGCTGCAGACTTTCTTTTGCCCTTCCTCCTAATATTAATTGTGTGTTTGTGGAAGGAAGGCTGAATCCACCAGAGCTGATAAAAGAAAATGACAGATTTTCCTATTGATATGAAATTGAAATACATTCTGAAGTCTTCTACAACACATGGACAGTATGGAAAAATTCTATTTTCTTTAACACTTAAGTTACATAGCAGAGTGGAAAGGAAGCCTTCTGCATCAGCCCTCTCCTATCAACGTGCTAGCGTTTTTCAGACTAAGAAAACTCACACAGCTGACAGTGTATCCTTTTAAAAAAAAAAGATAATGGGTACATTTTGCAAGCTTGTCGAGAAGGGATGCCCAACTGTTAATAGCTATGATATGACATTGTCATCTATAAAGTTCACACTAAAGAAACCCACATTCAAGTTACCGAAATCACAAAGAAATATCAGTATATATTGTGTAGGTTTATGATTGTTTTTTTAGGCTATACTCATTGCTACCATTAGACACCATTAGGCCATGATCAGACAAACCTCAGGAACTGACCTGATAGAATGAGGTGTGTGTGTGTGTGTGTGTGTGTGTGTGTGTGTGTGTGTGTGTGTGTAATTGAATAGTTTATCACCAGTACATTCTGGGTAATTCAATAACTATCTGAACACCTGTGAGGGTAATAACGCAGCTGCTGTTCAGTACCACCCAACGCTGGATGCACTAGTAGTCCTCGTATTCTCTGAATCTAAGGTCTAGAAGATTCCTGGAGTTATTTCCCTTGTGTCCACATTCAAAAGCAGAAGAAGCTGAAATCTGATGTCAACAACAATAACAAAACAACAACAACAACCAAAAAAAAAAAAAAAAACACGACAGCAGAGGTAGCAGTGGTAGCAGCCGGCAACAGAGACAGATGTTGTCAGTGGCACAAAGCAGAGACAATAAGAAAGCACCCTGGTTTCTCCTCAGGCCTCTGTATATCTGGGATGCCTGCCAGAAGTTGCCAGCCACTCTGAGGGCACTTTCTGCCTTCAGTTAACCTTCCTTCCTGGAAATGTCTGCATACATAAAACCATAGGTCTGTCTTCATAATTGATTCCAGATCTCCTCAAATTGGTGATCAAGATTAATAATCACAATGGTTTAGAAGGATAATGAACAGAAAAGTGGAAGCTGTTTTCAAAATTCAGTTGCGTGATTTTATGAACAGAGGTTAACTCTTAAAACTCACAGCATAGTGCTATGTACTGTAACTTAGGTACATAGTGACCATTCAATACTCAGAAAAATATTTGAAACCTACACAACATGTTTTTAACTTCTAAATGTCATCATTGATCTACAAATGATGTCACTTGGAATATCTATAAGCATCATGAGTACCAAAGGGGAAATGGCCCTGCTATATCTCTGTGACAGAAAAATATTCACGGCTACACTCTGTACCAGAGATTTTTTTGTGGATGCACTGAGTGTGTGCCTATTTTCAGGATCTATTCTTGATTAATCAATGTCACCTCTTCATGTCTTTAATGAATTGTCTCCTTGTCACACAATCTTTACCAGACAAAGTTACCTAGAAAGTATACACATCGTCAAACACACCTTCCCACACTTATAAACAGTACTCATTTCCACCATTTTGCTTTTTTTTTCTCTGCATTTATAGGACCTGTTCCTGGATGACATGATGTATATTTCTTTGTTTATTAACTGTCTCTTTCCATTATGAAATGCAGTCTCTAAAAGGGGAAATGTTGCCCAATGTGCACAAAATAATATTCCCAATTATTGTGACACTGCCTGACACATAAGCATTCAATACATTTTGCTAAATGAAGGAATAACATTTTCAAAAAGACAGTCAACAATATTGTTTTGTAACTTGTATAAATTATTTCTTGAAATAATTTTCTTATCAGCCTGAACATTCTAATATTTTTCATTATGCAGATATTTGTTAATAATACTTTTGTTTTAATTTAATGTGATTTGCTAGAGAATAGTCTTTTATATTAATTTTTCAACACACCTGGAAATAGACTATTTTCTTATATCTCACATAATTTCATTGTTTATTATAATTCATATAGTTTTCTCATCAAACTTGGGTTATGTAACTACCACTAGTAGCTTAAAGTTTGGGTTCTAAATGTACCTCGCATTGTTAGGGCTGAATGGGGGGAAAATAAACATTTAAGGTCTAATACTTTTTCACTCATTGAAATCATTTTCCCCAAATAAAATATCTGAACTCCAATGTACAAAATGCAATGTACAATGTACAACTCAAATGTACAATGCACATACATTTTTAAATGAAATTTTTATTTATTAATAACAGTTTATTTACTTTGTATCCCAGCTGAGCCCCCTCCCTCATTCCCTCCAAATCCTACCCTCCCTCTCTCATCTCCTCCCTGCCCCTCTCTAAGTCCACTGATAGGGGAGGTCCTCCTCCCCTTCCATCTGACCCTAGCTTATCAGGTCTCATCAGGACTGGCTGCAATGTCCTCTTCTGTGGCCTAAAGAAGCTAAACAAGAAGGAGGTCCTGGGGTAAGATGATCAATCCTCACTTAGAAAGAAAAATGGGATGGACATTGGAAGTAGGAGAAAACAAGAAACAGGACAGGAGCCTACCATAGAGGGCCTCAGAAAGACTCTACCAAAGCAGATACTGAGACTCATAACCAAACCTTGGGCAGAGAGCAGGGAATCATATGAAAAAAAGGAGGAGTTAGTAAGACCTGGAGAGGACAGGAGCGCCATAAGGACCAAATATATCTGGGCACAGGGGTCTTTTCTGAGACTGATTCTCCAACCAAGGACCATACATGGATAAAACCTTGGTTGGATTCTCCAAGCAAAGACCATACATGGTCTCAGACATAGCCCATGGCAGCTCAGTGTCCAAGTGGGTACCCTAGTAAGGGGAACAGGGACTGTCTCTGACATGAACTCAGTGGCTGGCTCTTTGACCTACCCCCTTCTCCTGAGGGAAGAACACATACCTTAAAAGAGGAAAAAGGGTGGAGTTGGGAGGGGTTGGGGGAGAGGGCTACAATTAGGATACAAAGTGAATAAACTGTAATTAATTTTAAAAAAATTAAATAAAATGAATATTAAAATAAGTATACATATAAAAAGAGGAAAATGTTTCTTCTGACTTTGTTTATATTTATTTTTTTATTTTATGTATACGTATCAGACATTTTTATGCCACAGCAAGGGTTAGAGGACAACTTTCAGCCATCAGTTTCAGATATGCAGCTGAGATCATCAGTCTTGGTAGCAAGTGTGTTTCCCAGGAAAGCCATCTTGCTGGTATTTTGTTTAGTATCTCTATGTCAACCAGAACACACTCTCAAACCCTGTCCAAATCTTTTCTTCATGCTCTTAATGTATTCCTTTGATTACCTTTGCTTCAGAATAGCTGTACACCTAGAAATTAAATGGTCTCTTTTATAATAGAGTTTGAAAGACTGGATGATGCATGTCCCTAAGGAAGTCTGTCTCTCGAGCTTGTGGTTCCAAGTAATGGACTTTCTCTTTCCAAGGCCTGCAAAAGGAGCAGATGCTGCAGATGACATCTCTGAAATAAGTATACATGGAGGAGAAAAGCAACAAGCTCTTATACTATGTGTGTTACTAAAAATTAATGCTGAATAATTTTTCCTGTATCTGAAAAATAATAGACAGTTTCTCTCTTTTATTAATTCCCTGAGAACTGTATACAATGTGTTTTGTGCATACCCACTCAACAACTCTTTCTGAAACACCACTTCCTTATACACCTGGAGAAGATGGGGGAGGGGGCTAGAGCGGGGATACGAAGTGAATAAAATGTAGTAAATAAATAAATATATATGCAAATATATATATATATATATATTCTCTCTCTCTTTTATTTTTTCACCACCGGTAGCTCCTATATGTGCTGCCCATATGTTCTTATATGTGGCCTTTCACAGGATTGTGGTGGACTTACCAGGGTCTACTCTTAAAGAAAACTGACTCTCTCAACAGCTATCAGTTGTCAATAGTTTCTTACTTCGAGGTGGAATTTCATGCCCAACTTATCTCCCCATGCCAAGATTTGGTATGGTTTGAGTCATTATAAGCCATGTGCATATTGTTATAACTGCTGTGAGAACATATGTGTTGCTACCCTGACATGTCTAGAAGACTGTTTCCTTTTAATCATCCACTGCCACTTATAGTCTTTCTGCTCCTCTTCTGTGATGGCTCCTGGACCTTTGGGGAGGAGGTATAATGTAGAGCACCCAATTAGGGCTGAGCATTTCATGGTCTCTTTTACCTTATATTTTGGCCAGCTGTTGGTCTTTCTGTTAATAAAACAATCTACTGCAAATAATTGCTTCCAAGATGAGAATTGAGAGATGAATTAATCTATGAGCATAACAGTAAGTCATTAGGAAT
This sequence comes from Meriones unguiculatus, assembly GCF_030254825.1. Classification (NCBI taxonomy): domain Eukaryota; kingdom Metazoa; phylum Chordata; class Mammalia; order Rodentia; family Muridae; genus Meriones; species Meriones unguiculatus. The sequence continues at coordinate 40,899,249 of NC_083368.1, forward strand.
CAGTTTACTCTTCTGTGCCGTTAGCAAAATAAGAGTACTAGGCTATCCCTTAGTCTATGACATCTCCAACCACAGCTTCTTGGCCTAACAATGGTGCCAGGTATGAGATTCATCTTGTAAAGTAGACCTTAAAGAAGTGGATGGCAGTCTTTATCGAAGCTATGCTTTACAGCTGGATAAGATTATGATAACTTTTTTCCTGCAGTAGCATGCCTAGCACTTTGCAGCACTATGAAAGCAGAGAATAAAGATAAAGTTTCCAAATGAGTAGTAGCTGGATTTCTCCAGGTTCTACAACTCAAGTACACAGCTACTTTGGAAATCAATATTGAAGTTCTTCAAAAATCTAGAGAGAGATCTATCCCATGAACCAGTTACCACTCAGGCATATATACAAAGGACTCTGTATCCTACTATTGATATATCTGCCAATCCATGTTTCTTCTTGTTCTATTCACAGTAGCTAGGAAGTGGAAACAGTCTAGATACCCACAAACTGATGAAAGGATAATGAAAAGTTATTTATTTTCACAATGGTACCTTACGCAGTTAGTTAAGAAAAAGGAAACATGAAATTTACATTTGTAATGGATAGTTTTATGTCAACTAGACACAAGCTAAAGAAATAAGAAAGAAAGAAACCTCAATTTAGAAAATGTTTCCATGAGTTTAGGCTATAGAAAAGTCTCTAGAGAATTTTCATAATTAGGGGTTGTTGGTGGATGAGTCCAGCTCATTGTGGGTGATACCATCCCTGGGCTAGTGGTCCTGGTGCTGGAATGGAAGATAGATAGATAGATAGATAGATAGATAGATAGATAGATAGATAGATAGATAGATAGATAGATAGATGTGCCTAAATAAGCCATGGGGAGCGAGTTAATAAACAGCATTCCACCATCAGCTACTGACTTTCTTGAGTTCCAGGCCTTACTTCTTTTGATAATGAACTGTTATATGGAACTGTGAGTGAAATAAACTTTTTCCTTCCTAAGTGTCTTTTGGTCATGGTATTTCGTCACAGCAATAGCAACCCTAACTAAGACAAATGGGTAGCAGAATCATAGCAGGTATTGCTCTGACAGACCTGACTGTTCATTTGTGGAGGACTGCAGAAAAACTTTGGAACTTTGGACTAGAAAAACTGTTGAGTGTCCAAAGATTAGGAAGTTTTTCAGTGGGAGCTTCGAAAATAAGAATGTTGAGACCAATACAGCTGATGGAGTACTGACTTGTGAAGTTCCAGAAGAAACGTTGAAGGATTTAAAGACTGTTATCAGGGCTGTTAGCTATTCTGAGTTGAGAATCTGGGGTTTTGGTTAGCTAGGGATGAAGAACTGGCTGTTACTAACAAGATACCACAACCACTGGTTTAAAATATTTGCTTTACTGGGATAATTGATGCTGGTCAGCTGGAATTAGGAAAAGTAGTGGGAATTACAAAAAGACCAGCATCATTGATGTGAAACATTCTGGGAAGTGTCTCCTCAGGGTCAGAACACAGAAGTTGTGTTCCAAAGGTGGCAAAGGTTGTACCTTGTGCCTGCAGCCAAACTTGGTCATGCCTAAGATTTACTGAGGTAGTACTAGCTTTAAAGGTACACATGGGCCATAGAGCTCCACTGACATTTGGCACTGTGAGAAATCAGGAGATGCTGTTGATGAAGGTACACCAGAATAGCAATGGAAGCCCGAGGACTGAAGTGGTCATGGAGAGAGTTCAGGGTTTGCACCATGAAGAGAGTCCAGGAGGGGCCATCCAGTTGTAGCATATTTCAGCATTTGGGGGGTGACAGTACCATGAATGACTACCCAAAACATCAGCAGCCATGAATGGAGCCAGCCTGAGCTTAGAAAGCAAACTGAATTGTTAAGGGAGGAGCCTGAGAAGTGACTCGGATCCTTTGGAAGACTCTAGATTGTATAAGTCCTAGATATTGAACACTGAGTGCTTTACTCTGTTGGAGTTTGGTTTTGCTTTGATCTGATTGTGGTTGTGCCCTGGTTCTTCCCTCTTGTAATAAGAAAGCATTTAACTTACTTTTTATTTTATTTCAGCCCACAATTGACTTTCCATTTTAAAAAGACTTTGCTTTCTTGCTTTTTTTCTTTTCTTTTATATTTATTAATTACAATTTATTCACTTTGTACCCCAGCTGTAGCCCCCTTCCCCATTCCCCCCCCCAATCTCACTCTCTGTCCCTCTTCTCCTATGTCCATCCCCCAGTTGACTGATAGGGGAGGTCCTCCTCCCCTTTCATCTTACCCTAGTCTATCCAGTCTCATCAGGACTGGCTTCATTGCCTTCCCCTGTGGACTGGTAAGGCTGCTCCTATCTCAAGTGGAGGTGATCAAAGAGCCAGGCCCTGAGTTCATGTCAGAGACTGTTCATGTCATGTCCCTGTTCCTATTATTGAGGAACCCTCTTGAACCCTAAGCCTACCACAAAGAGCCTCTGAAAGACTCTAAACAGCAGGGTATCAAAACATATGCTGAGACTCATAGCCAAACCTTGGGTAGAGTGCAGGGAATATTATGAAAGAAGGGGAAGATAGAAAGACCTGAAGGGGACAAGAGCTCCACAAGGGGAGCAACAGAACCAAAATATCTGTGCACAGAGGTCTTTTGTGAAACTGATACTCCAAATAAGGACCATGAGTGGAGACAACCTAGAACCACTGCACAGATGTAGCCCATGACTTTGCTTTTTTTTTTTTTAAAGAAAATCAACTCAAAAAAATCAGAAGCCCTCCTATATACCAAAGACAAAAAAGCTGAGAAAGAAATTAGGGAAACAACACCCTTCACAATAGCCACTAATAACATAAAGTACCTTGGTGTGACTCTAACCAAGCAAGTGAAAGACCTGTTTGAGAAAAACTTCAAGTCTCTGAAGAAAGAAATCGAAGAAGATATCAGAAGATGGAAAGATCTCCCGTGCTCATGGATTGGTAGGATTAACATTGTGAAAATGGCCATACTGCCAAAAGCAATCTACAGATTCAATGCAATTCCCATCAAAATACCAACTCAATTCTTTACAGACCTTGAAAAAAAGATTCTCAGCTTCATATGGAGAAACAAAAAACCCAGAATCTCCAAAACTATCCTGTACAACAACAGATCATCTGGAGGTATCTCCATTCCTGATCTCAAGCTGTACTACAGGGCAACAGTAATAAAAACTGCATGGTATTGGCATAGAAACAGAAAGGAGGATCAATGGAACCGCATAGAAGACCCAGAACTAAATCCACACACCTATGAATACTCGATATTCGACAAAGAAGCCAATTCCATTCAATGGAAAAAAGACAGCATCTTCAACAAATGGTGCTGGACCAACTGGATGTCTACATTCAGAAAAATGAAAATAGATCCATATTTATCACCCTGCACAAAACTAAAGTCAAAGTGGATCAAGGACCTCAACATAAAACCAGATACCCTAAATCAATTGGAAAAAAAAGTGGGGAACAGCCTAGAACTCATTGGCACAGGAGACAACTTCCTGAACAGAACACCAACAGCACAGGCTCTAAGAGCAACAATCAATAAATGGGACCTCATGAAACTGAAAAGTTTCTGTAAAGCAAAGGATACCATCATCAAAACAAAACGACTGCCTACAGATTGGGAAAGAATCTTCACTAACCCTTTATCTGACAGAGGACTAATATCCAGTATATACAAAGAACTAAAGAAGCTGAAAAGCAGCAAACCAAGTAATCCAATTAAAAAATGGGGAACAGAGCTAAACAGAGAATTCTCGACAGAGGAATATCGAATGGCAGAAAAACACTTAAAGAAATGCTCATCCTCATTAGCCATCAGGGAAATGCAAATCAAAACGACCCTGAGATATCACCTTACACCCATCAGAATGGCCAAGATGAAAAACTCAAGCGATAACACATGCTGGAGAGGTTGTGGAGAAAGGGGAACCCTCCTCCACTGCTGGTGGGAATGTAAACTGGTACAACCACTCTGGAAAGATATCTGGCGCTTTCTAAGACAAATAGGAATAGTGCTTCCTCCAGACCCAGCTATACCACTGCTAGGTATGTACCCAAAGTTTGTTCAAGTACACAAAAAGGACACTTGCTCAATCATGTTTATAGCAGCTCTATTTGTAATAGCCAGAACCTGGAAACAACCCAGATGTCCATCAACGCTGGAATGGGTACAGAAATTGTGGTATTTTTATACAATGGAATACTACTCAGCAATCAAAAAGGAGGAAATCATGAAATTTGCAGGCAAATGGTGGGATCTAGAAAAGATCATTCTGAGTGAAATATCCCAGAAGGAGAAAGACAAACATGGGATATACTCACTTATATAGATCTATAAGATATGATAAACATAATGAAATCTATACACCTAAAAAAGATAATCAATTGAGTGGACATGGGGTAAGATGATCAATCCTCATTTAGAAAGACAGATGGGATGTGCATTGAACGTATGACAGGAGTCTACTGAGCGCATCTGAAAGACTCTAACTAGCAGTGTTTTCAAAGCAAAGACTCATGACCAAACCTTTGGCAGAGTACAGGGAATCATAAGAAAGAAGGGGAGTTAGTCTGATGGGGAAAGGATAGGAGCTCCACAAGGACCAAATTTATATCTGGGCACAGGGTCTTTTCTGAGACTGACATTCAACCAAGGACCATGTATGGATATAACCTAGAACCTCCACTCAGATGTAGCCTGTGGTAGCTCAGTAACCAATTGGTTTCCCAAAGTGAGGGGAACAGGGACTATTTCTAACAGGAACTCAATGACTGGCTCTTTGGTCTCCCCACCCCCGAAGGGAGGAGCAGTCCTGTTAGGCCACAGAGGAGGGCTTTGCAGCCAGTCCTGAAGATACCTGATAAAACAGGATCAGATGAATGGGGAGGAGGTCCCCCCTATCAGTGGACTTGGAAAGGGGCACGGTGGAGATGAGGGAGGGAGGGAGGGACTGGGAGGGAATGAGGGATCGGGACATGGCTGGGATACAGAGTTAATAAAATGTAACTGATAAAAAATAAATAAATAAAAAAAACAATTTCAAAAAAAAAAGAAACTAAATTTTTAAAATGTTTGAATTTCTAAAACTATGTCACTTTTTAAGTTTGTAAAGTATTTTATATCCTAGTGTTTGTAGTGATGTATGATCACTACAGGAAAAGTTGTGGCTTTACAGTGAGATATTTATCTGTAAATTTGAGAAGGGGTCAATTTCGATGGATACTTTATGTCAGAGTGACATAGCTGAGTTCATCTGAAAAGAGGGAGCCTTAATTTTAAAAAATGCCTCCATAAAATTGGACTGTAGGCAAGCCTGTATGCCATTTTCTTAAATAGTAATTGGTGGAGGAGGGAACAGTCCATTTTGATTGGCACCACCCCTGGGCTGGTCGTCCTGAGTTCTGTAACAAGGCAGGCAGAGAAATTCACACCAAGCTAGCCAGTAAGCAGCACCCTCCATGTCCTCTACATCGCTTGCTACTTCCAGGTTCTTGCCCTGCTTAGGTCCTGAACTCTACTTTTGATAATGAACTGTGATATGGAACTGTAAGTGAAATAAACCATTTTCTCTCCAAGTTACTTTTGGTCATGGTGTTTCATCGCAGCTATTGTTGCCCTAAGTAAGACGGTATGAAAATCAATTTATCTGTGGACTGGCAAGGCTGAACCTAGGGGGAGGTGAACAGAGTGCCCGCCACTGAGTTTATGTCAGAGACAACCCCTGCTCCCCATGCTAGGGAACCCACTTGAAGACTGAATCTATGTGCTACATCTGAGCCAGGGTTTTAGGTTCTCTCCATGCAATGTCCTTGGTTGGGGTGTCATTCTCTTCAGCGTCCCCAGGGCTCAGTTTTTATGACTCTGTTAGTCTCCTTTTGGAGCTCCTGTCCCCTCCAGGACTTTTTATCTCTGCCTTCTTTCATAAGATTCCCTACACTCTGTCCAAAGTTTGGCTATGAGTCTCAGCCTCTGCTTTGATACCTCAATCAGTAGAGTCTTTCAGAGGCCATCTGGGATAGGCTCCTGTCCTGTTCCCTGTCATCACCTGCTTCTGATGTCTATAGCATTTGTCCTTCTGAATGAGGAAGACAATGCAACTAGTCCTGATGAAACCTGATAGGCTAGGGTCAAATAGAAGGGGAGAAGGTCCTCCACTATCAGTGGACTAGAGGAGGGGCATAAGCAGAGAAGAGGGAGGGAGGGTGAAATTGGGAGGAGACGAGGGAGGGGGCCACAGCCAGGATACAAATTGAATAAATGTAATAAATAAAAAAGATGAAAAAATGTAATGAGGAAATTATAAAAGACTAAGATAATATTTTTCTATTTCCTGTACTTGGAGAAAATAAATGTTGAAACTATGACCGAAAAAAAATTAATATATCTTGAAATAGTCATTCTAAGAGAGGTAATCCAGATTCAAAAGGACAAATGTTGCATGTTTTCTTTTTTTTTTTTGGATGTTAGCTTTGAATCATCAGATATGTGTGTTTCGTTTGGAATACTCAGAGAGGTCAGAAAATTTCTAGGAAGCCATGAGAGGAGAAAGGGAGCTTTAAAGGGAAGGAAGATATAACACAGTGCTATGAAAGTGAAACTTGAATAGTATAACAGGAAAGGATAAATTGAAGTGAAAATGGGAGATCTGGGGAGAGGCATAAATGAAGAAAGATAAAAAACACTAAAGAATTTTCAGGAAAAAAAGAATGCAATGGAAACCCAGGCTAACAAAGGAAAAGCCCATTGCTGGGAATAGATTACCTCTTATGAAGTTATCAGCCTTCAAGGTCCCTTAGACCTCCACACATTACACGCTATAACCAATGCTCCTGGTTACCCTCCAACACTTGACAGTAAGAATCTATTACTGAAGACACCAAAGAAATGCAATATTTATAAATTAGACCATATACATTAGGCTCCTCATAGTTTGTCAACTATATCTTATAGTTCAATAAAGAGAAAATACTTTTAAATATACTGCGAGGCATATAGAAGTTGACAGAAGCTTTGATATTTCCTCAAAACTCAGGTAGTAAGTGTCAACCAACAAATTATTTTGAGCTCTGAACCCTGATACAGAGTAAGAAATATTAAACAGGAAAAAAAAAGCATTTTCTAAAGGTAATAGCTATAGCAGATCTGTTGGATAGACATTGACTCTTTGCTCAGTACTCACAAAGAGCACTCAATCACTGGCATCTGGCTTAAGCCATGGACTTGTGGAAGAAGCTCTAGTAATTTAAGGTGTGTGGTATCCTTGCTGTCGTCTTGGCTTCTCTTTGGCTTGAATTTTGAGATAGCATCTTAGTTCATTGTACAGAATGGCCCTGAGATCAGTGTTCTACCTCTGATGATTGCTAGGATTCCAGATGTGAGAACTGTGTCTAGCTAGTTGATTCAACTTCTGCTAGTAACAACTGTAAATGTTGTTATTAACAAATATTCTTAATTTCAACATTATTGTAAAATTGTGAAACAAAAATAAAGACATAATAAAATTCATTCAACCAAGTATAAAAAAATGACATTAAAATACAAAAAAATCAATTTTTAATTAAGAAGGAAGGAAATGTAGAAAAAGAAAAAAGTATGAGTGTAAAAATAAGTTTAAATATATAAACAATTACAATGAGAATTTGAAGCAAAATGAAATAAGAAACAATACATGTAGAGAATCCAAGGAATCAAATTCACCCATTTTTTACCTTTTCAATCCATTTTGTAACCATTCCCCACTTTACCCTACTGTTGTATTTGTTTAATATTTACTATTGATATATCTTTTAGTAAAGCTGCGATTAATCCTAAACCTGTATACCCAAATCACCACACAGAGACTGGGATTTATTTAATTAACCTAGATCACAATGATGAGCAATAGTTATGCCATCCTAAACCTCCAAGCCCACATAGTTTCCTACCATTCAGATTTCACCCATTATACTTGCTTTTAGTGATATCTTGGGTCCAGTTTATTTCTCCACATCATTCCAAGATCTCTCCTCCAGCTCCTGCCCTCTCCCTTCTTCTCTCCTCTTCTCCCTCCTACTCCTTCCTCTCCTCCAGCTCCTCCCCCCTCCCTCCTACTCCTTCCTCTCTTTCTGCTTCTTTCCTCTCCTCCCACTCTGAACCAGGATGCCCTACCCTATCCTCTCCATTGCTCAACATTGTGGCTGGTTGTTTTAATGGACAAATTGGAGAACAAATGGTGGCATGTTTACACAAACTTGAGACAGGTGATGCTTAGAATAAACATCACAATGCAATGTCCTGACAGAAACCAGATAATGGGGGAGAGAAATCAGCATTTACATGAACAAGGGTAAGGTAAGAACATTATACCAACACACTACCAACTTCATATGCTCCTTCCATTTGCTTTTCAATAGGCACTGATTCAAATTAGTGTTGTCTATATCTGCATAAATTACCTTTTAAAAGTGGAAAGAGCAGTGGGTTTTTAAAATTTTAGAATGAAAAAAGAATTTCAATATTTTAATTAAAAAGCAAGAAACTGAATGTAGTAAAAGGTAAAAAATATGAATGTAAAAATAAGTTTAAATATGTAAATAATTACAACAAAATTAGGGCATATATTCAAAGGTTGAACACTTATTTATGCAACAATATGTATTTAAATTCAGATATATCTTCTACCGCAAGAGGAATTTAAAATATATAATATGAAATATAATATATGGAATATAATATGGTTGAAAGCAAAGGGATGAACTGAAAAGCATATGTAAAACCATAGAAAATTGTAAAGAGATAGAATAAGACACCATTGTGCAATTAACATAATAATTTTAGAAAAAATATGAGCTTTTGGTCTAAAGACATTACTGGAATTAAGAAAATCACATCTTTGTTTTTAAATTTTTCACTATGCCAAGACAATAATAATAATAATAATAATAATAATCTCAATCACTAATCATTTTGTACCTGATGAAATTATTCCAGTGCTAAAATCACCAGATTATTTATAGGGTAAGGAGAAATTAACTTGATACAAAAGAACTTCTTCCAACCTGGCTAGTTTTCATGTTACTGGAAAGTTATGTAGACCGATGGAGGAAAATTTCAAAACCAGACTTATTCAGCCCATGCACACAGCAATGACCAGCATGGCAAGTTATGCTCAGGGGTGCAACCGTGACATGAATGTTATGAGGTAACAAACCACTTGATTGGCTTTAAAGCCTTCTCCAAAGTAGGGAACACAAACCTGTTACAGTAAATAGAAGAACCCATGGCTGGGGCTCTCACAGGCCCAAGACTGAATTTAGTAGTATTATTCTGCTACACAGACATAATATTAAACTGTGCTCTAAACTCCTATCTTCTAAACTACCCGTAGATTCATGTACCTCAATAGAGAAGTTTCTTTGTACCGTTGCAGCAAGAATCATACAATTGATCTAACTGCAGAGAATAAGTGTTAGTGGAGTGCTGAGCCACAAATGTGATATCTACACCCTGCCCCCGCGCCATACATACTCGAGGTTAATGAAGCATTGTGGATGAGAGGATGGGAAAATTGTGAGAGCCAGAGGTTAGGTAGGACTAGGTGAAATAGGATCTTCCAGCCTTAGAGGACCACTTCACTCACAATCTCACAGCGTCTCTGACTGCACAAGATCAGATGTGAAGTCAATATCGAAAGGATAAATGCATATGAAAGAATAATGAAAGGGCTAAATATATTCAAAATATATTCATATATGAAAATAACAATTTGTTTCCTTATGCAAAAAATTAATAAACACTAGTAATTTTTGAAGTTATTGAATGTTTAGAAAGGTGAAATTAATAACATAAAAATAAATATCAAGGTGGAAATTTCATCATTATTACTACTTTATTGAAAAATAAGGTAAGTTTAAAATGATTAATTTAGAACAATGACTAGCCTAAAGATTTTGCACTTAAAAAAAATGAAAATGTTGAAAATGTGAATGTGCACTAAAAATTATCATAAAACATCATTATATATTATAAATACATAAAATTATTTGTCCATTTAATGCAAGAAAACTTGAAAGAATAAAAGGAAGAAAAATATCTAGGCCACAGAGAAAGAGGATCCAGACTGTCCTGATGAGACCTGAGAGGCTAGGGTCAGATAGTAGGGGAGAAGGACCTCCCCTATCAGTGGACTAAGAGAAGGACATAGCAGAGAAAAAGGGAGGGAGAGTGGGACCTGGAGGATATGAGGGCAGGGACTACAGCCAGAATACAAAGTGAATAAGTTGTAATAAATAATAATGATAAGGAAATAAGTTTTTAAATCTTAAAACACATTTTAAGCATTTTGTTCTTAGCTCCGAAGATCATAAGAAGGTATGTTAATCACTTCCTTCTCATCCTTTTATTATATTATACAATCCTCAATTAAACTATTTCACAAAGTAGAAACAGAAAGAACATTACCAAACTCATTCTATGAAGCCACAGTCACTTTGATAGCTAAACCACACAAAGAACCCTTCCCAAAAAAGAGAGAACATCAGACCTATCTGTCTTACAAAATTGACACAAAAAAATACTCAATAAAATACTTGCAAATTGAAACCAAGAACACATCAAAGATATCATCCACCATGAACAAGTAAGCTTCATCCTAGGCATGCAGGTGTGGTTCAATATACAGAAACCCATCAATGTAATCCACCATGTAAACAAACTGAAGGAAAAACAAAGCAAAACACATGATTATCTCCTTAGATGCTGAAAAAGCATTTGACAAAATTCAACATCCATTCATGGTTATTGTTTTGGAAAGATCAGGGATACAAGGCACATACCTAAATATAGTAAAGGCAATATACAGCAAACCTATAGACAACATGAAACTAAATGGAGAGAAACTTAAATCAATCCCACTGAAATCAGGGACAAGGCAAGGCTGACCACTCTCTCTGTATCTCTTCAACATAGTACTTGAAGTCCTAGCTAGAGCAATAAGACAACTAAAGGAGATCAAGGGGATACAAATAGGAAAGGAAGAAGTCAAAGTATCACTATTCACAGATGGTAAGATCGTGGACATGAGTGACCCCAAGAAATCTACTAGGGAACACGTACAGTTGACAAACAACTTCAGCAAAGTGACTGGATGCAAAATTAATTATTTGCTCTAAATTACTAAAAAGCACAAACTAGGTCAGTTGCAAAATTCAGTCAATGCAAAGAACTAACTTGTATAATGTTAGAATCATATAGCACACTGCTTTCTAGACGATGTTTTCATGTGTTCTACCATTTCCTTCTCAGTTTTTTTTTATCTGTAAAGTTATTTCCAAAAATCTGTGAATGCTTTTAAAGAGCTCTAACCCTTATCTAATGCATTCTGATTCATGTGTGATGTAAACTTAAAAAGAGCTGTCTGTTGTGCTTTCTTAAAATCTCTCAGAAGCGTGAATAAAGCAATACCTGCTACAACACAGCATAGTATGTTTTACCATGGTATCTTTTAATCTGTTGTCTGCTTTGATGGAAGGGTTTTAGTAGAGGGTATTTCTGTTGCTGATTTGGCTTTGTCCACAGCAGTCCACCCCTAGCAAACAACTCAGCATTGTCTAACAGTCTCAATATTGTCTAAGAGTCATTCTGTGCCTTCTTAAATCCTTCTGCAATCTTCCCAGTGGCAAAATGTATTTCCTTTTATTATATAATAATCTGGAGATAAGATCTCTATCTGGTAGCAAGCCCCACTTTAATAAATAGCAGCTGATAGTGAGAAAAAGGAGCAGTGGTATAACTGAATCATTGTCAAGAGCTACCTTTGGTAGATGTTATGTTAGGATATAAGTTACTGTTCCTATATTTTAGAAGTCAAAGATTTAAGAGATAATTTAAGATTAAATTCCCTGTGTTATTGAGAAATTAGTGATGAAATCAGGACATTGTTCAATGGTTATTTTACATTTATCCCATCATATACCTATTTTTCCCCTTGAGCTGAGTAATGTGTTATTTCTGTACTGGTTTTCTGTTTCTTACCGGATAGTGTTGAGTGTGGAGCATATATGCATTGAGGCAAAGATTCATGATTTGTTCACACATTGGTTCTCTATCTTCAATTATGACCATGAAATACGTGCCAGTTTTATTCGAATTTTTATCACCAAACTCAAGAAATTATGGGTTTTTTGTTTGTTTGTTTTTTACTAAGTGATGGAGAACACATTAAAATAAACATGTCTGTCATTCATACCTTTTTCTGAGTAGAAATAAGACAAAGGGTTTCATGATTATGTGCCAATTATTATTTAAAAGGTGACACAACCATGGAGAAAAATGGTTTGGGTATATTCATAATTATACCCTTTCCCCTCCACCTTTCCCTTTATCTCTCTCCTTCTTCCTCTTCCTTTCCCTTTCCCTCTATTTTTTCTCAATATCTTGCTTACTCTTGAAATGCAATCTGGAGAATCAAGATAATCTGAATAGCATTCAGCAGTACACAACCAAAGGTCATTGTGTCATGAGCTTGAACATTTCTGCTTATGATTCAGTCATCAGCTTAGTGATGATATAGATTGGCCAGACATCCAAAAACACAATATACAAAAGAATTGGGAGGTATATGTCAAATGGTATAAAATAATTGTTTGCTGAAAGTATATATGGGAGAAAAAATTGAAAATGAGAAATTTTCTGAAAGCAATGTGGGAATGGGTACCTATAATTATGTTGTCAAGAAATCACAATCACACAAGGCAAAATGGTGTTAATTTATGTATTTAATGAAATGCCACTATAAAATGAAGGTTACCTGGGAAATTCAACTCATAATAAGGTTTTAAAGGTGTGGCAGGGCAAGAGAACAGACATATCGTGACTTTTTTTTTTCCACTGTCATTTTTTTTTGTCTACCATCTGAGGTTCAACCAGCAACAGGCTAGTTTTTCTCCTGGTGGTCTTGTTGCAGTACATCTCAGCCACATAGTGCACAATGAATTTCACAAAGCGTGAAGCTACACCCTTGTTATTGGAAGCCATTTTCCTCTTTGTCACGCTCCCTAGTTCATTTGTTACACATTTTCTGTGGGGTCAATACCAGCTTGGCTTTTTGGAATTACAGTTGTTACAATCACCTCTAGCCCCCAAATGCATGAAATCTGAAGGATTCTTTCCTTGCAATACAGGAAAACACATGTGTCATTTACCCTCAGCTCCTACTCTCAACAAAATCTTGAAAAATGTTTTATTTTGGAGTTTCTCTGAAAAAACAAAACAAAACAAAACACCTAATACTCAAAGATTCTAATAACCTTAAATTTCAGTAATGGGAACCCAAAGTTGGAGAAGTTAAAAAAAAACCAAAAGAAAGTATGGTAAGTCAACGGTGCTAAGTTTTCCAGCCTTTCTCCACTATATTCCATATGTCTTAGCTAGAGTAAAAAGTTCTTAACAAGAAATAAAAAATATATAAAAATAGTTAAGAAAACCAAAATCAAAGGATCACTTGCAGATTCCTTAGCCATATAACTTAGAGATCCCAAAGCCTCCGTCTACCAGGAAACTCAGTGATCTATTATAATAAGCAATAGCAGAAGGGTAGCAGAGTACAAAGTCCACAGGCAAAATAAGCACCTTTACTTAAAATAATAACAAAATCACATAGCTAGAAATCACTGAAAACATCCCATTCATCCTCAATGTGCTCTTCCTGTAGAGAAAGTGTAAAATCATTTATGAATGATCTATAAGCAAATGTATTTACAAATAAGTTAAGACAAATCAGCTTTTAGCTATGTATATTAAGCCACTCCTAGGTGAATGATAAGATTGTGGTAACTTTGTTATAAGAGACTGGCTCTTTTATTCTTGAGGATGAAAATGCTTCTAAGTCATCTTCACATAAAAACAAATCATTGATATGGTAGTCAATATGAACTGATTAAAGACATGAAATTGCAACTAACTTCATGCAATTTTAAAACATTTTGTAAATTAATATTGTCTAAAAGATTATTAAGAGGTTTCATATACTCTATGATAGATGCAAATTAATATTTAAAGTGTTGGCTATCTGCCTAACATCAAAAGCACAAGAGAAAGCCATGAAAATCTGCTTCCCATCATTACAGTATTATTGCTGGCATTTTCATGCAAAACATTACAGGTTTACTACTAAAAGTGATGTGTCCCCATGTCCCATGGGGCCCTTTAAAAGATGCCATATGTTTAGGATAAGTTCAAAACTTATCAGCCACTAAATAAATCTCACGTTCTAGATTGAACTATTTGTAGTTCAATATATATTTTAATGTAGAGGGGAAAAAATGCTCAGGCCTCAATAAGCCACTATCAATCTACAAACTGGTAAAGGCAAGGAAAAAAAAGCTTACAAAACTGTGTCTCATCATTTTTAGTAGTCTTTAAATATTCCAAGTGTAGGAAATCGTTCCTTAGTGGCATTTACCTATTGATGCCTGCACTTCACCATCACGCTGCTTATTTCTAAACATATTAATTTCAGCATGACATTTGCTTTATAAGCATTTGATTTTCTGAGTTAAGAAAATAGCTTAACTAGGAGAACTGATATGCAAAATTAAAGGTTATTTATATAATCATGAACACAGTGATGCTTAAGATTCTTAGAAGTGCTGAGAAAATTTAAGGTTCTGATATGATGCCACATAATTTGAAAAATGAATTCAAATTAGCTTAGAGACGGGCATTTTTAGATCCACTGAAATTTTTATTAACAATGGAAATGAGGGATTATGATCAAAGACATGGTAGAATGCTTAAAAGTGGTCTATGGAGGGTAAAATTGGGTTCTTCATTTCAACATCTTTATTAGATCTAAAACTAATAATGAAAAGATTATTCAAATGCACAAGTATTAAGAAGGAATAGCAATAAAGTCATTAGAAAAGGAATGTAAGTGCTTAAAAATTAAATATCAAAATTAGATTAATTTTAAATGGCAAGTACCTAGAAAATAGATTTAGATATTAGAAAAAGAAAAAGGATAAAGGATATTAAAGGTCATATTGTAAATAAGTAAATCTACTGTATTATGAAAATATCTCAATATTATATGAAGTGATATTCTGTTACAGCTGTAAAGTTGAGGCTTTCTGTGTCTAGCAAGACCTCAACTCTCTTCAGTCCTAGACCTTTTACTTAATGAAGCATCCAAGATTATCCAATAATGGTAACATAGTTGAAGAATACAAAACAGCACCTTTTTCTTTTCATGCTCTGGTATCAAAACAATTACACATGATTGTTGAGGTTTGTTTAAAAAACCAAATTCAATTTTTTAGTACTCCTTTGAGGAAAATTATCTATAATTCTCCTATTCCATGTGTTCCCAACCCTCTAAAGCTACAAAAATATCTTCTATATTTAACCTACTTTGAGCTTATGGCCAGGACTTCTATGAAAGGCAGGTCTATAGGCTTTTTTGTCAGCATCTCTCAAATAATTGTGGCCATATCAGGAGCTGATGGTATAATCTTCACAGTCCCTCAAATCAGAATCACAAGTGTATTAATGTTTCCCTTCTTATCCAACATTACTGTTGTGAGTTTAAAGACACCCAGAGTCTTTACATATTTCAATACTGAATATTCTCTAGAGAAGTGCCACCGCTGTTCAAGAAACTGTTCCAGGTATAGTGCTTCAATGTGCTGCCCAAGAGCTAATTATAATGCTGAGCGTGAAAAACTCTGTCATCAGTAAAACCTATAGATTTGACATGGCTGAAACGTCTCTTGGTGGGATTTGTAACATTGTTTGAAATTCAGGATTGAAGGAAGAAGTCACAATCTTTCAATAAACGACCTTTGATTATTCTGGAAGAGGAGGTCAGATCTTACCCTCCCAGAGGAGTCTTCGGTAATTAACAGTTTGCAGGTTTAGGATGTAGGAGGAGTTGTCATTTTCTTCGGTGGTATAGCCACTAGTGTTATCTTCATCTATGCTCCTTCAAGCAACCCTCACAAAACTCAGTGGGTTACACACAAACAAAAGACAGGAAAACAGGAGGAACGGGTGGGGTTGGGAGGAAGAAGAGGTTAAGAAAGCAACAGAGAAAAAAAATGATCAAAATATATTCTATACATGTATAAAATCAATGTGTTTGGTTAATTTTTAAGAAAGAAATTATACATTCTATCAAGTAGACCAAGAAGACCAAAGACCTTTAAACTCTTTACATATTTAATCTTAATTTTTTTTAATACTTAAAGCCTGTACTGAGACAGGAAGAAGAAAAGTCCCAATATTAGCCTAATACAACCATCTGAAAGTTGACTTTGACCACATCTCCACCATTAGTACAGGTCAGAGTCAAGGGTGATAAGGGCAAAAGGGCAAAACTGTGATTCTACTGAGATAAAATCTTTCCAGCTTTTCCAAATATCAGAGGCAAGCCATCTAAAAAGGTTAACACTAACGACACTGACCACTGAAAAATGAGTTCAGGTGCCCCTCTGCCCACACTCCAGCCTTTGCAATAATCATAATAAATGTCTGCTCCCTGTGGCTAAACAACTGAGAAATAACAAAAATAATTTACAGTAATAGACATTTATAATACAGCCACACAAGGAAAGAAATGAAGTGGCATTTCAAAAGCTTGGGAAATTTTGAGGATTTCAATCAAAGGTGCTTGGGAACAACCAACTAGAACCACAAAGACAGTCTAAAATATGTGTGTTCAAATGTCTCTAGGGATAATATCTCAGGATGTCTTTGTTTTCATGTATATAACCTGACTTAAACCTAAATATTTACAATGTGCTAGGGCCAAATCAGCTGTCAGTTCATCATAAGAAATATCAGCCAATGTAAGATACTAATTATTCATATTAAGCCCCACACAAGAGACAGGGTGATGTTTTTTGTTGTTGTTGTTTGTTTGTTTTTGTTTTTGTTGTTGTTGTTGTTGTTTTTCAGAAAATGGTCATGAATTTTTCAAGGGTTACACATGCCCTTTTTTAAAATTTTTTTAATATTAGTTACAGTTTAGTAACTTTGTGTCCCAGCTGTGTCCCCCTCCCTCATTCCCTCCTAATCCCACCCTCTCTCCCTCATCTTCTCCCTGCCCCTTTCCAAGTCCACTGATAAAGGAGGACCTCCTCCCCTTCCATCTGACCCTAGCTTATCAGGTATCTTCAGGCTTAGCTGCAAAGTCATCCTCTGTGGCCTAGCAGGGCTGCTCCTCCCTTGGGGGAGGGGGGAGAGGTCAAAGAGCCAGCCATCGAGTTCATGTCAGAAATAGTCCCTGTTCTCCTTGCTAGGGAACCCAGTTGGATACTGAGCTACCATGGGCTACATCCGAGCAGGAGTTCTAGGTTATATCCATACATGGTCCTTGGTTGGAGTATCAGTCTCAGAAAAGACCCCTGTGCCCAGATTTTTTGGTTCTGTTGCTCTGCTTGTGGAGCTTCTGTCTCCTCCAGGTCTATCTCCCCCTTCTTTCATAAGTATCTCTGCACTCTGCCCAAAGTTTCGTTATGAGCCTCAGCATCTGCTTTGATACCCTGCTGGGTAGAGTCTTTCAGAGGCCCTCTGTGGTAGGCTCCTGTCCTGTTTCCTGTTTTCTTCCTCTTCCAATGTCTCTCCTGTTTGCCTCTCAGAATGAGGACTGATCATCTTACCCTGGGTCCTGTTTCTAACATGGACTCTATTGCCTGCTTTTGGATAGCTTCCCCCTGGCAGGGCTGCCTTGCCTGGCTTCAGGAGATGAAGACATGTGCAGTCCTGATGTGACTTGATGTGCTGGGAATTGTTAATATTGGGCAAAGGGCTTTCCTTTTCTGGAGAAAAAGAGAAAGAGGAAGGGGGAAGAAGGGGATTTGGGGGGGGGGCTGGGCGGAGGGGAGAGAGGGAGCACCTTTGGGATGTACAATAAATACACTAAAATAAAATAAAATAACCTAAACCAAACCAAGCAAACCAAACCCTTCTTAAAGCTCTGAAATCATCCCAAGGCAGTTGGGAAAAAAATGCAAACTCCTAACTAAGATTTACAAGATCAACTCATGATTTTGCCATGTGGATCTTCTCTGTATCTTGGATATTATTTTCCACTTTCTTTTCTCTTTTCTTGATAACAGAGATTTCTTTCCAAATAAAGAACTTTGGAACTTGTCACTCTGCAAGTTCTTCACATGGCTGCCTGCAAAATTAGGGCCTCATCATTTAAGAGAACCATGTGCAAGCATCAACATTTTCAAGCACCTTCCCATGAGCATCACAACCAAAGTAATTCTTTACTATCAAAGCTACAGTTCTCTATCATATTACACTGCTTATACCTACCACATCATTTACCACAATCTCAAATTAGCTTGTCTATTTTTAACTCTTTGTTTTTGCACAATAAAATATTAATACAAGGCATCTTATTTAAATACTTCATTCTAAAACCCCTGGATAATGTCTGGTATATAATTAATATCTTATTAACATATTAAAACTATGAGTAAGTAGAACATAGAGACATGCACCTTTAGAAATCATGACCACTGTTCCAGAGAGTTGGCTCAGAGGTTAAAACCACTTCTTTTTCTTGCAGAGGACCCAAGTTCAATTCCCAGTAAATGCCATGTGGTCATTTGTATCTGTCTGTAACTACAGTCATACTAAATCTGATACCTAATTTCTGAGATTTGTGGGTTCCATAGATGGAGGCTGTGAACATACATACATGGAGACAAAACTTTCAATTTGACCTCTATTATCAATATAAAGCATATAGATTGGTTTATCAAATACTGTACCGGAACATTTGTTTATTAAATGTTATTATTTCTGTTGCAGTGTTCGTGTTAGACTATGGAATAGTGAGTACCTACCATATCTAGAATAACTAGACCTAGAAGGCCTGTCCATCTTTGAATTAAAAAAACAGGTGTGCTTCCAATTGCACATGAAGTTGAAATACTGAGGCCTAAAGACTTCATCTACAGCAAATTCAACTTTTCTCCTGTGTCTTGGCCATGTTCCTGCAACCACCCCTAACATCTGAATATCCCTTTTGCAGTATCACTGGTCACCTGTAGACTTACATGGAGATTATTTCTAGATACTCTTGAACTGGACTTGATCTGTAGGCTCTTTTCTTTACGCACCATCTCAGATGAGATATTTTGATGACTTTAAACTACTTAGCAGGGAAGTCTTAACAAAAGTCAGACCAAAGATCTTGACACACTTAGTAAATAAAATATTTATAGGTAAATTTAGAAATACTACTAAACATCACACATTGAATCCCACACATTAATAATGGGAAAATTGAACATCACACTTTCACGGATGGACCTGTCATTGAGATAGAAACCAAACAGAGAAATAATGAAACTAACAAATGTTGTGAATCAAATTACTTTACCAAATATCACAGAACATTCTATCTAAATACAAAAGACTAAACATTCTTCTCAGGACCTCATGGAACCTTCTCAGTCACAAAACAAGCCTCAATAAATGTAAGATAATTGAAATAACCCCTGTGTCATATCATACTACCATGGATTAAAGCTAGACTTCAACAAAAAGAGAAACAACAAAAAGCCTGCAGGGAAAAAGAACAACTCTCTACTCAACAATCACTGGGTCAAGGACAAAATAAAGAAAAAATG